>NC_090268.1:15590833-15901018 GCF_040414725.1 Anabrus simplex | reverse complement strand
CTTTGATGAGATCCTGTAAGTGCTTTTGTCTGGCTTATTGTGAAAGGTCGTGAAAATACTATTCTTCATATCACCACCTATAGTTTGGAAACATTTCCTCCGACATCTGGAAACAAGATTCGTAAAAATACTAACCATGCTGAAATAGTGCACTGTATTCATTACCGGAAATGTGCCTTAGTGACAAACCATGGCGTGATAAACTAACCAAACTACTTACCTGCAGTCGTCTACTATTGTCTTTTCATTCACAACATTTCCACTATGAACTGTGTATTTTAAACCTTTCACTATAGCACGTTTGATTATATTCTTTTTATGGGAAGTGGTGGTGGTGATTATTGTTTTAAGAGGAAGTACAACTAGGCAACCATCCTCTACATAACACTAATCAGAGGGAAAATATGGAAGGGGTCCGACACTTCGAAAAATGAAGATATCGGCCAAAGGAAGACAAGGGCCACGAAGGGCGTGAAAATGAAAGACTCCCTAGCTCTCGCAAACCTAATAGCGTCGGGGTCTGAAAAGAACAAGAGTTGACCAAGAGAGGTCGAATAGGATAGATGAAAGTGAGGAGCCTGGCACAAGTAAGTGGAAGCAATCCGAGGATTCAGCTAAGGGCCCCGTGGTCGCCAATCCACGCTCCAAAATTCAGAGCCCCTGGGGCTTTTTTTTATGGGAAGCGTCGTTCCTTTTCCGTTTTGGCGACGTGACAAACCTATCTTCCACGTTTTATCAATGTAAACAATGACAATATTATAGCGCGAAATTCCCGAGGAGTTGCAGAGAAAGAAATGAAGGTCGTGCATGTCGGTGGTGCCAACATTAGATTCAAGATACGGCGCTATGAGGAATCAACTCAAAGAGTTACGGTAGTTCTTTATTCCACCGTATAACAATTCATGGTATATGATTCAGGCAAAAGGGAGAAGTCTGACTTGATTCCTTCTTTCACCGTTCGAAGCGCATCACATTGGTTATATGTTTCGCTTAGAAAAATAAAAAAGACCTATTGTGACTTATTACCCTTTAGCTCCGACTGATTCTATATAGTTGAAAGCTTAACAGTGTGAGTCATTGTTGCGTCAGACGCAGGAATTGGGGTACTGTTCAATGCCAGTTCTGCAGTGGTAGTGGACAGTAGCCTTTTGAATACTACGTTTTGCTTTGTCAATATAATCATCGCAGGTAGGTACGTCAGAAATAAACTCCGAATCTGATAGAAGATCATGAATTGAGTCGTCTAGCTGCGTTAAATGTGATAAAGATTCCTGGAGTCGATCTCGGTAATACTGATAACAATTAATGGATGTGTCTCTCGTAAAGCTGTCTTCTTTCTTTTCAAGTTGTAGATTGTCGCGGTCGAGTCAGCAAGTTTAGTGACGGTACCTTCTGTATTTGCCATAATGGTCGTGTAATAACTGCTCGGTCGCTGGGTTTGTTGTTTACGTGAATAGTACAGCGTAGCGGCCCGCAGAGTGTGTCCTTCTCTTGAAGTCTTAACAGTCTCGTCGTGTAATACAACGTAGTTTAGTTATTGCTGGTAGATGGCAGCACTTGTCACAAGCATGTAGTTGGAAGCGCCTAGTGAGGTAGTGATTTGATAACAAATGACATGAAGGCAGGAGCGTGCATTGTGGGTATGCAGGCTAAGCCGGGCTTACCCGTTGGACTTGAGAAACAAAGTATACAAACTAATGCAACTCTAAGAGCAGCAATTAATTTTATCGTGTCAGTTGCCAATTATTTTTTAAATTACCATTTGCTGCAGTATGGTTTTCTGCAGTATGTAGGAAATAAATTCTGCAGTGCGAATTTCTGCAGTAACGAGGGTACGCGACACACCTACCGCTTGGCTCGCCCAGCGTTGAGCTCAAGGTGACGCATGCGTAGTAACCGCGCCAGTAAGCGAGCTTAGTAAGCCGACAACTCAACGCTGCCCTGCTCGAGCGCATGGAGCAGCAGTGTCTTATTTACTGTGATTTAGCTTATTGCTGAAACAGTTCTTGCGAGTGACAACTGACAACAGTGAGAACTTCTTAAAATACGAATATCCAGTGCCTTTTAGAATTGAAAATTAGTTTTTCTGAAATCTAACAATGTGAAAAAAAACTTGCTTACTAGTAGGTACCAGCGTTATAGTGGAGCATGTGGCGTGTTTTTAGGAGCGTAGATTCTAATTATTTTCATATTAACAACATGTGACGTGGACAGTGCTTATAATTAGCCTGTGTCGTGAGTGCGTACTTGTGTATTTATGTAGAAGTATTAAGTGAAATATAATTTCTTCTTACTTTCAACTACTGTATCGTAATATTTACGATGGCTGACTCAATTTGTGTGATTGAACAACTTTTGGACAAACAGTTTCGTTCTAGGAGCTTATGTGAGAAACGAGAAATTGTTCAAACTGGAAAACCTTCCTAGATATGTCCAACCTTTAACCCATTTGGACCCAACCCCATTAAGAATTTGTTTTTACAGTTTATCTTTATTCTTTTATTTATTGGCATCATTTTATACATCAAAACACATTTGAAAGTAAATTACATATATAAATATCTGCAAAAATGGATCCCACACAATAGCTATATTCAGTTATATCACTATTCAGTCCAGTCTTCTTATCTTGCACTGTGGAACAATGGTGAGCAGTGAAGGTGCAAATGGACTGGAATCTGTGCACTACAAGTTGAACACATTAGACAGGCGTTCTTTTTGCAGAATCGGCATCTTCCTTGTTTCTTTGCTGGTACGAAATGGTGAAAGTGATCCTAAAGGTCCATTTCTGGGAGATGGTGGAGTGGATGTAAACATGCCACTGACTAGCATTCTGGTGAAAGCAAGGTGGTCCAGCTTTGAATCTGGAGAGAGTAGTGTGTGGACCCACCAAGCAGCAATTCTCAGCATACTGATGCAGTTCATAAGTATAGGTAGTACCATTTTTTGACATTATTACCGGCCTATACTGCGAAGTGAAACGGTAAAGCAAAATCCACTCCTCCCATATACTGTACTTGTTGTAAGGTTTTATCGAAAGAGGCTTGGTAACTTGTATATGCTTTTTCTGACTTTGGCTATACCGTTTCACCTGCTGGGTAGGATGCACTTTGTCAAAATTTGTTTCAACACAAACAACTTTATTGTCTTTTCACTTTGCTGCGAGGACACTTCCATCAGTTCTAAAGTCGTATGTTCCTCGAATGGACTCGTCTGTTGAGGTAATATTCTGGAGAGGGCAGTTCTTGAGTCTCACCTCGCGCACTTTTACCGTAGCCCTGAATCCAAGAAGACGTAATTCAGCCAGGAGATCATATGACCTGAAAAACTTATCCATGAACACAATATGACGTGACGGGTTGAGTACACAACTCAACATATTTTTCACCACTTGAGTGCCCAAAGGAATACCAGATTTCTGATTATTGATTGCTCTACCACAATATGAATCAATGTTGAATGGATATCCACGAGCAGAACATAACATCCAAAGTTTGAATCCGAATCTGATCGGTTTACCACGCAGGAACATTTTGCAACTATGGCGTCCATAGTAAGGTACCATTTGTTCATCGACGCTCAATTCTCTTTCAAAAATCCTGAACTGTTGTAAAGATTCATTCACTGCCTGAATGAGAGGTCTCACTTTTGCCATTTTGTCTCCAGGTGTCAGCTCTTCATTGTTGGCAACATGAATGTTTCTTTTTTATCGCCTGAAATTTGTTACGACTCATTTGCCTTGAAACAAGTGGAACAGGAACATCTTCTCCTTTCGACCAATACAGTTTTTCTCGTGATAAGGAATGATACACTGACATAAATATTATTCCAAAAAAAATTAGCTCATCTGTTTCATCACAATAAAAATTAGTCATTTTTTGATCTACGTATCTTTTCATTTCCCTTACAAACATGTCCAAAATACGATTATTGAAAAAATAACGGAATAGGGAAAACGGCTCCAGTCCTACAAGGTGAGGGTGACTTTGTTCCAAACTGTCAATAGGAGTTTCTTCTAGATTCGTCTTTTTCCATTGCGTTGTAATTCTTTCTCTCTTGCCTTTACTTTGCCGTGTTACTGGAAATGCGTGGATCTTTTTCAGACCTAGTCCTCTTAGAATGCGATTCACCGCCATCATCAGCATCATCTTCAGTAGCAAGGTGTAGTTCCATCTCTCCACACACTTCGTCACCAGCTTCATCATCTGTCAAGTTCCCATCTTCTCCTACAGGGGGTATTATAACAATATCTACTTTACCCTTTAGATTATCATTTTCTAATTCTTCTAAAATCTATTCAAGTTTGAGGACTTTCTTGAAAGACATCTAAAATAAGAGAGAAATGAACTGATATGAAAAACGTGAAGTGAAGCGGATGTAATATCTAAACGGTTATATGAACGAAAAAATCATAGAAGTTTTACTGATTATTAATCCACAGAAAATGAGCATTGATAAAGCGTTTGAATTTCTCACTAATCTTACTAATAAATATATTAAAATTCGATAAATGTTTAGGTTATGAGTGGAAATGTTATTGTGTCATATAGGAAATACACTATATGCAAGGTCCCATTGTTCCCATTTGGGAACAACAAAAATGAATCCCTTACCATCCCCCCATCTATCGTGTTCTTAATATTTATTTTGGTATATTGTAAACTCCAGAGATTCAAAAAACATGTAAATGTCACTGATATTGACAAAAATATATTATAACTTACTTCAAACATAAGCAACAACGAAGTCTGACGATATTCGGCTGCAGCCTGAAGATACAACAACATAATGACTGATGTCGGTACTGTATAAAACCTGGAACGGAGTTGGAACTCTCAAACGGAATTCAACACTAGGCGCGAGTAAGAGTAGAACAGCCTTTAGTTTATTGCTTCCTGACAAGAATAAGAAATCATGTTCCCATTTGGGAACAATGTGATCAAATAGGTTAAAACGCATAAAAACAAAAATCAAGAGTACGTTCGTCGTTTCCAAACTTCATAGTACCGTAAAACAGAACGGATTGCTGGAAGTTCCAAATTTAATAAACTGTTTTTCTGGCCATGTTTACTCTTTGCAACAGACCGAACTGTGTGGTCCGACACTGGTTATGATAATCTGAGTAACTTGCATAGTGCCATTCAAAAGCATGAGAAATCGTAGTCACACATTTCTGCACTGTTACAGTTGAGGACGTTTGTAAAATCTAGAACTGATATTCAGCTCGATGCTCAATTGCCGTCCAAGCACTGTACAATATAATGAAACCGTTCGGAAAAACAGAGAGGTGCTCAAACGATTGATTGATGTTGTGGTTTTTAGCTACTCAAGAATTGTCATTCCGAGGACATTCTGAGGGTGAAGATTCTTTGAACAGGGGTGCTTATTTGGGTGCATTGAACTTACTCGTCACTTACGATGCGACGTTTCGCGGAACTTCAAACAGGATAGAAAATGACTTGATAAGGGCAGTCAGTGATGTAGTTTTGGAAAAAGTGAAGTCAGAAATAAAACACGCTATTTTTGTTGCCCTTCTTCTTGACGAGACTTCAGACATTATGAATTTGTCTCAACTATCAACCACTCTGAGATACGTTGATTCTGAAAGTGGTTAAGTTCACGAAAGGTAAATTTCATTCACTGATGTCAGTGCAGTGCAGATCGAACAGCCAGTGGTTTGCTTGAACATGTGAAAAACATTGATACTGAGTTTGACTTAACTTACAGGTTGGTTGCACAAACGTTCGACGGAGCATGTGTGATGGCCGGCCACACAAGTGGCTTAAGAACCTAAGTACAAGAACTCTTTCCGAAGGCCATATTTATACATTGCTTTAGTCACAAGCTTAATCTGATTTTGGCACGGTCATTTTCCTGTGTCAAGGAATGTAAAATATATTTTCAGACCTTAATGGGATTAGGAACACTTTTCCATAAGTTCTGTAAACGATCTCATGAACTGAAAGAATTTACAGCAAAGAGGATGCCTAGAAATACTTCAACACGGTGTGGAATTTTTCATCTCGTCTTGTTTACACTGTGAAAGACCGTTGCACTTCATTCCTTGAATTATTTCGGAGTGTTTTAGATGAAAGCTCAAACTGGGGCAGTATACAATAGCAGCGGTACAAGGTCTCTTGAAATTTCTAACTAGCATTGAAACTTCCTTTCTGTTCCTGATTTTTAGCAACATTTTTACCTTCACTGATATCGTTTTCAAAGTCCTTCAGTCCAAGCATTTAGACGTCCTATATTCCTCCCAGAATGTTCAGGAAATCAAAAGAGATACTAAACTTCGGGAATAAGTGCGACGTGAATTGGGCCGAGACTCTGGTCTATCATGGTGTCGATGACTCTCCACCAAAATAAACGACAATGTCGGGAAGCAGATCCAATAATTTCAAGGAAATTCCTATACGACTCGATTTATTACAACATTATTGTACAATTAGACGAACGATTCTGGTCATTAAACCAATTACAGTTTACATCCTTGTTGGATCCCTTGAAGTATGAAACGTACCAAGGTACTTTTCCTCAATCTGCTTTTGAAAATTTTTAATTGTCCTATAAAGTCTTGTTTGATTTTATCCGATTGAAGAATGAACTTACCGTGCTGTACTAGTTTGACGAATTTTATGGTCAACACTTATCTGTTAGTGTGTTCTCTGGAAAGCAAACAATTAGATACAGTCCTGCCTGAAGTGTACAAGTTGGGTTTACTTATAGTAACTGTTCCAAGCACAACAGCGTTAGTTAAAAGATCGTTGTCAGCTCTCAGGAGGATTAAGACTTATCATAGGTCAACACAGAGACAAGAGCGACTTTCAGACTTGGCAGTTCAGTCCGTAGAAAAGGAAGTTCTGCACCAACTGAAAAGCACAGACACATTTTATGATAATGTCATCACAACATTCACAAAACAAGAGAGGCGACTAGATTTCACCTTCAAGTAGGCCTAAAGCAACAAAAAATCTTGCGGAGGCATAAAATGCATAGTTTTGTTAGTAGTGGAGCATACAGTGGACAGTATGAGAACTTCTGACAAAAACGTAGCAAGTAAGTTACTATCAATTTTGAGATAGGCCTATCTGTACAATGCAATAGGAATGATGCTGTTACATCAGTGTCAGAGGTACTTCAAGTCGGCTTCCAGGCCGAAGGGTGAAAAGTGTAACAGGTCAGAGAGTTTTCTGATATGCATAAGAGATCAAGGAGATTTTTAACATAATAGTGACAGGTAATTCATGAAATATACGTGATTTCTACTAATCTATTCACTTTAATGTAGGAAACTGAATAAAATAACAATTATCAGACATATAACGCAACAGTGACATGCTTGTTTTCCGTTTTTACGGATTATGCACTGTTATTGGTAATAAATAAGCTATTCCTATACATCTCAATAAGTTAATTGCAGCTTTAAAATATATATCGATTTTTTAAACCTACAGATGTGATGTCACTAGTTATTTAGTGTTTCCCGTAAAGCCAATGATTTGACATGATACTGTACGCTCTGGTTAGAAGTCCTTCAATTTTCATGAGATTACACAAGACTATATGGTTACCGCTTGATTACATTCGTTTTTATATTGAGGTACGTTAAACTGTACTTCCTACGTCAGGTAATTAGTACGTCCTATTTTGGACAGCATACCCACTTTTCAAAACCACCGCACGCCACTGCATAAAGGCGATTGTCTGAGCCAACAGTACGGGCATTCTGTAGCTGTTCTAGAGTTTTCTTTCGTTTGAGGTAACACTCTTCGTCGAACCAGGGTTGAGCTGTTCGTTTTCTGTTTGGTAATGATGCCTTATGTAGTTTGTCAGTTACAGTTTCTAGTGCTTCATCTATGTGTCCTTCAGTTGCAAGCTGTTCTGCCTTAAGAATGTCTTCAAGGTTGATAATTCTTGTATCTATTCTTCTGGAATACTTTATCTTGTTGTTGCTTGATGTTGAGGTTTGTTGTGGGCAATGGAGAATGATATTTGTTGCGATTGGTATATGTTTTCTTATCGGAGATGCACCTGTGGTCCACAGTCCTTCTTGATTTTTTATGGCGATTCTATCCCCTTTATAGAAAACGAAATCAATAGTGCTTGATCCATTGTAGGCAATGTACGTCTTTTTTCTCTCTTATTTATTAGATTATAACCTTCTTCTGTTAGCATTTCGAACACCAGCTCGGATTTTCGAAGCGGTTTATCAACACGACAGTTTAGATCACCTGCTATGATAATGTTGGTGTTGTTTGTTTTCGATATAGCTGTGGAAAGTTTCCCTATCACGTCCCCTGACGAACTTTTAGGACATATAAACGCCAATTATCTTGATGTCAGTTGTTTTTACTATTACTAATCCACCAGCGCAGTAAGTCACTACACTAGCGGTTAGCAAACATGCACCGGTCGGTACTACCTATAAACCGGTGTTAAATAAACAATGTTTATTAAACAAATTAAGGAAATCAGTCACAAGGATAGGAAAATTACATCCAACAGTTACTTACCCAGCAAGGCCCAAATAAAACTCCCAGAGGAAATGGATAAAAATTCCTTGTTTCGGCGCTGAACCACACAGATAATAAAAGGAGACACTGGTTTCAATCAAATAAACCTTTAATTAAAGAATAAAAATTTAACATGAAACCAAAAGAACATCGTCCTATCTGAGGGAATAAAAGTATTTTAAGTAGTTCAAAAAACAATTAGTGAATAATAGAAAATACACGGATGAAACTGAAAAACGTAGTCCTTTTCAGAAAATGATACTGATGGAAATCATTAACTTAAAAACAGAAAATTGTACTAATTAAAGACACTAAATCCATTACCAGAAATAGTACACTTTGATAACATTACCATAATAACAGAAAATGATTCGAATTAAAACTTAAATTGTTCACAGAAGGTTTAAACGGGGCCCGTTGTTAGACTTACTAAAATGAAATTAAAACTAACGTATTAAACCTAGGGAAAGCCACTCAATTAACGAGTTTCATTGAACTTTCTTAATAAGAGGAGGCTTCGCAGGAGCATAGAACTCTAGCCCAATTAATAAACTACGAGGGGTCAAATAAGATTAGCGAACGGAAAACACACACAGTTAACAGGGGGAAAAGGAAGAAAACCGTAAGAGATCAAGTGAGGAGCAAAGAAATCTTCCACAAAAATCGAAAATTCTTAAGTAAACTCAGGCTCCACAATAAACACGCAAAACCCACAGGCAACAATCACCAACACGCCCCCAAAGGCAAATCGTTACCATAGCAACGAAAACATACGCCCGCAAACCAATCATGGTACAAGGCACAACAAAGGCAAGAAACAAAAAAATAAAATCAGGAAACACAAAGTTTAAAATACCAGAAAAATAGAAGTAAGGTTTCCTTTTAAACCAAGGAAACTAGAATTATATGCTTCTGCAGAACCTCACGCAGTATAAAGGGCACTAAGTGCCCGACACATTTTGAATTTACATGATCAATGAAGTTCATTAACGGGTGAAAATGATAGTTAATTTAAAAAGGATTTCCTTATTTTCGTAGTCTTTACATACCAATAATTTTGATATATTATTAGAATTAACCACACGTCCGTCCGCTTAGTAATTTCCAAAAAAATTATTTTCACGAAATTCCACCTTGAAAGAGTTAATTTTCAAGACACGAATCACACGAATTTCCTTGCAGTTTCATAATCACAGGATATAACTTGCCAAATGATGAAGCCACTTACTTGGGTGAAGCTGACGCTCAGGCATGATGAGCTAGTTCCTCACATACTTACAGATCCTTGCTGATGAGTTTGGTTTCCCTGGTCAGAATTAGTTGAAAAGTATCATAATAGGACGATGCAGGAAACAAAGTAATTTGGGTTTAAAACCCACATCTCAAGACCCTCAGCCGGGGTGTATACTCCAACATGACGCCAACATCTTAAGAGTCCAATTAACACAACCGCATGCCATGACTTCCCAATGCGTACTGTCGGGGGTCAAAATGGCGAGGTTTTCTCCATCAGGAAGTAGCCGCGCTCTGATAGGTAGAAGAGCGCTTGGGGAGGGGAAACTTATTGTGGGTGTCTGGCGGAAGATTGCAGCACTTATTAGAAGAGAAATGAAACAGTCCGTACAATTCAGAAATGCGATAATCCAAAGACGTTGCCATCAGTCCACAATAAGAAATATAAATAAGTTCGATGAGTATCACCAAAGCACGTAGTAGTACGAGGGAAACCATCCGCTTAGACATATAGAAAGATTAAGATTTTCTACGGCGATATTGCCAGTTCAAAATAGGTTCACAGGGTAGGGTAAATTGCGTTACACCGTAACAATTACCATATTGTCCTTTTTGTATATTTCTTTTAATTTACCTATCGTAGGTTTCAGAAAGCATGAAACTCCCCTTTCTGGTCTGCCTTCAGTTGCTTTTGCGAGAGCATGGATTCCATAAAAGTCTGGGATGTCCATTGGTTGAAGTAGGAAGGTCTCTGTAATTATCAGTGCATCTGCTTGCTTTATCGATTCTTGTGGTATTAGTGAGAGTGCACTTTTCAGGCCTTCTGCATTCCATAGTATTATCTTGAGAGCCTTGGTTTTACTCCAGGGATGCCCCGTCATTTCTTCTCTGTGAGGAACGAAAACGCCTCGCTAGTATTCCTTTAGGCCAGAAATGTGGGTCCGATGTTTCTTCCACGTAAGTGAAAGGAACACCAATTTTAAGGCTTTCTTTCGCCAAGGGTCTTCAATTCTTCACATGCTATTTGTCCCTCAATTTCATTTTTGATAAGGTAAGACTTTATTTTGTCTGTGATGACAATGTTTTTTAGTTTTCCTACGCAAAACCACGCAGTTTTGTCAGCTGCTTGTAGACCGTCCTCAGCTTCCTTCATTCCAACCACTGCCTGTGTGCGGTGTTTTTTTCTCTCTTTTGGATTGGGCCACGGTCCAGAGTTGATTGGCGTTTACCATTGTATCATTGTCAGGTTCATGATGTTCTTGGGACTTTTCCAGATTTATCACGTCATTGTCGGTATGAGTGATGATTGGTTCAAGTTGTCTGATTTCAGATGGACGATATTTTTGTTGTGCGAGGGAGTTTTAGTGCTTCTCAAACATTCGGGTCGTTTGAGACGATCATTTGACACCAAATCAGCGTTCTATTTTGAGTCTTCTATTAAAGTTGGGTTTGGTTTTAGCGAGGGTTTTTCCAGTTCCTCTCGGATCGTGCGTCTTATTATTTTCTGAATATTTGAATCATTCTTCATCACAAGCTCTAATATAATGTCCATTTTCTGAGTTAATTGTAGGATTGTATTTTCCATGGCACCTATTATTTTTATCTTGGGCTTGCATATGTCACATAACCAGGTGAGTTTACATTTGTCTTTCATTAGCTGATCGAACTCGCCTTTAGTCATACAGCGTTTCCAATGAGACCAAGAATTGCAACTTTCGCATTCAATTGGACTGTCGTTATCGGAAAAGGGTTTACCACATGTTTTGGACTCTGCTAAGTCCTTGGGCTGTTTCTTACCCGACATATTGTTTTTCACTTTTGTTATTTGCAGACGGAAAGGCTTGTTATATGCTACAAGTTTCCCTTACGTGTGGGTCGATTGTATAAACAGCTAGCACTAAACACTGTCGATTACAAATTACAAGAATTATGGTGCAATTACAAGTATTTACGAGCACTAATCAAACGCAAGACTCAAATAATTCTCAATTAATGACACTGGATCAGTTTGGTATCTGGTAGGCCGTGATTTCAAATAGTAAACCAAGACCAACTACAATTACATCAGACCGTAATCCAGAAAAAACATGGCGGACATCGGTGTGCGATATGAGAGATTGTGGGAAAGGTTATGCATGCTTATTCCGAGTCACCGAAAGAAAATATCACAAGTCGAACGCCATGAAATGCAACTCACTAACTCAAAATATGAATAATTAAACACCAAAAGTAGCTTTATCGCGTATTGTAAGTCTAAATGAAATTTCAGAGGGGAAAATAATGAAGGGGAAATTATTGTATCAATGTCCGGTTGAAACAGACACAGAGTATATTTCACATATAAATCTCCGGTCAGCAAATATGATATATAGATGTCAACAAAGGACATTATTAACCTTACATGAAATACTATGTAACACCACCATTAACCACAACCAATTATGTAAAACACGCAAACAAATTTCTCCAACAAAATTTCAACCCTCCAAAATCCACCTGTATTGTTGAGTAGGTACAAGCTATATTTGTATGATACACTTGACCAACTAAAGCACTCGCCACCTTAAAACTCACCAGAATTGATGCCATAATAATATTTTATATAAAAAAGATCATAATCCTCTTGTTCACTCGCGGGAAATGGGGTTAGGTTTAGTTTACGCATGTTCACTGTAAAACGTTGAAAATTATTTACATTCTTGCACCACCGTTCAAGATTAATTTAGTCTCTAAATCATAAATCTTGGTCATGATTCCTGATCTTTCTGTGACTGCTTTAATTTTCTTTGTAGTAAGGTACCTGCGTTGGATGATAGGGCAAATGCTAGGATAGGCGTCATTAGTTTTAACTTCGGAAATTTGTGCGGCACTCGAATTAGATCACCACCTTCTATGGGTATTTAATGCCTTCCCTCACAATACATTTGATTTCAAAAATGATAAAATGATTAATGCACACAACATTATTAGGCCTATGATTCGGTTCTAAGTTTTCCTAACAAATGCTCTTAACCCAATTTTGCCTTAATGGTCTTTTGGAAAAGGGAACACTGAAGCTCTTACTTACATCCAGGCACACAGCACATTAAACTATAAACATATTGCATAGGTAACTAAAAATGAAGAAAATACTTTCAGCGAAGAACACGAGAATCAACATTAACCTAATCACCACCGATATTGTTGGAATAAATAAGCTCTTTGAGAACAAACAGCTTCTTACGGCACTGAAAGAGGATCTATAACCTTCTTAAGACTATAAATAAATATAATTTCGATTAATAATATTCAAATTTCCGTAAATATTTGGTAACAACACGGCTTACACAAATCAAAACAAACGCATGCTAGCACTCCAGCTGTCGCCATTATGGACAGTTTCGATAGGTCGGTTAAGGTCTGATATATTGTAGTTGGTCTTGAGTAAACCGTCACTATCGATATACTTGTTTAAATCAACAATGGCTCACGCAGTCTTTAATGCAAGGATATTCGCACTAAGTCGTACACACTTATCCGAATAAATAAAATAATGCCTTAAATTAATTTATTCCCATATCTACAAAACTGAACACTTGAATAAGGTGTAATTCTCTTGTAGTTTCCAAATGATCACTTTATCAGATGAAACACACACACTCAGATCGATGGATAACCACAAGTCACATTAAATTTATTGATATAGGCCCTATGTATTGAGTACGTCAGTATCACTTACACCGATCACAAAATTTTACACAATTGTATTCCCACATTATAATTAACAGACTATATACAACACTGAACACTATGATAACACGACGGAGTATTTTAATAAATTTAACCAAAGTTTCGTACGATCTTATGGTTGAAATATCAATTCACTAATACATAACTCGAACTGTGATTATTATAGCAAACTGTTCCCTACTTAGTACCATGTATTCTTTGCAGGTTTTTCTTTTGTATAATATTGTGTATACTTGTTCAATATGTAAATTCCATACGTTTAATAATAATAAGATATGAAAAAGAAAAGAAAAAGCTATAGCTGCTGAAACATAGAACAGTGTTGGAAGCTGCAACTATTCAATCAAAAAGCATAATCAAAATGTTGGAAGCAATCATTCTTCGAACATTGATAAAGCCTTGAAAACTAGAAGTACATCAATAGCAAATTCCAACTTGTAAGACTCAGAAGTTCCACCTTTCCACCAGTTTCAAATCTTACGATTTTTCTTAGATTAAAATAACATAAATTTATTTTAAAACTAGTCGATACATGTTTCGCTTTTCATAGAAAAATGTCTTCAACCGTAATCTTAATTTACAGTTAAAAATTCACAAAAATACATGTTGCATAAGTAAAACACAATTAACCACTCCAGGCCTATTGAGTTTTTCATTTTCACGCCCTTCGTTGTCCTTGTCTTTCTTTGGCCGATACCTTCATTTTTCGGAGTGTCGGATCCCTTCCATTCTTTCTCTCTAATTAGTGTTATATACAGGATGGTTGCCTAGTTGTACTTCTTCTGAAAACAATAATCACCACCACCAGTCATATTAGAAGCAACTTGTCCTTGACAACATGAAATATCTAAATGCCTTAAGAGTATTTGTTCTTTCTTTTCATTAATTGTCACCATTTAACATCTCTTGATCTGAAAGACGTGTTATTTATAAAATGCCAGTTGGAAAATTATCCGAAGGCAAAGGGATGTTAAAGTTTCTTCATAAATAAATGAAACAGCAGTGTATAACTGTGCAAATTTTTGTGACATTGAACACTTGATGTGAATGGAAAGGGAGAATTTTCTTTTCAGACGCAACTGACTGATTGTGTTCGAGATGGAAAGCAACACCCTATGATGTTGTTGCGTCAAACTCTGGACAAGTGAATGAAATTTCGAAGCTCGATAACGAAAGTGATCTGGCTGTCGTGTTTAATAAGACCTTGAGTTTACTCGCCACCTGACTTTACGTCAACCATGGTGTTGGCGATGAACTGAAATCAATTTACGTGGCATGATTTACGGATGGATGCCCTTCCTGACGCCAAACTCAGTTGACGACTTAGTCAAGATGAAAAGGCGTGTTCGGAATGCTGAGTTTGCCCTCCATAGGCGGCGGTCTTAGCAATAACTAAGGAAAATCCGGTACAGATGCCGCATGCACTGTAGGTAGAGCTAGATGGCAGTGTGCATGGTTTTTCAGTCTTTAAGGAAGAACTGCTGTCTGCGGGTGTGATCAAAGTTGCTCGTATATTACGCCAACTATAGCCTGTATCTTCGGAGAGCGCATGTTCCCTCCTGACAAAGTTTTTCCTTTTGTTCATTTATTGTATATTAAGTTGATTTCAGATGATTATATCAGCCGTTTCAGTACAGCAGAAGTCAGAAGCATAATTCTAATTTATAGTTAGCTTATTGATAGCCATGCTGGCCTTGAGCTACGACAACAGGAGGGTCCGGCGTCTCTACCTGATAGTTGGGACAGTTGCCGCACAGCAATTCTGTAGAGATGTCGTATTGCTATTTGATTCTAAAAGTGACCTGGAAACATTCAGTACTATTCAGAGGGAGCCGGTATTTTATTGCCTCACGATTCATAAAATACATCATTTGTTTTTATACCTTTCGTTGTCAACATTTTTATTATTATGTTCAATTATTATTTTAGGAAATAAAAATGTATTTCATAGACCAGAAAGTGTTTTCGAACATGGATGAGTCTAGAGTGAAGGCTAAAAACCAACCTGGTTATGTGATAACGGAAAATGTTCCAAATCGGTTCATGTATTAAAGTCATGAAGGAACGGTGAAACTGTAACTGTTGTAATGCTTCACTCCAAAAAGAAGGCGAAGACAAGCACTTCTGTCGTTGCACGAGACAGGACACAATTAGTGAAGAGGACCATCTCAGCAAGTGTAAAGTGCCCAATAAATTCAGAAATGAATCGCTCTTCTGAATGTTGGAAAAATTATTTTCTAAGTAAAAAAAAACAAAAAAAAACACTAAAACAAAACAACAACAACAACAAAAACAAAACAAAAAAAACAACAAAAAAACTTTATCCAATGTTTGAGTTGCAACCAGTGGCTCCACGAATCTTGTTCTACATGTAACGATGGGTGTGTAGATTGTCCAAGGAAAATTGCTACAGAACAAAGTGCTAAAAAAACAATCTGTATACATTTGTACCTTGTAAGAGGATAAATATAGGTTTTTGATTCAAGAATCATCCAAAGCTAAACTAGATTTTATAATATAATTATCACATTGTTATCAACACCTGGCTGAAGTATATTTTCAAAAAGGGCTAATTTACTGCGTCAGGACGGAATTATATTCGTAATGATTTTGATGTTTTTTATATAACATAAGAATCCATTGCAAATACACATTCATAGAAATGATTAATTTAATGTTGTCACGAACCTACTACGCTGGCGTAGCAGGGGGAGAGGTGATACTCCCAGGTGCGCGTCCCAGGTGGCGGATAGGGGGGTCCTAACCGCCTTGCCGGCGGACTTGAGAGAAATAAAATACCTCTCGCGGACCAAACTCACAACCCCCTGTGGGTGGGGGACGCAGACAGAAAATACACCCACGGTATCTCCTGCCTATAGTAAGAGGCGACTAAAAGGGGCGACCAAGGAATGATTGTCTTGGAACCATGAAACTACTTGTGATTAGTACCACCACGCGGAGAACATCACGGGTCGCTTTTACTTGCGCGTAGTACCACTATATTAGATACCAAATAGGTTTGTGTTTAGTAGCACACAGGAGCACCGTGCGGTCGGCTTTTGCAGTACCTGTGATTAGTACCACCATATGAGCGGGACCATGGGATGATAGCTACCATGGTTCTGCCTTGCCTGTGATTAGTACCCACTATATGAGGAACACCTGTGGTTAGTACACTTATGTGATGAACACCATAGGTTTGCGTTGCCTGTAAAGGCGCCGCAAAGTGAGAAAAACCATAGGTCTGTGTTATATGTAGCATTTCATAACCTGTGAGTAGTAGGCCTACCATAATGTGTGGAATACCGCGAGTCTCTGCTACTTTTGATTAGTACCGCAATATGACAAATACCATGGTTCTACTTTCCTAGCGATAAGTACCGTTATGAGGGGCCGATAACTTGAATTCTGAACCCCCCTTTAGACTGCAAGCATCATCGATTCAGTGTTACGCTGTAGCAGCCGTCCCTTGTTCAGTAATGCTATTGTTTTACGTCAGTTTCTGCGAATGTAAGGCATTGCGGTCGCATCCACTGATTGTTTTAAATTCATCTCCATCCATTCATTCTTCGTCCTCACGTTTTGAATTCTGGTCAGTGGAGAATTTTGGACTTTTATTGTCATTCCATTTCGTCTCATTTCGTACCATTAGGGGCCGATGACCTCGATGTTAGGCCCCGTTAAACAACAAGCATCATCATCATCATAGTAGTATAATTGGACGGTTCGGCGGCCACCACCCCCACCGGCTCCCAGAGGCCACCTCCACCACCACCACAGCCAGAGGCCTCCCAGATGCCTCCTCCACCACCACCACAGCCAGAGGCCTCCCAGATGCCTCCTCCACCACCACCACCACAGCCAGAGGCCTCCCAGAGGTCTCCTCCACCACCCGCGGGAAATTTGAATTTGTAAACAAAGCCACGTGCTTTTTGACAGCTGTCATCGACAACAACGCATCGCTAACCTCAGTACTGCCATCTTGACGGGCCTAAACCTCAGTAGTACCAACTTAACCTAACTAGCGCGAGGTAAACAAAGCCACGTGCTTTTTGACAGACAACAACGCATCGCCAACCTCAGTACTGCCATCTTGACTGGCCTAAACCTCAGTAGTACCAACTTAACCTAACTAGCGCGTGGTAAACAAATCCACGTGCTTTTTTGACGGCTGTCATCCGCCATCTTTAAACCACAGAGCACTGTGCTGCCCTCTTTATCGCAGTAGCTGCAAATTCGTCACCTGTCATCCGCAGTGCTGCCATCTTAACGGGCCTAAACCTTAGTGCTACCAACTTAACCTCACTAGCGCGAGATTAGAATCGGTAAACAAATCCACGTGCTTTTTTGACAGCTGTCATCCGCCATCTTTAATCTATAGAGCACAGTGGTGCTCTCTTTAGCTACTTACCTTTGAAATGTGGTGGCGGATAATTTGAAAAATGCTTTTTGACAGCAGCCATCTTTGAGCACCGTGCTGCCCTCTTTAGCTAGATACCTTTGAAATGTGGTGGCAGGCAATTCCACATGACAGCAGCCATCTTTATTCAAGAGAGCACCGTGCTGCCCTCTGTGTGGTGGCGGCAATTTGAAAAATTCTACATGCTCTTGTTTGGAAACAAACTCACGCGCTTTTTTTGACAGCCGTCATCCGCCATCTTTATTCAACAGAGCACAGTGCTGCCATCTTTAGCTAGATACCTTTGAAATGTGGTGGCAGACAATTCCACGTGCTCTTGTTTGGAAACAAAGCCATGTGCTTTTTTGACAGCTGACATCCGCCATCTTTAATCTATAGAGCACAGTGCTGCCTCTTTAGCTACTTACCTTTGAAATGTGGTACGTCACAGCTGTCATCCGCAGTGCTGCCATCTTAACAGGCCTAAACTTTAGTGCTACCAACTTAACCTTACTAGCGCGAGATTTGAATCGGTAAACAAATCCACGTGCTTTTTTGACAGCTGTCATCCACCATCTTTAATCCATAGAGCACAGTGGTGCCCTCTTTAGCTACTTACCTTTGAAATGTGGTGGCGGATAATTTGAAAAAATGCTTTTTGATAGCAGCCATCTTTAATCCAGAAAGCACCGTGCTGCCCTCTTTAGCTAGATACCTGTGTTGGCAGACAATTCTACGTGACAGCAGCCATCTTTGAGCACAGTGCTGCCCTCTTTGTGGGGGCGGCAAATTCCACGTGCTTTACAAACTCACGTGCTTTTTTCTGACAGCTGTCATCCGCCATCTTGCATCACAAACCTCAGTGCTGCGCTCTTTAGCTAGTTACCTTTGAAATGTGGTGGCGGCAATTTGAAAAATTCTATGTGCTCTTGTTTGGAAACAAAGCCACGTGCTTTCTTGACAGCTGTCATCCACCATCTTTAATCAATAGAGCACTGTGCTGCTATCATGCGGGCAATTTCGTCAGCTGTCATCCGCCATCTTTAATCTACAGAGCACCATGCTGCCCTCTATGTAGTAGCGGGCAATTTGAAAAGTTCTGTTAGCTGTCATCCGCCATCTTTAATCAAGAGAGCACCGTGCTGCCATCTTTAGCTAGATACCTTTGAAATGTGATGGCGGCAATTTGAAAAATTCTATGTGCTCTTGTTTAGTAAACAAAGCCACGTGCTTTTTTGACAGCTGTCATCCACCATCTTTAATCAATAGAGCACTGTGCTGCTATCATGCGGGCAATTTCATCAGCTGTCATCCGCCACCTTTAATCCACAGAGCACCGTGCTGCTCTCTGTAGTAGCGGGCAATTTGAAAAGTTCTGTTAGCTGTCATCCGCCATCTTTAATCAAGAGAGCACCGTGCTGCCATCTTTAGCTAGATACCTTTGAAATGTGGTGGCGGCAAATTGAAAAATGCCACGTGCTCTTGTTTAGCAAACAAACTCACGCGCTTTTTGTCAGCTGTCATCCGCCATCTTTAATCTATAGAGCTCAGTGCTACACTCTTTAGGTACATACCTTTGAAATATGGTGGCGGATAATTTAAAAAGAAAAATTCTACATCAGCCATCTCTCGACGCTAATTGCACAAGATGGTGGCTATACATGACTCCTTAAAGGTGCTTATGCAAGATGGCCGCTATACATAGGTTCTTATGAGATGCCCTTGGGATGCATGCGCAAGATGGCGGTTATACAAGGCTCCTTATGAGACGCCCTAGAGATGCTTGCGTAAGATGGCGGTTGCTCTTATGAGGCGGCTTAAGGGTCCTTGCACAAGATGGCTAGAGATGCCCTAAGGATGCTTGCGCAAGATGGCGGACGCAAGATGGCGGCTATACACGACTCCTTATGAGACGCTTTAAGGGTGCTTGCGCAAGATGGCTGCTGCTCTTATGAAGAAAGCTAGCTCAGAGGCTAACGTGTCGTGCTAGTTCGATTCATTAAATTTGGGGCTTAAATGCAAAATGTTAAATATCTCGAAAACGGTGCATCGTAGAGCAAAACGGACAAAATTTTTCTACCCAATACCTCGGTTCGCAGTATGGGGAACAAGTAAAACATAGTCTATTGATGAGATCAACGGTTCGGTTCCTACTTAGGCCCTTTGGCATTCGCTCTGTTTTAGCTTGTATTGAAGCAAGTCTTCGCAACATGATCAAGTCTAGCTATGGTAGAGAGTATAACGTACCGTGCAGGTTCGATTCATTACATTTGGGGCTTAAATGCAAAATGTTAAATATCTCGAAAACGGACAAAATTTTTCCACCTGATACCTAGGTTTGCAGTATCAGGAACAAGAAAAAACATAGTCTAATGATGAGATCGACGGTTCGATTCCTACTTAGGCCCTTTGGCATTGGCAGCTATCTATTTCTACAAGATGGCGGCTATACATAGCTTCTTATGAGACAGCTTAAGAGCGCTTGCACAAGATGGCTGCTGCTCTTATGAGACGCCCTAGGGGTGCTTGCGGCAGGTAGCAGCGACAAGACGATGACTATACACAGCTGCTTATGATATGGCCTAGAGGTGCTTACACAAGATGGTGGCTGCTCTGATGAAGAAAGCTAGCTTTGCATCGTGCAGGTATTTTTACAGCACTAAACCTCATACCTTTGAAATTTGGTGGCGGGTAATTTGAAAAATTCGACGTGCTTTTTCTTCACAGCGGCTATCTTTAGACAATAGCGGCTATACATAAACTGTTAAGGCCTCCTCTTATGTCAAGGCATAGCTCTATCGAACAAGTTTAAACCTGCATCGGAATAGCTAGAGTAAGCACGTGCTGCAGTGATGACGTCATTAAGCATGTTTAGACTTGCAAATCACAGAAGAAACGTAACAAGGCTGGAATCGAAAACTGCACTCTATGCCGTTAACTTTATCATGTGATCGGAACATTGATTGAAGTGTTTAGAACACTTAATAAGTAGAACCGAACACTGTACTCGATACAACATGTGTTTAGAACATGTCAGGGGATAGCTTTGTTCTAAGAAGATTAGTTTACCGCACATTCCTTGTAGGGCTAATAGGCTAAGGGGCTAATGGGCAAAATGGCTAATGGGCTAAAGCGCTAAAGGGCTAAAGGGGCAACAACCTCATCGATCGCTACCAGCAAGAACGCTTGTACTTTGTTAAGTGTAGAAAATTAATCTTTATTTGTAAATTGTTTCATGTTCAGAACAAGGAATGGAACTTAGCGGTTACGTCTTACCTAATAAAATCCACGAGGTGCGATGAGTTACGTTTTTCGAACTAGTGTTTGGAACACTGAACTTTTCAAGATGATAGCAGAGAGTTTAGCAATGTTCTGTTGTTGGATTATAAATTCCGCGCTACAACATGCATAAGGTGGCAGCCTTGAGGTTTACTGCCGTAAAGATGACAAGAGTGAGGTTAACAATGTTCCGTTGTAGGATTTTAAATTCCGCGCTATAACATGCATAAGGTGGCAGCCTTGAGGTTTACCGCTGTAAAGATGGCAGCAGTGAGGTTAGCGACGCTCTATTGTCCTTCAAAGTGAGGTTAGGGTTCGTCAAGAAGACAGCTGTCAAAAAAGCACGTGGCTATGTTTACCAAACAAGAGCATGTAGAATTTTTCAAATTGCCGCCACCACATAGAGGGCAGCACGGTGCTCTCTTGAATAAAGATGGCTGCTGTCATGTGGAATTGCCTGCCACCACATTTCAAAGGTATCTAGCTAAAGAGGGCAGCACGGTGCTCAAAGATGGCTGCTGTCAAAAAGCATTTTTCAAATTATCCGCCACCACATTTCAAAGGTAAGTAGCTAAAGAGAGCACCACTGTGCTCTATAGATTAAAGATGGCGGATGACAGCTGTCAAAAAAGCACGTGGATTTGTTTACCGATTCTAATCTCGCGCTAGTGAGGTTAAGTTGGTAGCACTAAGGTTTAGGCCCGTTAAGATGGCAGCACTGCGGATGACAGGTGACGAATTTGCAGCTACTGCGATAAAGAGGGCTGCACAGTGCTCTGTGGTTTAAAGATGGCGGATGACAGCTGTCAAAAAAGCACGTGAATTTGTTTACCACGCGCTAGTTAGGTTAAGTTGGTACTACTGAGGTTTAGGCCGGTCAAGATGGCAGTACTGTGGTTGGCGATGCGTTGTTGTCTGTCAAAAAGCACGTGGCTGTCAAAAAACACGTGGCTTTGTTTACCTCGCGCTAGTTAGGTTAAGTTGGTACTACTGAGGTTTAGGCCCGTCAAGATGGCAGTACTGAGGTTAGCGATGCGTTGTTAGAGTAATTTAGCATTGAATGATAAAATTATATATATATATATATATATATATATATATATATATATATATATATATGTAAAATTGTCTTATAACATGTTCTAATATTAAGTTACGTTAAAGTTGAAGAAATTAGCTTAAATTTGATTTTGCTCTTGATTATTTTACTTACGGCGTGTCTCCGGAGCAAAGTCGGCATCTATATCGGGTTCCAAGGAGAGACGCCGCTTATGCAACAATTCTTTTGTTCTTTCCTTTCTCCTATTTATATATTACCCCTGTGGGTGGGGCGGTAAAATAACACCCACGGTATCCCCTGCCTGTCGTAAGAGGCGACTAAAAGAGGTCCCAGGGGCTCTGAACTTTGGAGCGTGGGTTGGCGACCACGGGGTCCTCATCTGAGTCCTGGCATTGCTTCCACTTACTTGTGCCAGGCTCCTCACTTTCATCTATCCTATCCGACCTCTCTTGGTCAATTCTTGTTATTTTCCGACCCGGACGCTATTAGGTTTGCGAGGGCTAGGGAGTCTTTCATTTTCATGCCCTTTGTGGCCCTTGTCTTCCTTTGGCCGATACCTTCATTTTTCGAAGTGTCGGATCCCTTCCATTTTCCCCTCTGATTAGTGTTATACCGGGTGGTACAGCTGCCCCTATTCACGTAGTTTTATGCAACCCGCAGATTATAGTCGAACCTAAAAATATTGACCTTGACTACTCACTACAATGTCTGCTCATACAACGCTCTCCATAATTCGTTTATTCGTGTCAAGCAAATCAGCATTAATGATAAAATACCGATTGATGGTAAAGAATCGTGAAAATTATGTGTCGCAGAAACGTCCTGTACAGAGAATATTATTGGTGAATGACTAGAAGTAGCAGCAATACAACAGCGCTAAACAGCAGCCCGTGATAGCCGAGCTTGCTAAAAGTTAGAGGAGAGTACCGGTGTTCGTTAGTAGGCGGTTCGAGTCCTGTGTACGACGAATATTTTTATTGCGTTGTTGATGTTCGTGAGAGTCGTGTTGTTGACGACAAATCTAAATTATGATCAGTTCTCATATTGCAGGTACTCAGCTATGATTGTTTTTGAAGGAGCTCTTAAAAGAGCTATTTGCAATAAAGTTAGATTGTACCGACAGCGGTGCGATGGGCTTATGCATGGCCATTCGATTAATGAAGCAATTGTTCAAAATGACCACCTGCTTCGTTAATGCACCTCTGAGCACGGTGGAGGAGAGACATTCTTGCTTGCTGCAACATATGTTGTGGAATCTGCCTGCAGGCTTCCGTAATGAGCCGCCGTAAATGATTCGGGCTCTCAGGCTCCTGCTCATAGACTCTTTCCTTTAAATAACCCCAGAGGAAAAAGTCGAGTGGAGTAAGGTCAGGTGATCTAGCCGGCCATGTGACCGTACCCCCTCGTCCAATCTATCGTCCAGGATATGTCCTATGCAAGTGATTCCGTACTGCCAACGACCAGTGTGGGGGAGCTCCATCCTGCTGGAACTACATCCGTAACCGTGTTATAAGGGGCACATCCTCCAATAAGAGTGGGAGGTACTCACGAAGAAACTCTAGATAGCGTCGTCCCGTGAGATTTCCTTCGAAGAAATATGGTCCAATTATCTTGTCACCTAGTATCCCGCACCACACGTTGACGCCCCATTGTACCTGAAATCGAGCTCCCCTGATCCAGTGAGGATTTTCAACGCTCCAGTAATGGAAGTTGTGACGATTAACAGTTCCGTTGTTGTGAAATCTGGATTCATCACTAAAGAGAATGTCCATTAAGAAATTCGCATCAGCTTCAACTCTTTGTAATATCCATTGCGAAAATTCTATCCGTTTTGGAAAGTCATCTCCGTGAAGTTCCTGGTGCAGCTGTTGATGGAAAGGGTGGAATTTATGGCGGTGCAATATTCGCAGTACAGATACATGACTGATGTTCAGTTCATTTCCTATGGCCCGTGAGCTTGTGTGCGGGTTGTATGCAATTGCATTTTGAACAGCTTCGTCGTTATTTCCAGACGTCACGGGAGCATCCCGAATGGGGGGTAATGTATGAAATGACCCCGTTGCACGCAACCGTCTTTCAACACGTCGAAATGTATCTGCAGTTGGCAGCCGTCGTCCAGGAAATCGTTCTTGATACAAGCGTCTGGCTTCCCGTGCATTTTGCCTTGCTTCTCCATAAAGTAGTACCATATTCACATAATCATCCCGTGAATACATAATGTTTGCTTTCGTGCTAACCGTACAGTACGTGCTCACACGTTGCTGCTAGGATTACGATATGCTGTTTCATGTGCCCTACGTATGAAGTGTAGACCGCTGTTAGTTGGTCTTCGAGTCGAACGTGCGCAGTTGCTTGGTTGAATGGGTGGGTCAGAATGTTGACAACACGTGCACTGCGCTTCATTCCCTGTAGTCGTTTGCCATATGGAAGTCACATGTTATTATTCCTTTCGTATGTATGCTTTCTTTGTAAAAGTGGCAAATTACTTTTGAGACTTCATCATCATCATCATCATCATCATCTGTTTACCCTCCAGGTTCGGTTTCTCCCTCGGTCTTAGCGAGGGATCCCACCTCTACCGCCTCAAGGGCAGTGTCCTGGAGCTTCAGACTCTTGGTCGGGGATACAACTGGGGAGTATGACCAGTACCTCGCCCAGGCGGCCTCACCTGCTATGCTGAACAGGGGCCTTGTGGAGGAATGGGAAGATTGGAAGGGATAGGCAAGGAAGAGGGAAGGAAGCGGCCGTGGCCTTAAGTTAGGTACCATCCCGGCATTCGCCTGGAGGAGAAGTGGGAAACCACGGAAAACCACTTCCAGGATGGCTGAGGTGGGAATCGAACCCACCTCTACTCAGTTGACCTCCCGAGGCTGAGTGGACCCCGTTCCAGCCCTCGTACCACTTTTCAAATTTCGTGGCAGAGCCGGGAATCGAACCCGGACCTCCGGGGGTGGCAGCTAATCACGCTAACCACTACACCACAGAGGCGGCCCTTTTGAGACTTAAGAACGCTAAATATTTATTACGAATGGCCTTACAAGTATAATATAAAAATAAAATTGAAAAGCTCGTAACTAGATTCGAACTCTAAATGCCTGCTAACATATCGTATGCTCGCTGCGATTGGTGCCATGTAGCCACTGCAGGCGACAAAGATTTGGTCTCGTAGCTCTGTACTAATGGAATTACCTAGGCTATCGCTTCGATACTGATCGTTGATGTTAAAAGTTCTGAACTCGAATGTGCAAACACCACAGTGAACTAAAGAATCGCGTCTCTCTTACGCCCAGATAGTTGCAACCATTTTCTACGCGTTACTTGGTTGAATGAGTCCAGCGTTATGTTTCAGGTGGTATTCACAATCGGTGTCCGCCTCTGTGGTGTAGTGGTTAGCGTGATTAACTGCCACCCCCGGAGGCCCGGGTTCGATTCCCGGCTCTGCTACGAAATTTGAAAAGTGGTATGAGGGCTGGAACGGGTTCCACTCAGCCTCGGGAGGTCAACTGAGTAGAGGTGGGTTCAATTCCCACCTCAGCCATCCTGGAAGTGGTTTTCCGTGGTTTCCCACTTCTCCTCCAGGCGAATGCCGGGATGGTACCTAACTTACGGCCACGGTCGCTTCCTTCCCTCTTCCTTGCCTATCCCTTCCAATCTTCCCTTCCCTCCACAAGGCCCCTGTTCAGCATAGCAGGTGAGGCCGCCTGGGCGAGGTACTGGTCATTCTCCCCAGTTGTATCCCCGACCAAGGGTCTGAAGCTCCAGGACACTGCCCTTGAGGCGGTAGAGGTGGGATCCCTCGCTGAGTCCGAGGGAAAAGCCGACCCTGGAGGGTAAACAGATGATGATGATGATTCACAATCGGTGCGTATGTGGCGATATTTATGATACCTGTTTATTATAACTTCCGTAGAAGAATATCGGAGACTTCAGAAAGGTCTTGGTAAACGATGCCTAGGCGAATACGAAATGACATTAAAAAATGCATGACTCAAGAATGGTTGGAACCCTTCCTGCTTCAAGTAACCTATCGAGGTACGTCTTCCATACGTAATTCCGCGCAGCTATTTGCAACGTACAAGCGCCATCCTTGTAACTCTGTATTCACGAGGAGAGCGGAAGTTCCCGCTTCGACAAGTTACTGATGAGTTACAGCCTTATGGTCCCGTTTTATGCCTTTTTTGATCGCTCTAACGGTAGTAATTACATGGCGTAAGCTATCACATCTGCTGTACAGCATTTGCGTGCCACAGATTATAAACTACAGTGCAAAACACGTTTCTATCAATTTCGATGTGATGAGACTGTACAAAATGGTGGTGCATTGACATGTCTGTAATTGGTCTTACCCTATCACGTTTTCTATGATACCACGACCGCCCTTTCTATCAAAAGAAAATGGCCTCTTGGACCAATCAGGTGCGCAATTCTCTACCGACAGCTATAGGCGTGTTTATGGTTTGTACAGTATAGTAACATTTCGTAAAAATTAGTAGAGTATTGGACACCGCTCTACATAAAATGGTACAGTGTTTTTGAGATGGACCTCACTTACTGCCTCTTGTACCATTTTTCCATTGTGCGGAGAAGTCTACATCGGGTTAACTGCACATAACATTGCTGTAAGGTGTCGCGCAAGATGGGACTAAGAGGCATTTAAGTCCTAGCTGGTTGCATATATTCGGGAAAAAATAGGGGCAGCTGTACCACCCGGTATAGAGAATGGTTGTATAGTTGTACTTTCTCTTAAAACAATAACCACCACCACCACCATCACCTCCTATTTATTTTCATTTATCAATGTTTTGCTCATCTCTGATCTAATGTAAATATTTTCAAATTATGCTCTATCATTTTGCAATAATTTTAAAATAAATGTACGGATATATTACAAAAAATATAAAAGGTGTAGCAACCTTATTCGAGCACAATCAAAGTATTGGCTAGCATGTTGTTCATGACTGTTCACATTTCTCCCACCTCTTTGCTCGATTACGGTCCATTAAGGGAGCGAGTGTAATGGGAAAGGACTTCATGGTGTCGTGAAAATTAAAATATGTCAGAAATGGTGAACTGGAGCTTCAGAACGTAATAATTCTTCGGACTGTCAGGCATTATGAAGACAAGTTATTCTGCACCCACTTAAAAGTTTACAGAGACCGCAGTTACGGCGCGCCGTTCCCTGGAGTACCATACGTTTGTCGAGAGGCTTGTGCTTGTGATGACCGCTTAGTTAACCAGAGGAAGTAAATAAATGGGAGAGGTTGGTCCCTGAAGTAAATTAACATTCCAACTGCGTTACTGTGCTCTTCAAACTTTTCGGTCGCTGGCGTTTCATAAAAACAATGACTGTCAGTGAAGTTTGTTACCTCCTTCACTCGGAATCTTTGTTTTAGTGAATCCGCTTTACACAGACAGTAATGCGGATACATAAGATGAAGACAAATGCAGTTGTTGAATTATTTTGTACCTCCTGAGGGTGAGGCACACAGACGAAAAATACGCCCACGGTATCTCCCCTGTCGTAAGAGGCGACTAAAAGGGCCGGCCAAAAGACTATTGAATTAGAGCCATGAGCAGGACGAATAGAAGTACATAGTGTGACGACTTCTGCTGTTTGATATGTTCCTACACTACGCGGCGCTGGTGTAGGTAAACAGGGATCAGCTGTCCCTGAACATGTGATTTTAAATGAGATCTGATGTGACTTAATTCGGATTTTATCGTTTAAATAAATTATTTAAAACCGTGCGTTTATTATTGTTATGTTTTAGGAATGTGCATTCTCTTTACTGACCGTTGACTGTGTTTTGTGCAAATTAAGATTATAGTGTTCATTGTCTTAAAAGTAATATGTGACAAATTCGTAGGAAATATTTTACATTCAGTAATGATTTAATGACATTACTTCTGAAATTGGTTCGTCAGTGTCTTCACGAATATCGCAAACGGGTATGTGTGTATAGAGCTAAGTCATATTTCATTAATTCACCACAAAATCAAACTCAGTTTCATTTGTCAGTTATAACCTTAAAAAAAACGGTATAACTCCCGATAAGGCACCCCAGGATAAGTAACATAGTAATCATGGCTGACGGTGGGCGAATGGACTCTGCCATTGGCTGAAGATTAGAGCAATGAAATGTCGTTCCCATAATTCAAGACAGCGGGAAGTTATAACCAACTTACACGCTATGAAAAGACCTAAGATAACGAGGCAATGGCAAAGAGTAACGAAATGAAATAAATAAACATAACAATGTGTCGCTGTCTTGAATTATGGGAGTGACGTTTCATGGGGAAAATCTTCAGGCAATGGCAGAGTCTATTCGTTCCACCGCCAGCCATTATTATATAGAAACACCGAAGATTTATAACTTAAATTGGTACTTCGTGCTACGTAGTATTAGGAACTAAGTTTAGTTGTTGGTACGTCATACTAGAAACTAATTCAAGTTGGTACCACGAAGTAATTGAACTGACCTACATCCCCAACGACAAATGAACATTAAACAGTGATTCTGCGCTGGTCAACTTTTACGGGAGTTGTACCAAAAAAACACATGTTCAACTGTTAGTGTACATGCTACGTAATATGAGCATATTAAAACTCTGCAGGCACCCACATGATGTTACGTTCCGGTATGTCATACATATGTCATTCCTACATAACTACTTAAGTTAAATTATATGTTAACATGCTCAAATTAATGAATCTTACCAGCACTTCACCCCATCAGTCAGTTAACTGGACACCTTGGACATTTTTCGGGTATCTTTTGCGGTCGTACAAGCTTGCATTTCTTTCTGTACTTCTTTTATACGGAAATAAAATCGGCATCGTATATAATGAAAAATTAATTTTGGTACCAAGTCCTGAGCATGTTCAGTACAGCACCCAAGTCCATGAGAAACAGTAATTGAAGGTAAACTATCCAGGCATTCTTGAAATATTTCACCCCATATGCTTCTTGTACACTAATATTTCTCACAACATGAGAAAACATCAATAATAATTCACTCGATGGATAAATAAGATAGTTGGATGCGTTACAATATTCTTCTAGACTTGTTAGGGCGTTCTCTGTATTGTTTTGCATAGAACCAATACATGTTGTAGCCTACAGCCTATCACTTCGCTTGCATGTTTAACAATATACCCACAGAACTGATGAATGACATTAATTTTTGAACTGGTGAAAGGAGCTATTTGTTTATCTTCCCAACTTGATAATGGTGGACCGAGCTAGTTGGCCGTGCGGTTAGGGGCACGCCCCTGTGAGCTTGCATCCGGGAGATAGTGGATTCGAATCCCACTGTCGGCATCCCTGAAGATGGTTTTCCGCGGTTTCCCATTTTTACACCAGGCAAATTCTGGGGCTGTACCTTAATTAAGGTCACGGCCGCTTTCTTCCAACTCCTAGGCCTTTCCTATTCTATCGTTGCCGTAAGACCTATCTGCGTTGGTGCGACGTAAGGCCACTAGTAAAAAAAGAAAAAGGATAATGATGGCTGATCAAAGGTAAGCGTGCTGTAATTTTTTTCCTGAGCTGTACTTGCGATTTTGGCATTTTCTGTGACAACAGCTTTTGCCATGGCTCTAATCTGACTGAAAAATTATGTTAAGGGTACTATCACTTTAAGGCAGATGTTGACGTGGGATAGCCTTCGACCACTTTGAGAACAGAATGGGATCTTTTGGGGGTGAAACAAAAATGACGCTTATCAATCGAATGTCTATTATAACCCGAATTACAACCCGGGACGTTGTAAGTTGTAGGCATATTCACATGCGGTAGTAAATTGAAGCATATGCCAAAGTATACGTCCTATTTCACAAATGCTTAATCTTTTTCACTTTTCAGTTCACGAAAAGTTAATATCAGCTATTTTGCACTTATACAACTGGAGAATGTATAAAACTACTGAAAAAGACCACAAACTGTTCACACACTTCCGCAGTAAGCCGACGAAAAGCGCGCGTACTTGGATCTTTCATTGACAGCAGCGCTGCAGGTGGCGGAGAACATGTACACTGTGTCTGTTACATGTGACTCAGAGGGAGTCGTCACACTATTCATTTCTATTCGTCCTGTCCATGAGACTACTTGTAATTAGTACCATCACGCGAGGAACACCATGGGTCGCCTTTACTTACACTATATTAGGTACGACAAATATGTTTGTGATTAGTAGCAAAATAGTGTGAATCAGTATGGGTTTTACAGTACCCGTGGTTAGTACCACTATATGCCGAACACCGCCGGCTCAGGTTGCCTGTGATTAGTACCATTGTGAGAAACACCATCTACCGGGCGAGTTGGCCGTGCGGTTAGGAGCGCGCAGCTGTGAGCTTGCATCCGGTATAGTGGGTTCGAATCCCACTGTCGGCAGCCCTGAACATGATCTTCCGTTGTTTCCCCATTTTCACACCAGGCAAATGCTGGGGCTGTACCTTAATTAAGGCCACGGCCGCTTCCTAACAACTCCTAGCCCTTAATGTAATATAACAAATTTATTTTAACTTCAACCTATTCAATACAGTACAAGATGTTAACGTATTAGTTAAACATCGTTAAAATAGTTGGGACATGTTTCGCTCCTTCTGTGGGGCATCGTCAGTCATATCAATACCTCAAAATTCTACCAGACGTCTGGTTGGAAATTATAAAAATATGTTGCGTGAGTGAATACATTAAAAACGTTTACAAGATCTTATCATTAACAAAATATCACATTGATTTAAAAATGTTACGCTAGTGAACACGTTGGTGAATTTTCACTTAAAACAAGGCCGTCATATGTACAGTACTGACAATAATGGTAGTTTAAAGTCTTATTTGATGCTAAGTTCGAAGACAGTTTAAAATGTATATACAAATATTGTGAATGAAGGCAAAATATATATAATTACGATTGTTGTACACGTATTTTACATTGTATAATGTTGTGGAAAAGCATTCCAAATTTGTATTAATTTCCATAAAAAACATTTTGACCTTAATATTACGTTCCTGATGTAGTTTAACCAGAATTAGCTTCAAGATATGAAATTTTGTATGCGATATTATGACCAGCTCATGTAAAAATGTTGCATTACATCGTAATTCAACTTGGATGTCTATGTTGACTAATTATATTTTAGACTCAAGAAAATTAGTTCGCCGAAGTATCCATGGGCTAATCACCCCCCTTGGACACTCTCTATGAAGACCGTGTGCCTAATGCATGTAAACAACAGTTGGTATTTGGTTCAAAATGAACCTATGTTGTACAAGTTAAAATAATGGCTTGAATGAGGGCAGTTGAAATGTCGGTAAATCTTCCCAATTGACTAGTGTTTTTAAGTTTTTCCGTGTGTTTCTGTTGTTGGAATATAGGACGTCAGATTATTGGTTGAATGGGTGACAGTCGAAACGTTGTGCGATGTAATTAATGTTGAGCTGTCTTACGTATGTGAATATCTGAAAGGAAGGATAAGTCCTTCATTCGTTGAGTGAAGTGACGGGAAGAGAGAAAGAATGAATGCGTTAAAGAATTGAGACTGTGAAGTTAAAACTTACCTTAAGTGTTGTTGGGCGGTTACCTTATTGCTAAGAGGTTTGTGAAGCACTGGCTGTCACTAACGTCTTGCTCCTCGTGTTGTACGTGTGACGTCTTGGTGGAGGGGAGTGAACCTCAGAATGCGGGGCTGTGGGCCTGTGATTGGCGCATGGGAAGGAGTTGTGTGTATTGGAGGGAGAACAGGGGCGTGATAAGTTGAACGGCTTAGTGGGGGTGCTTGAAGAGGTTGTTTTGAGGACGTCAACAAGTCTTTTGTCTTTCAGATTTAACTTATTGAAGGAAGTTATTAATTGTTCATAAAGAGGGCTTCGGTTGTATATTGGATCATTTAAGTTTTTATTACAGTTGTATTTTTGGTCCAAGAAAATGTACAAATTTTCGAACTCGGTCATGAGTCTGCCTTTATCCAGTCTTTTAAAAATTTGGAGATCTTGTTCGATTTTGGTGAAACTGTGTCCTGTGTCCTTCGTATGGATGCTCACTGCTGAGAGTTTGTTGTGTTTCTAGTTGTGAAACTTCTTCCGGTTTGGCTGATGTACGAACTATTGCACTCAACGCATTTAAGTCTGTAAATGCCGGAACCCGAAAATTTATTGTTGTCCGAGTTTATCTTGTTGTGGTTGAAGAATAACTTTTGATTTGAATTTTAGGTCTTAAAGGCTATCTTAATATCATGTTTCCTTAAAGGGGTAGCGATTTGATGTATGATGGGATTAGTATAGGTAAAGGTTGCGTACTTTGATTTGTTTATATCCACTGGGGAGAGGTTCGTGGTCAATTTCAATTTCACTTTATTGATTATTTTATGTATGATTGAGGGATTGTATCCATTGAAACTAGCTATTTCTTTTATTGTATTTATTTCTTTTTTTCAAGTGGGCGGTTGACATGGGAATTTTTAGCGCTCTGTACACTAAACTGTAAAATGAGGCTTGTTTGTGTGGCTGTGGGTGAAGAGAATTTTGTTTTATGATTGTGGGAGTGAACGAAGGTTTTCTGTAAGTTTGGAAATCGAAATTGTTTAAGGTCCTAGTAATTGTAAAATTGATTAAATTATTGTCCTCGTCCTCTTTGGTGAACTTGATGCAGTTGTCTAGGCTATTTAAGTAGGTTAGTATGTCTTCACTATTGTTGCAACTTATATCTATTATTGCCAATGTGTCATCGACATAGCGTAGCCAAAGGCACAATCCATTAATGCTGTTTGTTATTTTACTATTTTTGAGATTATCATTGTAAATTTCGGCGAGTATTCCCGAGATGGGATTTCCCATATTGTATATCTTGTTGTTAAAAGTGAAATCATTATTATGAAGAACGAAATTTACCAATTTTAAGCATTCTTCTATTTCTAATAGACTTAAAGTGTTGTGTTTGGAAATATTATTTCGTATGATTTCTTTAGTTTCCTTAGCGGGAATATTCGAGTACATGTTGGTAATGTGGAAAGAATACATTATGTGATTAGGTTGTAAATTAAATTTATTTAAGGTTTCGCATAGTTCTATTGAGTTTTAATAGGGTGTTTGTTGTGGAATGCAAAATGTTTCTTGAGAAATTTCTGGAGGAATTGTGAAGTTTTGTACGTCGGACTATTTCCGCTATGGGAACGAATGGGAACGTCCGTTTTATGTATTTTTGGCAATGATCTGACGGTGTGTAATTTGGGATTCATGTTGATGAGTTTTTGATATTCGTATTTGTTAAATAAGAAAGGCGAGATTTTTTGGAGTGTTTTTAGATTACGTTGAGTTTTTAAGGTAGGATTTTTAGAGATTATTGAGTAAGAATCGTCGGAAAAGAAATCCTCCGTTTTTTGGATGTAGTCATGTTTATTCATTAGGACTACAATATTGCCTTTGTCGGCTTTCGTTACTATTACATAATTGGTGTCCCCCTTTTTTCTTAATTCATGGGTTTGCTTTAGTGAGCTGAAATTTTTGATGTTAGAAACTTCTTTTACAAGAGTGGGTAATTTCTTTCTTTTCTCACGTCGTTCTGTCTGTCAAACGGGATTTGTTTGTTTATGTTTGATTCGGCTTCCGCTATTGTGGTAATTATGTCCTCAGCTTTATGCGAACTTGGCCAATTATATTTTAGGCCTTGGTCAAACAAATGTATTTCATTGTCCGAAAATGTGGTGTTAGATAAGTTGATCGTGGTTGGAGTGTTGTTCCATGAGGGGGTGGAAGTTTCTCTGTTTCTGTTTTGGTTTAAGGATTTAGTTTTCTCTTCCATTAGACATGTTAACTTGTGGTTTAAGGTTTTTTGCTTTTTGTCCAGCATGTGCTGTAATTTGTGTGCGATATGCCTTTGGTGTGAATTCCATTGAAGAGGTGATAATGATTGAGCAGTGGTCAAATGTTCCCGGTAAAGTTGCAGGTTTAATAGGGATTTTTTTCTATACATTAGTTTTATTTCATTTCTGATCCAGATGGTGTTGACTTTGTTTTGATGTCTTTAGATTTGTGTTTTGGAATGTTTTTCCTTTGGGATGATTTTAAAAACTTGGGTACTAGACCTAGTCTTAAACATTCCTTTAAGAATAGAATATCTTTTGAAATTTTACTGATTTTGGTTTTGAGGTTTTGATACCTATTTTTATTTTTATTAGCCTGGTTGGCCTTATCATTACAAGTAGACCATCGTCGCCATAAGACCTATCTGTGTCGGTGCGACGTAAAGCCACTATAAAGAAAAGAAACACTACGGGTCTGGGCGTTGCCTGTGATTAGTACCCCTATGTGAAGAACACCATGGGTTTGCGTTGTCTGTGCGTATTACATTACTTGTGAGTAGTACCGCAATGTGTGGAACACGGTGTGTCCACGTTACTTGTGATTAGTACCGGTACATGGGAAATACTCTACTAGCGATATGTACCATTATGAGAGGCCGTTGATCTGGAATTTGGACCCCTTTATACAGCGAGTATAATGGATTCAGGATTGTGCATTGCAGGCGGTCCCTTGGTCAGTATATGCTGTTGTCTTGGGTTAGTTTCTGGGAAGGTATTATCGTGTGTAATAATATCCTTTATCTTAGTGTATTTGTGTTAACTGCGCTTTTAACCCTTTGACTATGTTTTAGTTCGTGTTTGCGTATTTTAATGTGTTATTTTAACTTCTAACTTGAATTATATATCTGTACTTCCAGCGATGGCTTATTCCATTGCCAGTTTCATTTTCTATAATTTTAATAGAAAATAAGGCATTGCGAATTAGATCCGCTGATTGTTTAAATTTCGTAATCATTTTTCATCACCATTTATTTTAAACACTAGTCAGTGGATATATTTTAAAATTTTAATTATCATATCATATTATGTCGTCCATCTCGTACCATTAGGGGCCGCTGACCTTACACGTTAGGCTCCTTTATACATCATGCATCATCATCTTTCTAGTGCAGCTAGTTATCCTTCGATAGGTTGTCCGGGATAATGTGTGAGGTGTTTGTCATGGTGGGGTCTGTTTGTACGTAAACCTTTTTCTTTAGCAGCATGTAAGCGTTTATGGCCGCTCTGCCATCCGTTGAATATATTTGGAAGCTGGGAAAGGTTAGAGAATCTAAGAGTATCTGGCAAGGAATAGTATTCTTCCGTTATTAGAGGAAGTGTACGCTCTTTGGCTTGAAAGTTAATGATCAAATATGGCTGCATGCAATGACATTACTAAGGATGAAAATCACGTATATCTGAATATTGATGAAAGTGTCAGTCGCCTAACAACCTGCGAATTACAGCATGTATTGCGAGTTAGGTGAAGCATTCGCCTGCAATTATTGCAGTGGTCATTTAATAATTTGATTTTATGATTACTCCGTGGCTTAGGCGGCAGCGTGCCTGCCTCTCACTGCTGGGTTCCGTGGTTCAACTCCCGGTCACTCTATGTGAGAATTTTGCTGGACAAAGCCTATGCGGGACAGGTTTCTTCCTGGTATTTCGGTTTTCCCCGTCATTTTTCATTCTAGCAACACTCTCCAAAATCATTTCAGTTCATCTGTCAGTAATTAATCATTGCCCAGAAGAGTGCGACAAGCTTCGGCCACCGGAACAGTTCCTATCACCGCCGCTAGATCGTGCTTCATTCATTCCATTCCTGAGCCGGTCGAATGGCTGGAAACAGGCTGTGGATTTTAATTTTCATTACTCGAAGTTGGCTGAACTGAGAGACCTATGCTTCAGCGGCAGGTAATTTCGGAGGGAAGAAAACAAAAATGAAGCAAAACGGTCCAGTGGAACGGAGAGGTGGACTTGACAATGTTTTTAATATACAGATGAGTTATTATTCGTATACCAGCAGTGCCCGCGACTTTGTACGGGTGGAATTTATTTCTGACTTATCTTAAGCTTCTTTGCATAAAATGTTTGATGTAGTATCGTTGGCGATATGAACAAAGATAAACAATTTCGATTGGCTTTAATTTCTCAACAGAATAAGTAAGTATATCATATGAACGCTTCTCTGTAGATGTTATATTATTATTTTCTGGCATCAACTCTAGATTAGCCAACATACAACTGTCCACGCAAAAGGCACTCCTTCGTCAAGTGAGAATGTTTGTCCCCGTGACTTATTTATTGTGATACTAAATGACAACTTCACTGGAAACTGCAAGCATCTAAACGATATTGGCGATAATTTAGTTGATGCAATCGGAATACGCGGAATGTGCGCTAGTTCTGTAGACGCTGGCCCGGTGAGAATGGTCGCTACGATGACGTTATCTCACAACTCTTTTATTAACAGCCTTGTTCCATTGCACATGTTTTAACATCAGGTCGTGTGGTGCGAAACCATGCGGATTAAAGGAATTCAAAAATTCTTATGGGTCTTCAGTATTGGTGACTTTATCAAGTGACTTATAATGTTTTATTTAACCAGGGACGTTTTGCAAAATCAAATTGTTTATTTCATTGACACTTTCGTTTCTGGAGGATGTTGTGAACGTAGCCAATGATAATCTCTTTGTATAAGATTTTGTGTATCAGGATATATTGCATCTATAAGAAGTAGTGAATATTTGTACGTTCTGCCGCAGGGACTCTTGCGTATACACGGGCTCTTATGGAACTAAGAACCATCGTGCGCGAAAATCCAAGGATCTACGTTACATAAGAGCAGAATTCGAGAAACACTACGGGTCTGGGCGTTGTCTGTATTCCACCGGTTGGTTCCACTGTGTTCATAATGAGTGTGCGTTACCTTTGAGAATCACCACGGGTTTGGCTGGCACCCGTGATTAGTACCACTACGTGAGTGAAACAATGAGTCTGCGTTGCCTGAGAGTAGTAGTACCATTATGTGTTGTCATAATGTGTGATACACCATGGATCTACATTGCCTATGATCAGTAGCAATGTGTGAGCAACACCATGAGTTTACGTTACGTGTCGTTAGTACCACTATAGGAGGAACACCAGAGATTAGTACCATTATGAGGGCCCGTTAGATAGTGATTATCATCCCAGTAATTAAAGCATTGTGAATTGGATCCACTGATTGTTTTTGTTTCACCATCATTTATTCATCATTATTCGTTTCAGATTCTCGTCAGTGGATGCATTTTGAAGTTTTAATATTCGTTTCGTTCACCTCGCACCATTAGGGGCCGATGCCCGATCTGTTAGGCCTCTTTAAACAACAATCATCATCATCATTAAAGATGTATATTTAAAGTCAGTAGTTTATAAATTTGGTTTTAATGGCCGTTAATTAAACGTCATCGCAATACGGATGAAGATAAACATGTTAACATTAATAAACTGTTGGGATACGCAACTTCCAGTCAGTTGCTTCTCGCGGTGATTTGTGTTTCCAACAACCAACAATAGCAACTTCATTGTGTAATCTGACGTTCTGTGGAACGGAAGTATAAAATCCTTTGAACTTCGCAGGCACCTTGAAACATATTCGGAACTTCCTAGTACGTCAGTACTGGCAGTACTGGTCAGTGGATGAATTTGGGACTTTTAAATGTCAGTACATTTCGTCTCACTTTGTACCATTAGGGGCCGATGACCTATATGTTAGGCCCCTTTAGACAACAAGCATCATCATCATCATCATTATCATCATCAATAAGCCTACTCACCTCAAAACTTAATTTACCCATTATTACTTCGAGAGGGTCTGCAGTACTGATGAGTTTAAGAACCGCTGCGTGGAGAGGCCTGTTGCAGGTCTTGATTTGACGCTCGTACGGTATTGCGAATCAGACCTACTGACTTTTTTAAACTCATGTACACTCATGGATAAATTTTAAGTGATCCTTTCATAATTATCACCGCCGGGCTGGGTGGCTCAGACGGTTGAAGCGCTGGCCTTCTGACTCCAAATTGGCAGGTTCGATCCTGGCTCAGTTCGGTGGTATTTGAAGGTGCTCAAATACGTCAGCCTCGTGTCGGTAGATTTACTGGCACGTAAACGAACTCATGCGGGTCAAAATTCCGGCACCTCGACGTCTCCGAAAACCGTAAAAGTAGTTAGTAAAAGCAAATAACATTATTATTATTATCATAATAATTAACATCATCACCATAACAATAACTTTATCATCGTTTATAAACAACTAGGAGAATAGATGTGCGAGCAGTGTTGTAGTTCTAGAATGTAACCACACTGACATTCGCGGAAGTCTTGCAGTTCTGGACGATATGTAATTACATAGCGGCTAACGGAAGCCCCACTCAGGCACAGTATTTTCGAGAGCAGTCGATATATCGCGGGATATCGGCCCAGTAGACAATCAAGGATCCATCTACAGAGGAAGAAGGTTTACTTCTGACATTCGATGTTGACAAAGACGAAGGTAAACCCCACTTATTATTTGCACTGAATTTTCGTAGACAGATTGAGTACCCATGTATGTGTAGACATATTTCAAAATTCCCTGTGAGTGGGGGACGTGGATGAAGAATACACCCACGGTGTCTCATCTGTCGTAAGAGGCGACTAAAAGGGGTCCAGGGGCTCTGAACTTTGGAGCGTGGGTTGGCGACCACGGGGCTCTTAGCTGAGTCCTGGCATTGTTTCCACTTACTTGTGCCAGGCTTCTCACTTTCATCTATCCTATCCGACCTCTCTTGGTCAACTCTTGTTCTTTTCCGACCCCGACGGTATTACGTATGGAGGCTTAGGAATTCTTTCATTTTCACGCCCTTCGTGGCCCTTGTCTTCCTTTGGCCCATACCTTCATTTTTCGAAGTGTCGGACCCCTTCCATTTTCCCCTCCGATTAGTGTTTTATATAGAGGATGGTTGCTTAGTTGTACTTCGTCTTAAAACAGTATCAAGACCACCACTTCTCCTGTCTGTCGTAAGAAGCTACTAAAAGGCGCCCCAGTGGCTCTCAACTTGGCAGAGTGGGTTGGTGACCACGGGGCCCTTAGCTCAGTCCTGGCATTGCTTCCACTTACTTGTGCCAGGCTCCTCATTTTCATCTATCCTGTCCAACCTCACTTGGTCAACTCTTGTTATTTTCCGACCCGACGGTATTTTCTTTTGCTATTTGCTTTACGTCGTACCGACACAGATGGTTCTTACTGCAACGATGGGACAGGAATGGGCTAGGACTGGGAAGGAAGCGGCCGTGGCCTTAATTAATGTAGCTGGTGTGAAAATGAGAAACCACGGAAAACCGTCTTCAGGGCTGCCGACAGTGGGGTTCGAACCTACTATCTCCCGAATACTGGACACTGGCCGCACTTAAGCGACTGCAGCTATCGAGCTCGGTGCCCGACGGTATTACAGCATTTGATTCCTGGGGAGTCGTTCATTTTCACGCCCTTCGTACTTTGTCCGGTATTTCACTTTTCGAAGTGTCGGATCTTTTCGCTCCCCCCCCCTCTCTCTCTCTACCCCGTGTGGGTAGGAGACGCAGACAAAGACTACATCCACGGTATCCCCTGCCTGTCGTAAGAGGTGACTGAGAGGCCGACAAATGGATGATGACTTTAGAACCATGAGACTTCTTGTGATTAGTAGCATTACGTGCGGACATCATCATGGGTGGACGTTACTTGCGAGGAAAACCATGAGTCTACGTTATATAGGACGAGTACCATTATGTGAGGAACACTACGGGTCTGGGCGTTCCACTGCGTTCCGGATGGGCCTGCGATACCTGTGAGTAGTGCACTTACGTGCGAAACACTATAGGTTTATGTTTCCTGCGAGTGGAACTATTGTGTGCGACATACCACGCGTCTACGTTACCTATGATTAGTACCATTATGAGGGGCCGGTGACCTTGATTTTGGACTCTTTTAGATAATACGTATCCTCCTAGTTATTAAGGCATTGTGAATTTATAATACAATTCTGTCGTTTGGTTTAACTGCCTTCTCCTCTCGGCACTCTATGTCTTCAATAGTCAGATCGTGTGAGGTTTAGCGTATAACAGCCACCAATCAAATGCATCTCTATATCGATGTATGTATGTTATCCATTTTTGTCATTCAGCGAAAAATCTTTTGTGTAAGTCCATGTTCTTTAAAATAGATTCATTTAACTTCCAAATTCCTCGTCCGCGTGTTGGTCCCCACTCAGGTTGTCAGATCTTACAGATTAACGCACAATGGTTTGAAAATTCCACCGGCCATACATCTGTTTCCCTCACTTGGTCTTTCAGTCTCGCGTTCACATATATTATGTCTAGTCATCTTGTTTTGATAGCTATATTTGTTGCTGTGTCGATATGTCGTTCGGTGAGGCTACCTCGCTGACTTCTGTTGACGATAAGTTATTGGAGTGAGTAAGTGACTCATCCAATTCGCGTTGTTCTGCAGTCTGTGTTTGTACTGGGGCAGATTTATCTGTGTGGGGTATGCTTGTGGGTATAGTATCCAGCTCTAACATAGCAGGTGAATCAGTGTGACGTTCCCTGTTTTTTAAGAAACTAATTTATTGACAATGTCATACAACTGTTTCAAAACAAGCAAACTCTACGTACATTTATACTTAACAAGTTACACAAACTTCCTATATTTTTGGTTTTTGAACCAAAAATATTAGAACAAGTTTAGGATAAGTCCGCAAACAAAACGTTGATAACTTTGCATCTAAACAAATTAAAATTTAACACAGGAGAACATCAAGTTGTTCACAGCAGAAGAAGAATGAAAAACAAAACACAAAACACTTTTTCCTTTTTGCACACTAAGAGCAAACGTAATTATTCCTGTCATTCATTATCCAAATCCTTTAACAGTAGACAGTTATACTAACACAAAACACTCTGCATATAACATAAAATTGATAGATGTTACACAAGGGACATAACAGGAAGGCACTCAGAATTGAAAAAGATGTGTTCCAAAAGCTTCTTGAAGACACTTCTGTCTGACCATTTTTCAGCGTTCTTTCCTGAGATGATCCAGAAATCCAAGTAAAGTCACCCTTGTACGCTGAGGGTACGCCTTGATATTGTAGTGAATGCCTCCGGCTGTTATCCATATGCAAGCGTTACGACTCTCGTTCTGTGCGTGATTTAGTTCCAGATTCAGCATCTCTCTCACTCTGTCACTGGTTGTTGTTGTCCCTGATATCCTGTAGATAGCGTTTAGTGTCCAATCTCCAAACTAGTGCCGCATTGCCGCATGTGGTAACTCGATGCACGAGACTGTCCGTCTGATGACATACCAGGCATTTGTCATCAGATACTTGTCCATGCCTTTTCAGTTTTTCACCCGTCGAGATGATTTCATATATATATATATATATATATATATATATATATAGAGCGGTACCCTCCATTCAATCGAGATCCATTTGTCCAAATATTTTTCCACATGTGCTTCCAGTCACGATGTGGGTATTTCTGTTGTGCTAGTGGAATACATTTATATTGCTTCAACCTGAAGTTGCATATATTATTAGCTTTATCCAACTTTCCAGCTGTAATTTCTGTTTCTGGAAGTTGTTGTAGAATGGAGAGAGCGTTCCGGAAGCAGCTTCTAAAGGGATCTTATTGTTGCAGGTTTGTTGTTACACACAAATTGAGAACTGCACTGTCAAATACATCTCCTTTTGAGTACAATGCTTTAATGATATGTGACAGAAAGAGTGCTGTGCATTTCATTTCGACTGAAATTAGGCGCAAGCCACCATCCTGTTCAGTCAGATGAAGTTGATCTCTTCTTATTCTGTATCTGTATCCTTTCCATAGATAAAATCCAATTGTCATTTCAACACGTTGGCAAATGACATGTGAGGCTGGAAGTACTTGGGCAAGGTACCAGAGCTTCGACAGCAAAAATATATTTATATGCCAAACATTTTGGAAAATGTTGAGTCGCCTTGAAAGTTCCTCCTTTAGCTGAAACCGTAGGGTGTTTAGAGCAGAAGTCCAATTAGTCTCTATCGTCTCTGAAATATCGTTACTGAAGGTAATAATCAATATCTTGCTGTGGTTAACAATTGGAATCCGGGAGCCTGCAAATATTTGTCGATTATCTTTTGAACCTAATAGCAATAAGGAGGATTTGCTATAATTCACTTGTGCCCTAGACACCTTCCAGAAGGCCTCTAGAGTCTCTTGCGCATTATTAGCATCTTGGTCACTGGTCAACAGTAGGGTAATGTCATCCACGTATGCGCCTACTGTGAGCATTCGTTGTTAATAATCCGGTTAATGAATGTTTAAAACTTTGAATCAGGGGTTCTATTGTTAAAACAAAAAGTGCCATTGATAATGGGCATCCTTGTCTAATTGATTTGTTTATCGAAAATTTTGCTGAGAGATACCCATTAATCATAACTCGTGAGGATGCCTTGTGCTATATGCCCTGTATTGTTTCTATGATACTGTTTCGAAATCGAAACTTTTTTAAAACTTTCCAAAGAGTGTGCTATCCTATCGAATGATCTGCTGAGGTTAATGGTAGCTAGAGCTCCTGAAGCATTGTCACACACTGAATGATATATAATGACATCACGAATTGCCAGTAGATTATGTAATATGTTTTTTTCAGGTATCACTTCCAAATAAGCTGAGAGCGTTCAAAGGAACAACGAAGGTATGGAGGACTTCCCTTCGGACTTCGCGGAGGGAAGCAGAGGTATTATGTCGTCTTCGGATCGGCCACGGTATCCTGACTCACTCCTTTCTGTTGAAAGGAGAATCCCCTCCGGTGTGTACTTGGGGCGATCATCTTACCGTGGTACACATCCTTACGGAGTGTATGGACCGGGTCGATCTGCGCCGTAGTCTTTACCTCCCGAGTACAATCTCCCTTATCTTGCGAGATGACGAGCAGTCAGCAGACCTCTTCATCCGCTTTATGAGGGATAGTGGTCTGTTTTATCGTGTGTGATGATGTCCTTTGTCCTAGTGTATTTGTGTTAAGTGCGCTTTTATCCCATTGACGTCGTTTTAATTTGTGTTGCGTATTTTAATGTGTTATTTTAACGTCTAGCGTAAATTATGTATATATATTTGTACTACCAGGCAATGCCTTATTCCTTTTTTGCCTGTGTTTTATTTTATTAGAAAATAAGGCATTGAGAATTAGAATCACTGATTGTTTTAATCACATATTCATTTTTCATCACCATTTTTTAACTCTAGTCAGTGGATATATTTTAAAATTTTAACTATCATAGATCATGACGACCATCTTGTTCCATTAGGCGCCGATGACCTTCGATGTTAGGCCCCTTAAAACAACAAGCATCATCACCATTTTCCAGGTATAGTGCAAACCTGTCCATTAGTAATTAATGAAGGGAGTTCTGATTCTGTTCGATAAAATCTTGGCCAGCAGTTTATAGTATGTATTTAATATTGTAATAGGTGTATGGTTAGTGATATACGTGCAACTGGAGAATTTGGGAATTAGGATGATAATTCCCTCTGCAAATGCATCACTTATGTTGTGACTAAAGGCATAATTAATAACTTGTGTCAGGTCTTTACCGATATTGTTCCAAAATGTCTTATACCATTCATATGGGATCCCATCATATCCTGGCGTCTTATTTGGTGCAGTATGGCCTAACGCGCGCTTCACTTCTTCTTCGGAAATATTATTAGTAAGATGTGCGATATCATCTCCTTCTAGATGACTCTGGAGATGATGAAGGTGTCTGTCAATGTCGATCTCTGAGATGCTGTCTTCGGCAAACATTTCACGGAAATATCTCTCACTTTCTGCAAGGAGCTGTTCCTTTGTAGTGAACATTGTCCATTTACCATTATCCCATCGATTAATAAATTGCTTATTGGCTGAACGTCTAATCTTGGCAATGTGGTAGAGAGAGATTTTCTCTCTTTCGATGAGGGAAGTGCCTTTCACGTGCGGATGTAGTTGTTCTAGGCTGCTTTCCTTAATACCTAAAATAATTCTCTTAATAGAATTTAATGCAGAAGAGATATTTTGGCCTTGCTGTTCTTTGTGCTGCAGATCAAACATAACTCTGTCAGAGAATTCAATTTTCCTACTTGTATCCTGGTTGTGCTCATACGCTATTGTCCGTCCGAGAGATCTAATGGCAGGTTTAAGTTTATATGTCCACCAGTTCATCACGCTACTGTAGCGATTTTGCGCTAATTTGCATTGGTGATAACACTCCGTGAAACGTTGGACATCCTCAGTATTATTGAAAACAGACCTATTCCTCTTCCATATTCCTTTCCCCATGATGCATCTGTCACTCCTTGTTGTCTTCATCATAACTATAACGGTATGGTGATCGCTAAAGGTGACTGGAATCATCAGCTTACTGCTATCGAGGAGCTGGACTTGTGCCGTGGATATGTACATCCTATCCATCCTGGATTTCGACTCCCCACGGCAATATGCAAATTCGACATGTGCGCCGTGTAGCTGCTGCCACACATCCTTGAGCTGCATAGACTGTATGAGTGTCTGAAGGCCTGGACAAAAGTTAAAAGTGCCTGTTTGGTCTCGTGGGTGAAGAGTGCAGTTGAAATCACCTACTAGAATTATTGGACCAGGTGTAAATAATAGGTTTCGGTCCTGTTTGTACTGTGACCCGGATGGGCTATATACGTTTATCAATCTTGTGTCATTATAGGTGACCGACAGAAATCTTCCCGTAGGGTTCATGATGACATCAGTGAGCTGAATTCCTTTCCTGTATACTGTTGCAGTTCCTCGGAAGTTATCACCTACGTTCGTGATATAGTTATATAAGAAATGGGAGTTTGTCTCATTAACTTCCTGGAGGAATAAGATATTGCCCCCCACGAACCTGCTACGCAGGCGTAGCAGGGGGAGAGGTGATACTCCCACGTGGCGCGTCCCAGGTGGCGGATAGGGGGGTCCTAACCGGCTTGCCGGCGGACTTGAGGGAAATAAAATACCTCTCGCGGACCAAACACACACCCCCTGTGGGTGGGGGAGGCTGACGAATAATACACCCACGGTATCCCCTGCCTGTCGTGCGAGGCGACTAAAAGGGGCGACCAAGGGATGAATGAATTAGAACCATGAAACGACTCTTGATTCGTACCATCATGCGGGGAACACCATGGGTTGCATGTACTTGCGAGTAGTATCACCAACATGGTACGAAGTATGTTTGTGATTCGTTGCAGTAAAAAGCCTGGCCTGGTGGATTCCAGTACCCGTGCGTTGTACCCATGTGGGCAACACCGCGGGTATGGGCGTAGCCTGTGAGTTGTACCACTATATGAGCGACATCGTGGGTCTGCGTTGCCTGTGATTAGTACTCACTATGTGCGGAACACCACGGGGCCCTTGGGACCGGCACCCGTGACTAGTACCCTAGGTGAGGAAACTCATCGGTTTGCGTTGGCTGTGGGTGGCGCCATTGTGTGCGAAACACCATAGGTCTGCGTTACCTGTACGAAGTACAATACTTGTGAGTAGTACCATCTTTTGTGGAACACCGTGAGTCCTCGCTACTTCTGATTATTACCCCAACGTGACACATACCATGGTTCTATTTTACTCGCGACATGTACCATTCTGTGGGGTCTTAGACGTGGATTTTGCACCCCCTTTAGACACCAAGCATCATTGTGCTTTATGAGTGGTTCCTTGGTCGGTAATAATGTTATTTTCGTTCTCTGTTGAATCCGATCCACTGGTTTTTGTTTTTGTTTGTTTGTTTTGTGTTTTGTTGGGTTCCTGTCCATCCATTCATTCTTCATGACATTTTTTATTTTTATTTTGGTCAGTGGATGCCTTTGTAATTTTTGTTCTTTCATTTCGTACCATTAGGGGCCGATGACCTTCGATGTTAGGCCCCTTAAAACAACAAGCATCATCATCATCATCACAAGATATTGCCCCCGTTTTGCCGGGCAGCCCAGCCGGTAAGCAAAAGTCCCAGAGGCGGAACGTTCGCTTACAGGCAACGCTAAATTATAGAGGACAGGGACAACCTAAGGACTGACGACAAATGAAAACACTAAAAAGAAATGGGTTTTAACATTTATAAAATAAAATATCAGCACTTTCCAAATTCTATTAATATTTTCAAAATCTTGAAATAAAAATATTTAGCTCTTCCCTGCTGGAATTCACCCACAGTTCTTCATTAAATTGCATTCTGCAAAGATACGAAACTGGGTCTTAATAAATCGTATTAGGAAATTAATTAAATTATTATCTGAGAAAATCCTATCTCAAAATATCAAAAATCTGATTTTTCAAATTATTATTTAAATTGACAATACTCTGCGATTCATTTGGCAATGAGTCAAAATTTAACTCACACGAAGAATCAAATAAATCATTTCTATTAATTAAATATTATTCTAATTAATTATTTAAGCTTCAAATTATATAATAAAATTATTTTGAAATCCAATATCCAACTCATTAGATTTTGCTCTTGTGTCAATTGACCTAGTGTTGTGCACAACTCACAATAAAGACTTAAAATTCTCGCATTGCAAAGTTAAACATTTTACATTTTGTGAGCTTAGTTCATTGACGCGATCCTTGCTTAAGTATTTTCTCTCGAAGCAAAGATCCTAATCTATCTTATTCCGTCATAAAATTGCTTAAAGATTTATAATTGAGCCAAATATGCTCGCCACAAAACAACCAAAAAAATCGAAACTTTACGCGCTCAGCGTACACATATCATGACGAAATATAACCATGAAAATCACATCTACAACAAAATCAGTCATTCATCCATCTCACATTCAAGTTTTGGTCCACGGTAATATTATCAAATAGATTTATCGAACCCTATCTCTTGATTTTTAATTTTAAATTTTATTTGAAATATGAGAGTTTCTCCCGATGACAATATCAGACAAGGGCTACCATTACGATCGTCTGACGTGTGATTGTAACAGGATTATCACTTTTCCAATGAAATAGATTCCACAACGATGTTCCAGGATAATTTTACAGTAGAAATCATCACTAAAAATTCCATAGAATTGCCTACAGTCATAGATAAATAAACATTCGCGCATACGGTCTATGAGTCACGACTACGTTATTTTTAATCTCCTATTATCTCAAATTATCGATCAATATGTGCTGCATAAGAAGAAATTATGTTCAAAGACACACTCTCTTCCTTAAATGACTCATGTAATGGACACACAAATAAAATCCTATCTTAAGATCCATTTACAAGTCTCAAAAATACCAATAACGGTAAATGCAAAATTTGTGGACATTCAAGCCACGACCAATATTCCAGGCCAACATCTACTTCAATATAGCACACATTAATCATTTACAAGCACAGTAATAATTACACTCATGACCTTTAAACATTCTATTAGACCGTAATAATGTCAATTATTATTATTATTATTATTATTATTATTATTATTATTATTATTATTATTATTATTATTATTATTGTACCGGGCGGTACACCTCTACCTACCACCAAAACTCGATAACAAGTGGTAGCAGAGCGTGGTTGAATGGGTCTCAATTTAGCCCCTTTTGACGGCTAAACATTGTTTGTTCCGAACTCTAACCATTTTCTCAGTTGCTGGAATTTTTTGATTTTATCCAAGTTGTTCTGTCATCATGCCCGGCCCTCGCGATGTTCTCCTTCTTAACTATTTGCGCAAGGAGGAGTTGATCTATGAATTGACTATTAGAAATGTACAATCTGGAGGCACGGTTGCAATAGACACTAACAAGCTTAGAGAGTCCCTTAATTTGCCCATTTCCATCCCCAATTTGGGAGAGAAAGAAATTGACGACTCTCTTTCCACGATCACGGAGAATATTACTGGGCTAGCTTCTGTAGTTAGTTTTTTTGATGAAAATGATCCGTCTCCAAATCAAATTAAGCGTGTGCAAGGCAGGCTATATCATTTTTCGAATAGGGTTAACGATCTGTTGTCTCTAAAACTGAATGACGTTCAGAGGAAGGAAGCTAGTACGCTCCTGGAAAATATTTCCGAGTTATCTAGTAAGGTCACTCAATTGTTAACTGGGGAAGTTCCTCCCAAATCTGATCAACCCACCATAGTGAATCCAGGTAGTGAGGAAGCGCCTCCCAAGGGAGAAGTTAATACGATAACCGTTGCTGCTCAAACTATCCCTGCCCCATTGGACAACGAATCTGAACGTCGTGCATCATTGAGTAACATCCGTTCTGAATTGACTTCCTTGCCATTGAAACCTTTACCTACTATGTCACCCGGATTTAGTAGCTTGCCTCATCCATTGGCAATGTTGCTCAGAGGTATATCCAAGTTTTCTGTTAATACCACCAGTGACGTAATTTCATTTTTAAGATTTCTAGTGGAATTTCAGGATCATGCCCTTGTTTTTTCTCTGTCTCCATGTCAAATCTTGCAAATTATCTATCCGTATGCTATTGGTATTCTCTCCGACAAAATAGTAAGAGCCATAGCTGAACAGTCATCTATTGAAGATTTTCATGCACACTTGCTTGCAAACTTTATTCCCGCCCGCGCGAGGTCATCTCTGATTCAAAAGTACTATTATCGAGTACAGAGGTTGGATGAAAACTTGGCTGATTTCATACAAGACATTAAGTTTTATACCAGGGTGTTTGCTCTTCACTTCCCTGAGGATCAAATTGTACAAGCTATTGTGGAAGGCATTTCACCATCTTATAGGTCATACTTGTGTTTTGCGGCGTGCCCGCAAACCTTCTCGGAACTTGAAGCGTTGGCCGTCTCAGCGGAAGGAGTTAGATACGCCGATTCTTTGCGTGTAGCGAAAGAACCCCCGCCTTCCTTTAGTAACACTCGGCCTCCACCTCGCCGACCAGTAACCCCCCATAAATGTTATGCTTGCGGGTCGCCTGACCATCTTCGCAATAAATGTCCATTAGTCAAAAGTAGTAGGGCAAATAATGGAGCTGGTTCAGCACGAGGCTGTTTTAAATGTGGGGCCTTCTCACATATCGCCAAGAATTGCCCAAACTCAAATAGCACCCCCTCCTGCTCAACTTCTGGTGCAAATTCCACCTATGCCAATAATAAAAAGTGACTAGTGGCTTCGGCTGAGTCGACTAATCCATCTTCCCGAGACTTAGCCCCTAGTAAACAGATTGTAAATGCAGAGAACGATCAGCCTTCAAGTTCATCTTTTGAATGCCCTAAAGAATGTCTTAGGATTGCGGCGGATACCCCCGCACCTGTTCCTTTTCTTAAGATTGAGGTAAATAACGAGCCTATAACAGCTCTATTAGATTCAGGTAGTGTTTGTTCGATTATTGCGGCGGAATGGTATTCTAAATTGAAAACGGTTTGTAAACTTCCTGACTATGTCTCTTCTCCTGTTCAATACGTTTCGGCTAATTCATCTCCATTAGAAATTCTAGGTTCCTTACTGGTCAAAATTCGTGTTTTTAAGTTTACATGGAAAGTTAAATTGTTTGTGGCCAAGCAATTGTCTTGCCCCATTATATTGGGAGCTGACTTTATTTCTCACACTGGTCTTGTGCTCGATCTGCAGTCTAGGTCGTGCACATTCAAATTTGCTTCTAGTTGTAAAATCCCACTATTAAAGTGTAATTCTGTGTCATGTTCTTCTATTTCGCCTATCCAGGATGAGATGTTGTTAGACCTTAGACATCTACCTGAGGAGCAGGCTGATAGTATTCGCAAACTGTGTCAGTCGTTTCCCGAGGTGTTCTCTGATACTCTTGGTGTCACTGACCTTATTGAATACAAAATTGAGGTTACGGATTCGATTCCTGTCCGTTTTCCACCGTATAGGCTATCTCCACCTAAAATGAAGGCTCTGAAGGAAATCATCGATCAGATGTTGAAGGACGGTATTATTAGGCCCTCTAAGTCAGCGTATTCTTCGCCTATTTTTCTAGTACCGAAACCCCAAGGAGGTTTCAGGCCTGTCATTGATTACAGGGCTCTCAATCGGAAGGTGGTGTTACAATCTGTGCCCCTTCCCGACCTTCATTCTTGTTTTTCATGGTTTCGTAAGGCCAAGTTCTTCACCATTTTGGACTTAAATCAGGCCTATAATCAAATTCCCCTTGCCGAAGAGTCTAAACACCTTACAGCGTTTGCCACGGACTGGAATTTATACGAATACAACCGCGTGCCTTTCGGGCTCCCCACGGGGGCAGCTGTGCTCACTAGGCTACTAGATAGGGTCTTCTCCGACATCAAATTCGAGTACTTATATCACTACTTAGATGATGTCGTAGTATTTTCAGAGACTTTTGAAGAACACCTAGATCATCTGCGAGAAGTTCTCGATCGCCTTCGTAAGGCTGGGTTAACTGTTAAGTTGTCCAAGGTTGCCTTCGCTAAGCCCTCTATGTCTTTCCTAGGGCATATTGTGTCACCCGATGGTGTAGCAGTTGATCATTCTAGAACACAGGCCATCCGTGATTTTAAACCTCCCAAGGACATTAAAGGTATCGCCAGGTTCATTGGTATGGTGAATTTCTTCAGAAAGTTCATTCCTAACTTTGCTAATAGAGCGGCGCCCTTAAACCTTCTTCGTAGGAAAGGCATCAAATTCGAGTGGGGACCTTCTCAACAAGCCGCTTTTGAAGACCTTAAATTAGCTCTTTGTAATGCCCCTGTACTTGCAATGCCTGATTTCTCGAAGAAATTCATCGTCCAAACCGACGCGTCGTCGGCAGCAGTAGCTGCAGTCCTTCTTCAAGAGACTGAACTAGGGAGGCGACCCATCGCCTATGCGTCTAGGACATTGTCGGCTCAAGAAGCCAAGTATTCCATCTATGAGCTCGAAGGTTTGGCAGTCTTATTTGCCTTAGAAAAGTTCCGTCTCTATCTGGAACACGTTAAATTCGACCTGGAGACAGATAATCAAGCCTTAAGCTGGGTCTTAGGTAGGCCGCGTCGTACTGGTCGTATAGCCCGCTGGGCTATTCGTATTTCCGCCTTCCAGTTTGATGTTAGACATATCAGAGGTACCGAAAATGTTGTTGCTGATGGACTCAGCCGTATGTTTCATAACGACGTAGAGACCCACGAACCGGTCGACAGTTCATCACCTTCCGAGTCCATACTATCTGGTGTTAATGCCATCTTAACAGATGCTCCCATGCTTTTTAGGGATATTGCGAAATACCAACGTGAAGATCCGACGCTGGCTCCGATAATGGAAACCCTTTCTTCTGGGGAACATGCTGTCCCTTATGTTCTGAGGAATGGTGTTCTATGTTGCCCTTCGAGGCATGATAAGTTGATGAAAGTTGTTGTTCCAGCGGTTCTTGTACCTATGATCTTCAAATACTATCATGAGACCCCATTGGGGGGGCATCTTGGAATCTTTAAAACTCGTGAAAAGATTCGTGAAATGTTCATATGGAAAGGTATGGACGGTGAAATTCGGGAACTTGTAAAAGCTTGTAAATCTTGTTTGATCAGTAAACCCACCATGTCCACTAAAGTAGGCCTTTTGTCTTCTCATCAAGCGTCGCGCCCCATGGAACGCCTGTATATTGATTATGTAGGACCCTTCCCCCAGTCGAAGGGAAATGCCAACAAATTCATCTTTGTATGTGTAGATGGTTTTACCAGATTTTCTTGGTTATTTCCGACTAAGGTGGCTACCGCTCAGTCCACCATTACCTGTCTAAATTCTATTTTTGCTTCTTTTGGTCCGTGCCAATATATTGTATCTGATAATGCTAAGGCGTTCACATCAAATCTTTTTCGTAAATTCTGTTTTGACTTGTCCATCTCTCATGTAACTACTTCTGCTTATTACCCTCAACCATCTCTGGCTGAACGGGTTAATCGTAATCTCAGGTCCGCACTTATCGCCTATCATCATGAAGATCCTTCCAGGTGGGACACGTCCCTGCATTGGTTAGCTTTTGCTTTGAATTCGGCGATTCATGAATCTCATAAGTTCACTCCAGCTTCATTGATGTTCAAGTTTGTTCCCAACACGCCGCTCTCTAACCTCTGGTCTCTGAGTGACATTCTACCCGAGACAATAGATCCGGACAATATTAAAGATCTTTGGAAGAAGGCTAAAGCCAATCTTAAAGTGTCTCATGAAAAGGTTAGGGAAAGGTATGATCGTGGACGGAGACCAACCCCTTTGAAGGTAGGTGACCAGGTTATGGTCAAAAATTTTGTTCCCGCGGGCAAGCTTGCCCCCAGATTTCATGGGCCTTGTATCATTCTCGATTTTCTTACGCCGGTTACCTTATTGCTAAGTAATCCAGCCACCGAGAGGATATTTAGAGTTCACCTGTCCCAGGTGAAACCGGTGTAATTTCTGTGTTAACTTGCTTCATATTATTTTGAAAGGATATGAAGGTTATTTTTTATTTTTTTTTTGAGTTTCACTTTTAAGGCATTCTGCTCCTTCTATAATATTTTGGTTTTAGATGTAAGCCTTTTGTAAAACCCACCCCGATCCGTTAAACTGCCATCCTGTTCTTGCCACGGCCATTACCACGCTCCCGTCTCCTGCTCCACCTTACACTGTGGCTTCATAATAGTAAATGCCATGGATATCTACACGCCGCTGGCCCCTCAACCTCTCCACAAGCCTGTACCCTCAAAGAAGATGATAGTCCAACACAATTCTGCCGCCTAGCTTTAATGTTTCAGCGCCCCCGCAGCCGCGCAGCGCCGTGCAGCGACTGGGGAGGGGGATGGGCCCCCTCCTCTCCAGCGAGGACGACATGTGCACGGCGAGCCGGAGCTCTCCTCCCGGCCAAGGCTGATGTGCGGCGCACGACCTGCTACATGCCCGCAGCCTGTATCTGTTCACCGCGGGCGCGGCGTACTTCAACACCTCTGCTCCCCTCATAGTGCGGGCGAGCGGTATCTCAGGGTACTTGAGGGGTCCGAGCGGCCTCCTTTTGGACGCAAGCTGCAACGGCCGGTCCGGCCATCCAACTTCATCAACATCAACTACATGGACAGTTACTATAAGAGATAACTGCATTTGGGAATTCAACAGCAATATTTGGTGGACCGTGCAAAAAATTTTTCTTCACTTCTAAGTATTAAAAGTTTATCTTCAGAAATTCAAATTCTACAAACTTAAAGACTTTCATTCACCTGCAACAACAACATTTTGAAACTGAATTAAGAAATCTTGTAAATGCTTCTGCTATCTATCTTCGTATCAACATCATTACTTGGACTTTGTTTCAAACTGATTTCATGTGTCACCCCTGGAGGAACTTTTGGGGGGGGAGGTCTGTACCGGGCGGTACACCTCTACCTACCACCAAAACTCGGTAACAATTATTATTATTATTATTATTATTATTATTATTATTATTATTATTATTATTATTATACGCGCGCGGTCGCATCATCGTAGGCTATGGTTTAATGAAAACATAGATGACTCAATCCTATCTCGAATCTATGGTAAACCACAAAACATCAAGGAAAAATCCTAAATTCACAGAACACGTCGATATTCTGTCCCAAATAATTCAAAATTATTATTCCATCATTATTTTATAAATTAATAACTGCTATCGCGTGGGTCAAATATTTTTAACACTTTCCTCGACTTATCATGGGACAGTGAGAACATGTCACGAAGCACTCACTCAAATAGAACAAATTATAGGTCCCAAATACACTCTCGCACACATCAAATCTACCAACACCAGTGAAAGAAGAGTGAAATTCCTAACTACAAAGACTATTAGAAATGATCTCAAATATTCAAGCAAGGACTACGTCTACATAATTATTACAACAGAAAATAGAGAAAGTATAATTTAAAATCTTAGCTGTAGTAGACTTGGCTTCTGGACTCGGTTGATGATCGGTGAATATTTAACCAAACTCCATCTCCGATATTATTCTCTCCCGGGCTGAATTATGCCTCACATTTTAATTACACATGGCTGCAGCAGGCGAGGACTTAGGACAATTACAAACCCCGTCGTAATGCTGAAGTTCCATTCTTCAGAAATATTTCAGGACTGCTAGGGATCTTCCGTCTTCTGGTGAAAGCTGAAACTAAAAGGTCTGTTTTAGAAATAGTTCCCAACACACACTCGATTCTCCAAGCTGGCACAGTCTTTACCTACTTGTAATTTTTCTCAGATTTATAAAATTGAGGAAATCTCAACTGCTGCGTTTCCAATATTTCTGTATTTCAAAATTTCCTTAGAAGCAGAAAAAAATATCGTCTTTCATCAAATGAATGCTTGTAATGTTCAACGTCGGATACGCCGTCTCCAATAACACATGTGCTCGAAGCAATTATTCCCGTAGACAACTGAAGACACTCAAAAGAGCAAAAGCAAAAGAGCAAGAATGAGAGAGATTTCCCCAGATACATGGGTATTTACTTCTTCAAGACGTAGGTGTATTTGTTAATTGAATTTTATTGGCTGAGATTTAGCGATCGGGCTAACCTTGCGATCCAATTGGTTAAATATCATGACGTCAAAATCTCAAAGTATTGATCGCTTTTAGTCTGGTAGAGTTCATGTCCACGTGCTACTCATCTGGTGTCTTCAACAAGGCACAAAAAAACCCAGACTCGCTTACACGGCGGGGAAAACCTGTTTCACTGCGGGCTAGCAGACAGTGCAGAGTTGAAATCTCCTTCCTGGATGATAATTTTATGCATTGTTCCACCCCAGTAATAAAATATTCTTTCCACACAAACCAATAACCAATTTTCAAGGGTGCAATATCAATATCATATTCCTTCACGAACCGACTAAGCAGCGCTTGAGTTGTAACACTCCTTGTTCCATTAATATTAGGAGTGGCGTAAGTTGTAAGAAGACTCACCATAACAAGACAGAGAGGGAAAGCAAAATGCCAAGAAGCTGTATTCACGTTTGCGTAGACGGTTATTTATAGCTACGACAGGTAGTGGTTGGTGCAGAGTCAGTTAGATACAGACGATTTAGAATTAGACCCTTTCCGCTCGGCACTCTTCTTTCTCGTATGTAGACGTGAGTCCCTATAGCTTAAGGAAGTATGTGATGGTTGACTGTCCTTCAAGCTTTTGTCCGCCGTGCATGACGTACTATGTTTCTCATTCGAGATACAGACATCTTACTCTGTTTCTCTTCTCCAATACACTCTTCGGTTTCCACACCTTCCTCTCCCATTTCGGTATCTATTAAGTCACGATCGGGCGTATCTACACTGCCCATAATTTCGGTTTCCATCCTAGAGGGGAAAGATGCGTTGTTCGGGGTCTGGCTAAGATCCAGGATTAAAGGGGTCCTTGGAGTATCTATCAGGTAATTCACAGAATCCTGGGCAGGCGTAGAGCTTACTGTGGCCAAGGATATGGAAGGCACGTCTTTAGTTGCATTAATTTGTTCATGGATTTCAGGAGGTAGGGATTTGGAAATGCTATGTTCCAACTCAGTCTTCATACGTTTATTCCGACTCTCCGTGACCGAAGGAAATTCATTCCTATCAATAGCCGGGTTGTGTGCTGTGTTCTCATTGTGTATATCTGCCCACGGGGCTTGTTTACTGGCGGTGTTGTGCGGCTCGCTTAGCGAGGTTGAAACTGGTGTAGCGGGGTCTAGCTCACTGACGGAGGAGTTAACAGGTGTGAGTGGGGTATTGTTTAAATTCCTTCTCTCTGCCAAGCGATTCTGGCGAAGCGGACAGTCTGGTTTCAAGTGACTGGGCGAATTACAAGCAAGGCATGTTATAGTTTGGCCGTCATAAATAACCTGTGCACGAAAGCCTTCAATATACAGTACAAGAAGGAAAGTATTGGGTCTTGTATCTCCATTCTTAATAGCACGTATACCGCTGCGTATTGCAGAGACCACTCCTCTTCGCTGTGTTGTACCACTTTCCCGTATTTACTTAACGCTCGTTGGCTGAACGGTCAGCGTACTGGCCTTCGGTTCAAAGGGTCCCCGGGTTCGATTCCCGGCCGGGTCGGGGATTTTAACCTTAATTGTTTAATTCCAATGGCATGGGGGCTGGGTGTATGTGTTGTCTTTATCATCATTTCATCCTCATCATGAAGCGCAGGTCGCCTACGGGAGTCAGATAGAAAGACCTGCACCTGGCGAGCCAAACCCGTTCTGGGATATCCCGGCACTAAAAGTCATACGCCATTTCGTTTTTTTACTTAACGCTAATGAAATGGACTCTATAGGCACTTCCGGGGGAACAGCTGGCATCACAGTAACGTTTCCTATACGACCATCACTTAACATTATTTTCTAAATCCCTGAATAGTGGCATATCAAAACGTTCGTAACTCACTGTTGAAATTACCTTAATATATGCTGCAGTTTCCAGATTGTCCAGCTGGATCATGTCGATTTGATCTGATGAGAGTTTCAGCAGTGACTGGATCCAATTACGTAGTATGTACATCCCACGCCGAAGGCTTATTTTCACGTTCAAATATGCATTTCAGAGTATTTCTCCTTACAAATTTTGTTGTCCGCCTCTGTGGTGTAGTGGTTAGCGTGATTAGCTGCCACCCCCGGAGGCCCGGGTTCGATTCCCGGCTATGCCACGAAATTTGAAAAGTGGTATGAGGGCTGGAACGGGGTCCACTCAGCCTCGGGAGGTCAACTGAGTAGAGGTGGGTTCGATTCCCACCTCAGCCATCCTGGAAGTGTTTCTTTGTGGTTTCCCACTTCTCCTCCAGGCGAATGCCGGGATGGTACCTAACGTACCTAACTTACGGCCACGGCCGCTTCCTTCCCTCTTCCTTGTCTATCCTTTCCAATCTTCCCATTCCTCCACAAGGCCCCCGTTCAGCATAGCAGGTGAGGCCGCCTGGGCGAGGTACTGGTCATTCTCCCCAGTTGTATCCCCGACCAAGAGTCTGAAGCTCCAGGACACTGCCCTTGAGGCGGTAGAGGTGGGATCCCTCGCTGTGTCCGAGGGAAAAGCCGACCCTGGAGGGTAAACAGATGATGATGATGATGATGACAAATTTTGTTGCTATGATATTATATATCTTTTCACTGTTTCACTGAAAAACAATTAAACGAATTCACACAAGTAGAACTCGAAACAAACTCGTAGTTTTCTTAACAAGTACACTGTTGTGACACGAGCGACTAGCAGGAGAACGCAGAGCAGACAACCTTCTCTCACCGCTAACAGCGGCCAACTCAAGCTGTTCGCAACTATCTCACTGAGTAATCTGGGTCCTGTTTTGTTTTCATTCTCGCCTCGCCTTATGGGGCAATCTTGTCTAAAATGATGCGTAGCGTAGCAGTAAAAACAAGATTATGGCCACGACTGGTGGTATGGCAGTTTAAGGAGCTATTCTCATAGCTCTGATACCACTGTAAATATGACCAGCTGATGTACCCGTGCTTCACTACGGGATTCTCAGAAAGACTGTCTTTGTGGTTTTTCTAACTGAAGTCAACACAGGTCATTACAAAAACGTCAGTAGGAAAGTAGCGATTAAAAGCAATGTTATCATATAAAATACTCGATCTCATGGAAACCGCACATTTTCTCACTTTTAACGAACAGTACTACGGTGTCGATCAAACAGTACAAAGGTCCAGCGCTGGAATGACCAGGCCGCAGACAGCCGTGAACCCTCCTCTGCCATGATTCCGTTAAATATACACACTGCTCATTCCAATCAGTGCCTCAGAATATTGATTGAATAGCTCAAATGCTATGATGAACCAGTGTGTTACCTACCAATGGTACCTTTTTATTGCTATTTGCTTTACGTCACACCGACACAGATGGGTCTTTGGGCGAGAATGGAATAGGAAAGGCGTAGGAATGGGAAGGAAGCGGCCGTGGCCTTAATTAAGGTACAGCCCCAGCATTTGCCTGGTGTAAAAATGGGAAACCACGGAAAACCATCTTCAGGGCTGCCGACAATGGGGTTCGAACTCACTATCTCCCGGTCGCAAGCTCACAGCTGCGCGCCCCTAACCGCACGGCCTACTCGCCCGGTACCAGTAGTATCAGAAAATTTATGAACCAGAGGAATGGCATGCTAAAGAAGAAAGTTATCTAACTCCGCAGCTACTTCCCGCCAATATTTAGGCAGACTGTTATACTCGGCACGACTGGCTGTACCGTAATTAAGGCCAAGGCCGCTTCATTCACATTCCTAGCCCTTTCCTATCCCATCGTCGTCATAAGAGCTATCTGTGTCGGTGCGACGTAAAGCAAATTAAAAAATACTCCGTACACAGCAGTAATCCTATATATCGGAGATGAGTGGCAACAGAAGACACAAAACACATCACAACAAACAATGGTCAATGTAATGTTATTGTTGATCAATTTTTTGAGCTTTGTATATTGTAGGCCTTCACATGTAGTTTTTTTCGACTCTGTGATCTTGGGGCGTCTTATGGCACAGACTGTAGTTCCTTATTCTTCTACTTCACATACCGATATTCATTACATTCTGTTTACCCATTTTCTAGTGACACGGCGCTGATATGGGCTTAGTAACCAAATCCAAATTCATGAATATCTTTGTGACCATAGCCGGTCCTTTAAAATGTATAAGCAGCCCCAGCATTTGCCGGGTGTGAAAATGGGAAAACCACGGAAAACCATCTTCAGGGAGCCTCACTGTCGGCAGCCCTGAAGATGGTTTTCCGTGGTTTCCCATTTTCACACCAGGCAAATGCTGGGGCTGTACCTTAATTAAGACCACGGCCGATTCTTTCCCATTCCTAGGCCTTTCCTATCCCATCGTCGCCATAAGACATATCTGTGTCGGTGCGACGTAAAGCAAATAGCAAAAAAAAAAAAAAAAAAAAAAAAAAATGTATAAGACTTAAACGATCAGAAATGTAATACTATATAACTTTACTTATGTAGTATTTATCGATACGGTCACTAATAATATACATCAAGGTAACTAGAATATAAGGTAGGCTACTCCGGCGGTTGAAGCTTCCATTGGCTGGAGCGCTCTGATGTCACGCGGTATGAACGCTAGCGAGTAAGGTACACAGTCGCAGTACAGCAAGCCTGTGAGTTATCGTGCCTGTGAAACATCTTCTCAATCTTTCATCAAATAATAGTCTGGTTTCGTCCGATTCGATAAGTAACGGCACTTCCAATAGATTTTAAAACGTGAAAATGCGTTATATTTCGTCACATGCAGGTAGAACATCAACTATCAAATACATGATATATATTACGATAAGAAATAAAATATTGCCATGCAACTCAAAATAATTAATTTATTTCCTGATGAAGTAAATATTTAGATTAAATGGCATAGGAAAATATGCATCATATCGACATCATTATGGAATTATATTAAATTATTAAAACGTACGTGTCAGGAGACTTAATTACTTGATGAACCAGCCCAAAGCTTAGCCTTCTTATTGGCATATTTTCTCAGTGCTAGCTCCTTACTCTTTGCATTAAAATGCCATATCCTAATAAATGTCCTGGTCCTTACGTAGAGACAAATTATTTTGTCATGGAATACTGGAAATTTTGACTTAATAATAGAAATAAGAGTTTTCACGTTTTTGCATCTGGATACAGTCTTACCATGAAACACACCAAATGAAATTTCGAAGCGGGCTTTATTTTTTAACCACTCATGACTGAGATGTGTGAGGCCCACTTTTGAAATAACCGAGATCCAGTAACAGGTCTCTTCTCGCACGACATTTTTTTTTTTTTTTTTTTTTTTTTTTTTTGCTATTTGCTTTACGTCGCACCGACACAGATAGGTCTTATGGCGACGATGGGATGGGAAAGGCCTAGGAGTTGGAAGGAAGCGGCCGTGGCCTTAATTAAGGTACAGCCCCAGCATTTGCCTGGTGTGAAAATGGGAAACCACGGAAAACCATCTTCAGGGCTGCCGACAGTGGGGCTCGAACCCACGATCTCCCGGATGCAAGCTCACAGCCGCGCGCCTCTACACGCACGGCCAACTCGCCCGGTGGACATTTTTGTCTCTTTCTTCGTATTTACTGTATATCGGATCACGGATACTGTATTATTTCACGAGCTTCGAAATAAATTCAGAAATATAAGTTATTAGCACATAATAATGTTAATGTTATTGGATTTTACGTCCCACTAACTATGTTTTTGAGCACCTTCACCACCGGACTGAGACAGGATCGAACCTGCCAAGTTGGGCTAAGAAGGCCAGCGATCTACCATTTGAGTTGCTACTCAGCCCGGCTATTAGCACATAACAATAATTGGAGAAAATATGATTTTCATTCAGTCATTTATATCTGACACCTTTTTACCGTACGAGCTGTAATAATGGAGATATTCAAGAGTTTATTACAAAGTGTTTCAATAACCAAGCATTGCTGATGAGGTAGTATTGTTATGCCATCACAGTAGCAAACTGGCTATGATGGTTGTTGTCGTTATTGTCTTTATAATATGCGAAATAATAATAATGTTATTTGTGTTACGTCTCACTAACATTTACGGTTTTCTGAGACTCGAGGAGCCGTAATTTTGTCCCACGGGAGTTCTTTTACGTGCCGACAATTTATAGCGCCAGGCACGTTTCCATAATATGTTGACTGCATTTTAATCAGTACAGTGGTTCTACTTCAGATACTGACAACACGAACACTGTTCACGTAGTGAACCACTATAAAATTATTATGTATCCGTGATCCGATATACAGTAAATACGTAGAAAGAGACAAAAATGTCGGTCGGTCGGTCACTTGCTTTCTTGGCTTACGCTGCATGAACCATCAACGATAGACCCCAAGTGTAATCGTACGAAATGTAGAGCATAGAATCCTCTACAAAAAAGTCCGGGGTGGCACATACCTATTTCCAACCGGCTGCCCTCTAGAAGCGATTTTATGCTACAGTCCGCGGTAAAAAATGTAACTCCTAAAATAAATATTTCGATATTATCCTCGAGTTCCTCATAAAAATAAATTGTTTGACCTCCTCCAGTATTTTATAAGGATTACAATAACATTGTTAGGACATTATTTGCATGAATGGTTCAGAAGTTATGACCATTTTAGACTGTAGTGGTAATACGTGTCAGCAGGACGGGCGACCGCTGTCTCATACCACATGACGTCACGCAGAACGCGGACAGGGAGAGAAACAAGTGAGCGCGATGCGGGTAGAGACCCCTCTGAATATACATATTCGAGAATGACATTTTAGGCCTACCCCTAAACTACTATTATATTACGCGTGATTATAATTATATGTGGCCTAGTTTGCAACGACTTATTCTCTGATTGTGCATACCGATTTTCATTAAATTCTCTTCAGCTGTTTCCTCATGATGCATTAACATACATACATACTGATAGACAGACAGACAGAAATTACGGAAAATTAAACAGTGCATTTCCTTGTTGCTGTGGACATGACCGATACAGAACTGATTTTCGTTACTCTCCCATACTTACTAAAAATGACATTTTCTCGTTCGGCATTCCTATTGGTAGGTTCATTTTTCTGACCAATTTACTATCAACATTTGCACATGTTGTAACAACATCAGAGAAAAAAACAACATTAAATTAGCGTAGCTGTGATTTTTCGCTTGTAGTTAGTAATATCTTCTCCATCCGTAGTTTACTGGTTAGTTTGATGTAAACAGCGGTTTCCAGATTGTCGAGTTGAATGGATTCCAGTTGATTAACTTTAAGTTTTAAGGTTTTCTGAATCCACTCGTGAACTTCTGCTGGCCCTGGTTTATTTGTCTTGTCGGTAAACGCACACATATTGTATTCCTCCTAATGCTATTGGTTGCCATTGTCAATACAATATTTTACTGGGGAATATTAACGCACCAATGTCACACGCAATGAAGGCAGAGTACGGTGAACCGCTGTCTGCCATACCTCAAGCCAGATTTTGTAGTTCACTTCTTCATGTCATAATTTAAAGATTTTCCTTGACGAAGGCTTGGAGTGATTCAATGGGCGGCTAACTTTGTGAGTTCTTGCCAACGCAATATCAGTTAACAGAGGTCTTACGAACTTGGTTAGGTTATTATCACTAACAATGTGCTGATATTCTTTGTCCTCGCACTGTAACAGAACACATCCTGAAAGGGAAGAAGTAGCAAGTCGTCGTATGTTTGAAGGACTTCCGACAGTAGGGCACAACAGCTTCAACAAACTCCTGTAGATGCTTCGTCAGAGCAACAAAACAAGTTTCTTGGTATCGAAGTCCTGCTCTGCCCCGACGCGTAATCAATTACATTAGGGGTATCGAAGTTCTAGCAAAATGTCACACTCCATCCTCTCTTCAACAACACGCACCAAGTACCCGCAAATTAGGACTTGATTTTCTGTTTCTAGATTGATTGGAGCATTATCATTTGGCTAATTACCGAAAATGTCCAAACATGAAGACGTTCGTTATGTGATTGTCTGCCACAATTTTTATCACAAGAATCCACTATCCTCCATGGCTTTAATCACTTTCTTAAATAAGGTGTAAAGTTCGTGCCCTTGCAAATTCCTCACTAGAAAGTACGCCGCAGAGATAGTGAACTTACCCTCTGTAGGTGGGAGAAGCAGACAATGGGTCGACGTTACTTGCGATCAGTACCACCATGTGAGGAACACCATGGGGCTACGTTACCTAGTGTGATGTGGTGATTATTGTTTTAAGAGGGAGTACAACTAGGCAACCATCCTCTATATAACACTAATCAGAGAAAAAAAGGGAAGGGATGCAACACTTAGAAAAATGAAGGTATCGGCCAAAGAAAGTCAAAGGCCACGAAGGGCGTGAAAATGAGAATCCCTAGGCCTCGAATGCTCTAATACCGTCGGGGTCGGAAAAGAACAAGAATTGACCAGGGAAGGTCGGATAGGATAAATGAAAGTGAGGAGCCTGGCACAAGTAAGTGGAAGCAATTCCAGGACTCAGCTAGTGGCCCCGTGGTCGCCAACCGACGCTCCAGAGTTCAGATCCCTGGGACCCCTTTTAGTCGCCTTTTACGACAGGCAGGGGATACCGTGGGTGTTATTCTACCGCCCGTACCCAGAGGGGCTAGGTTACCTAGGAGCAGTACCTTTACGTGTGGCACATGAAACATGCTAATATGGCATGTTCATTAAATTGATGTTTTCTGTATTGCAAAGAACTTGTGTCAGCCTCACCTCAATTGACTTATGTATTTCCATTATTGTACCCTAGAGGGCATCTCTCTCGGTCGTCTGCACGGAGGATCGTTCTTTCGGCGAGACCTTTGTCTTATCACTTTGGAGGAATCTTTGCATTGTTATGAGCGCTGAATATAAAGATGGAGCCCTCGCAGATTGGAGCGGTGTTCTTATGTTATAAATGAGTTTATAACAGATTCCAACATGACCCATACTACCTTGCTTCTTATTATTTAAATTACTGATATGGCAGGTACGTTAATCTTTATTTTAACCATGCTTTTACGGTGTTTGTAAGACATTCTTCACTATCATGCATAACTGATTGATATGCGCCCTTGTACTCAGAGCGAGAATGGGTTGTGTGTCTGTTGTTGACGTTATAGCATTGTGTTCGTGGCTGGGTCTCTGATTTATTTTGGTGCACTGCATTGTAAAATACTTTGTCATCGTATGAATGTATGCCCTGCGTCTCGGCTCGGAGATCCATTTCGGGTCGTACGGAGTGCATAAGTGATGGGCTTATGCGTGACCGTTTGGTCACTAATATGTTGCTGCTAATTGCCTGAGCTGTGCGCGCTATCCCTAGCATATGTGAGACCCCATATTTGTGATCAGGTGAGTCACATTATACGAGTTTGTGTTCAACTTATTTACTGGTGCAACTGCTCGTATCATTTTCCGATGCTGGCAGTGTGTATGTGTTTGTTTGCGTGTGTGAGCGTGTGAAAGGAGAGTAAGGATGACGTATCGATCAGTTTATTAAATATTTTAATCTTTACTGGACCTCATGCTTGTCATAGGTAGGGTTATTCTTGTTTTGCCTTGGTGTCCGTCCTGGCCGTTTGTTTACCTGAAGGACGCCATGTTGTTTATTTTCATTCGGGTTATGGGCATGCATGTGCTTCTCTTTGGTTTTGAACTTTAATTCTTTGGTCCACAAATGCTGCTCTCTGTGCTAAGATGTGATCTTGCGTCTTTGTTTATGTTTCTCTGGGTTTATTGTTTACTATTCTTTTCTGCTCCTCGCTGCGTGGGGAATTATGATGTGTAGTAATTGTTGAGCACCGGTCTTAAAAGACAAGAATAACGGCCGAGAAGATTCGTCGTGCTGACCACACGACACCTCGTAATCTGCAGGCCTGCGGGATGAGCAGCGGTCGCTTGGTAGGCCAAGGCTCTTCAAGGGTTGTAGCGTCATGGGGTATGGTATGGTATAGTAATTGTTGAGACGATGTGGAAATAATAATAGACGCGTAGGCTTGGAATTTCATTATGCTCGCTGAAAGAATGATTGAATTAATCCGTGTGGATTGTAATTGCATCACGGTATTATGTAGCGAGACTACTGTTGAAAAGGTGAGTGCGTTATATTAATAATTTCAACCTGGTGTTTTGAAAAGAAAAGATGTGGTCATACATCAATGATATGATCTCCAGTTGGATGGGTATTGAACGTGTATATGTTATCTCTTTTGATTGCTGGCTTCATTTCTTATTTGTTATTTTTTAATTTTCTATTATTTTCAATAAACCCTCATTCGAATTTAATTCGATTTTTAATGTTAGTAGTCTAGTGTTTAACCTATACTGCGTTGAAATGAGGGACATTTCCAGTTCAGGGCTGTGTCAATAGCCTTTCCTATTCGAGGTCCACGCCTCGATTCTCCCGTTGTGCGTACCATATAGTGATTCCGGGAGAGATGGCGCACCGGGTGAGATGGCGCAGGGTAGGCCAGTGCGGCAATCGCCCGCTAGATTGCTCGACCCCTGCTTCTCGTGTGTACAGTGTTTACGTGAGAACAAAAGCTATCTGTTGGATATCACATGGTGCGAGTGATTTCGTCTGAAATCATGGATATTTCTGGCAAGTACGTCTTCTCTACCTTCAAAGTTTTGCTACGGCATGATATAAAAGCCCGCTGACTGGGTTGTTCAAGTTAAATTAACTTTGCATTGGCACAGGCGGGTGACTAGGTTAGTCAACGACTATGCTGGTGTGATATACGCCACGTTGGGCCAACGCAGTTCTTGGGGCAGGGGTGCGCCATCTCTCCCCAAATGTCGGGAGAGTTGGCGCGCTACATTTCCGGGAGAGATGGCGCGGTATTCTTTGAATTTCTATTTAGGTATAAAATGTGTTTACATCCTCTGATCAGTTTGTTAATAAAATATAAAATATATTAGACAGCCTATATGTATTTTGTTCAATTCTGTGTCAAATTATACTAATTATGGAGAAGAGGAAGCAGCTACAGCCTAATCGAAGTTTGTGGTACATGCCTTTAATGAAACTTTAAAGCGTAACATCTCCAACAAAGGAGAAATTTCAGTGAACGAAAAGAATAAAGTGCAAAGAAAAATTGCAACCACTGCCACAACGGGAAAGAGTAGGAAAGGAGAAAAACCTCATTCCAATGAAGCAGCCAAAATGATTCATGATGGGCAAAATAATGCAATATCCGATTATTGCAACAAGTGTGTGGAGTGCTGGGGGAACTATTATTTGTCAAAAAAGAAGGATGATTAGATTAAGTGCACCGTCTGCAACAAGTGGCTGCATGAATTGTGTTCAGTGTATAAGAACTTGTGTAATGATTGTGGACGAGAGAGATTAAGCAGAAACATATCCTAAAAGGACTGAGGGAAAAATCTTGAAGTTTAAATAATTAATGGATTTATTAATGACCCAGAAATAATAGACAAGAGAATGTAAATAAGGTAAATAAATGTATTAAACCTGTAATCATAGTTTACTTAATTTCTTCCCTCCTTAGCATATCAAGTACATAACACCATCTCACCCGGACACTACGGGAGAGATGGCGCAGGTGACACACTTTCAAATAAACTATCTCTTTCCGTAATCTACTTACATTCAGATCATTTCCTTCAAAAGGCAGTGAGGAGAGACGTCTAGCATAAAAATAAGCTAATGGAAATGTTGACGAAGACTTGCTGCGCCATCTCTCTGCTATTATCTAAAAAGGGAGGGGTTTGCTTCACACATCACGGATCTTGGCGTTGCCTGTGATTAGTACCACTGTGGGAAGAACACCATGGGCGTTGGCTGAGAGTAGTACTCTTATATGTGGAACACCATGAGTTTGTGTTGCCTGTGATTAGTATCCTTATATGTGGAACACCATGAGTTTGTGTTGCCTGTGATTAGTACCACTGTGGGGAGAACACCATGGGCGTTGGCTGAGAGTAGTACCCTTATATGTGGAACACCATGAGTTTGTGTTGCCATAATGTTTGATACACCGTGGGTCTACATTGCCTATGATTAGTACAATTTATTATGTGAGCAACAGCATGACTACAGTATACGTGGCCTGTGTTTTGTACCTCAATGTGAGGAACACCACAGGTATAGATGGCGCCCGTGATTAGTCCTAAAATGTGAGGAACACCATGGGTCTATGTTGCTTGTGAGCAGTACCTTGAAATGCGAAATACCATAGGTTTGTGTTGCTTGTAAGTGGTACCATTCTGTGTGACATACAATGGTTCTGCTTTACCCGTCATTAGTACCATTATGAGGGGCCAGTACCTGGATTTTGGACCCCTTTATATAAAGAGTATCATTCCAATAATGAAGGTATCATGAATTGGATCGAATGATTGTTTTGTTTCAGATTATTTTTTGTCAGTGGTTATATTTTGATGTTTTCACTTTCGTTTCGTTCACCTGGTACCATTACGGGCCGATGACCTAACTATTAGGTCACTTTCAACAACAAACATCATCATCATCATTAATACGCACTATGTAAGGAACACCACGGGAATACCGATGCCCGTGATCAGTACACTTATGTAAGAAACACCACAGGTCTACGCTACCTGTGCGAAGTACATTACTTGTGAGTAGTACCACCATGTAGGGAACACGTTACTCATGATTAGTACCGCTACAGGAGAAATACTTTGGTTCCACTGTACTAGCTCCGGCTCCATTGCTAAATGGTTTGCGTACTGGCCTTTGGTCACAGGGGTCCTGGGTTCGATTCCCGGCAAGGTCGGGAATTTTTATCATAATTGGTTAATTTCGCTGGCACGGGGACTGCGTGTATATATCGTCTTCATAATCATTTCATCTTCATTGCGAGGCGCAGGTCGCCTACGGATGTCAACTCAAAAGACCTGCATCTGGTGAGCCGAACTTGTCGTGAGACACTTCCGGCACTTAAAAGTATACGCAATTTAATTTCAGTGGTAAGTACCATTATGAGGGGTCGTTAACCTGGGTTTTGGACCTCTTTAGACGACAGCGATTATCGATTCAGGATTGTGCGTTGGAAGCCGTCCCTTGGTCAGTATATACTATTGTTTTAAGATATTTTCTGTGGGTTGAATCCACTGTCTGTTTTAAGTTCATAATCATGGTTCATCCTCTCTTTTTGAATCCTAGTCAGTCGATTGATCTTGGAATTAATTTTAATTTTCAATATTGTGAGTTTAATCTGCTGATTGTTTTAAATTCATATTCATCTATTCATTCTTCATCATCATGTTTTGAATTCTGGTTAGTGGGTGAGTTTTGGACTTTTAAATTGTCATTGTATTTCGACTCATTTCGTACCATTAGGGGCCGATGACGTAAATGTTAGGCCTCTTTAAACAACAAGCATCACCATCATTATTTTTGAGTGGATACCAGAGACCATTATTCCCCTTTGTGGAGTATGTCGAACTCAAGCCATTTTGTTAGCAGTACCGTATGCGATAGGCTACAAGCCATCCTATGAATATGCAGCAGTAGGAAATGCAACTCCCATGTTCCTAATATTAATGCTGGTCTGATTTGATCGTTGGTGGTAAACACTGATTTATGGCAGACGACTTGTGATTCAGTAAGCGTTGGATGTTGGTTTCTATACGTTCACGAAGCAGATACTGGGCAGTGAAATATCCACCATCAGAAACTTATTGAATAAGAACGTACTACTGTTATTTTGTTCTCTTAGGAAAGGGAGCTCTTCTTTCTTTCATTTGATTCGTTCCTTCTATGGAGAGAAGTTGTACTGTGGAGGCTCTAGATGAACTCTTACTGCACTTGCTCGTTTTTGAATTTATTTTGTACTCATGACAACTTGCCAGCGTTTTCAGACGAAAAATTGCCAAAATAAATAAATATGTAACCTCCTTGAATAACATGTGATCTCTTTCTTATTGGCTAAACTAGAATATGTGCTTGTTCATCGCACGGAAATTGGTAATGGATTGCACGTTTCCTTCATGAATTTATGCGAAGTTACATGCCTGGATTCAAAGTTTAATACGGCAGGTGGCAGTAACGTGAAGTACGATAAAGCTGAACACAGAATGAGGACGATCACAGAGTTTGTTAAACGATACAGTTCCTGGTCCGAAGTTGTACGAAATTCTCCCTACTTCTCGGTTACATATTGTTTATCTGAAAGCTGGAGTGGCGTTCTGGCTGAGGAATCATGAAACCAATAGTTGACGATAATTGTTCTATCGAAACGAGTAAAATGACTGTTTAGTTATTTCAGTCAACCTGCCTTGAAGTGACATGACACGGTCCGTTAATGATATCTCCTTTATTAATTCTCCTATCGAAAAAGTGCACATGAAGAAAAGGTTTCAGAAAAATGATTTCCTTCAAGATTGGTTCATTTCCATTAAGTTTTCTCATGCATATTGTGTGGGAGGGTAAAACCACTGTTTCCATCTTCCTATAAACCCCCAGTCCATTCAGGGATTTTGGAAATAATATTAGCCCTAAAACCTATCCAGTGGCACGTCCATTCTATATGTGAAGATTGGTAGAAGCATGTCCAGTAGAACTTAGGCAAACAGACAAGTAGGCACCAAAGTGACAAAAATATACAGGTGGTCACTATTACACCCGAACAGGATAACTGTAGGAAAATTTCGCCATAATATTCAATGTACACACCCACTGTTGTTACCATTTTGTTGATATACATGAACTTTTCAATATAGCTAAAATAAATATTTTCAATTCAAAGCTCAAGAAATGTTGTGGATAATTATGTAGAAGGACGCCTTCGCGGTTTTTGAAATGGGTGAATCACTGCTGAGGAAACCTTGAGGCACCACACCATAAGTTTGATTTGAAGTATCCAGTTCGAGAACAGTCCTTTGAAATCAAGTAATCACATCACAGTAACTCTTAAGTCGCCTGTTCGTTGATTTCAAGAAATGCAAACAATGGGCAAGTGTTTCAACAAAGGGAATAACATGCAATTTAAAACCATGAAAGTAGAAGTTATAATAACTCTAGTTCACTTATAAAGGATACAATAAGTTACAAAATAGCTTCAGTTTTTGATAAATCTGAAATGATCATTTTCAGTGCTGTAATCTTTTCCCGGTACGCTAACCGAATGTTTTTATTTATGCCCAACTACAGTCTTTTGATTCTACTCATGGTACTCACTTTCTTTGTTATTTAGGAACAGCGTTTACGCACTCAGGGTACCAGAAGTGTTTGTATAATTTACTGTTTGTATTATCAGGTGGTTATCCTAAAATTGCAAGCTAATTTACAGTTAATATTGAATACGCTACGAACAGTATGTTCCGCTACATTAAAAAAATATCATAGTCAAGTACTAAAATACTGAAAATTTTAGCAATACGGAGCTCCAAGAACTCAAAATATGTCTCAAAAAGCAAGATCTGGAGCAAAAGTCCCACTTTCGATTCCTAGACTAAGATTTTCTAATCACACCAGCACACCTTACCCCTCAGTTTCATTACATATCTGCAGTAAAACCCCTCCAGGTGACCGCCCCTTTAACCAGACCCTTCCTTTCCACGATCATTTTCCTCCGGAACGGAATTGTAATTCAAGGAGGCTAAAGTATTTCTTTATCTCAGACCGGCGACCACTATTTTAGACTTAAAATGTTTTATGTAACACCTTGATGACGACCACCTTTAGAACGTTAGTGTGCTGCTGGGTATATCAGTGCACTCAGGAGACTGCGGGCTCAAACTCTACGTTGGTTGTCCTGCAAATGCCTTTCTCACCAGACCAGTATTGGAACCAGGAATGGCACTCATACCAGAGCCGCAGACGTCTGCTTTCCCAAATCTTGACAAAATCTGAGGTAAAAGAAAAAATCCTACGAATAAAAGAAGCGGTGCCTTAAAAAGTGTCATACAAATGTATTATTATAATAATAATTATTGTACTGGAGGTACACCCGCCCCGTACATTTAAATTAAGCGCCTTGCAGAATGCCCTCTGAAATATAACGCTTACAACAGCTAGCACAAGAAGTTTCAACATTTCTCAACAGATGTCGCTACTATAAACTCTGCTGTGAAGATAAACTATTAACATTCTAGAGTCATTTCGTATGTTAGTGTTTCCTAAACTGAAATGTTTATTCTTTGTTTTCGGTGTGCTTAATTTTTTCAACACTTGTGACTCTTCCCGCCAAATTAAGATGCTGGCCAATAAGAAATTTTGTACATTTATTTAATCACCAATGAAAAAATTGTGATATTTATTTGATTATCCATTGAAAATTGGGGGTATGTCGGGTCTTAGCCCTCGGTTTTCTGGAACTTTTCCCTCGGCTATAAAAGCTGGCACATTTTCGGACCAGGTTGCCTTTGTAATGGCTCCAGTCTACATCTAGTGCGTGTTCGCAATGAAGGAGAGGGCGCCTCGTCCGCTCAAGGTAATGGCAGGCCCAGTTTAAAATCCGATAGACTTTCAAAGCTAGATCGAGGGGAAGGTTCCAAATCTTTAGTAATGTAACTTCACTTTTAAATGTAAATTTCAAGCTCTTTATGCACATTTCAAACAAACCGAAAGAACTTATCAGAAATCAGGGAATGGAGGTGATGTACCCTCTTGTGTTCCCTCTCAATTTGATTGTGAGGTGACTACCATTTTATAACCTTGTCTATCTTGTAATTTCACGAACCTACTACGCTGGCGTAGCAGGGTTAGAGGTGATACTCCCACGTCAGTCTTTGCTGACCTGAGCTAGTGAGCAGACGTGCGTGGTAACGGTGCGGAAGTGCAGGAAAAGCAATATGGGCGTAACAGTGCAGCAGTATAGGAGTGTGATAGGGCGATGGCACAACCGGGTCAAGTGGATCAAGACGGACTATAAATCAGGATTTAATAAAGAAATAGGACTGACAGAACTGTTGATGGCGGCAGCTATAGTGGCTACTCTATTAGTCATCGGAGGCGTCGAGATGAACCCAGGCCCATTGACATGGGAGGACATTGAGAAAATCAAGGAAGTTGTCCGCGATGCTTCTCAGGCTGACCAGACCAAAGAAATGTTCGAAGCACAGTTCGAACAAATCAACGATATGAAGGAAAGCATAACCAAAGATCTAACAGAAATAAAGGCGAAGATAAGAGAAGACAAGGAAGAAAGAGCTATAATAAATCAGAGGATACAGGAGCTAGAAGAACAAGTACAGGTACTTCAATGGCGAGATAGCAGAAGAACGGAGGAGGAGAAGAGAAGAAATATTATTATTTACGGACTGGATGAAACGGAAGGAGAATCTAAGATGGAATTGATGAGCTCAGTCCTTAAGCTAATGAGAGAGAAATTAGGCATTGAGTGTACCGAAAGGGAGATAGATGATGTGTATAGGATGGGAAAGAATAGAGGAAGAAGACCGGTTAGAATTAAGTTTGTTTCCTCATTAATGGCAAGCCGAATTTTGAATAGTGCGAGGAACTTGAAGGGCAGCAGAATTTGGATAAAAAGGGATATGGACAGAAACAGCCTCCAAGAGCAAAGAGTTCTACAATTCCATTTACGACAAGCAAGAAAATCGAATCTACGGGCATTTATAAGAGGAAACCGCTTGCATGTGATGGGAGATACCTGGGCGAGAACGTGGACGGTCAGTGATCTGGGTGATATGTTTAAGGAACGAAGTAAGCAGTTTGGGTCATCAGCGGAAGTGCATGGTGAAGGAGTGATGATACAAGAGATTCCAGAGTATACGTGCGATGCTCGGGTTGATAACCCCGGGCAGGTGATTCAACAGCCTACGTCAGATCTTCCAGCGGAGTTAAATAACAGTGGGAGGAACGACGAGGCGAGCCGGATGTCAACAGCGGCGCCGCGTGGAGGAGCTGAGGATACTTCCAGGCGTAGGTCAGTGAGTCTAAAAGACTTTTTTCAGAAGAAGGGGATGGGTTCAGGTAGTAGATTAAAACTCACAGAAGAACTATCTGAGAAGGACGTTATTTGCTCTCCGGAGGGAAGTATAATGGAAGCGGAAAGATCTAGAATAACTAGAAGTAAGTCAGGAAGTTTAGAACATAGAAGTAAAAAATAACTAGAGTTAAAGGTATCATGTGTTAACATTGAAGGAGTATGGAGCAAAATAGGTAACGAAGACTTTAAAGAGCTACTGGAAGAAATGGACATCCTTGGGCTTGTAGAAACTTGGGCTGATTACAAGAAAAACTTAAAGATAGAAGGGTGTATCGTATGGAGTCAATATGGATCAAGGAGATCCAATAGAGGAAGGATATCGGGCGGAATTTCAGTGGTTATCAAAAACAACTTAAAAGATAGAATACAGCTGTTAGAATCTGAGTTTAAGGAATTAATCTGGATAAGAATATTAGATAGGGTCAACTGTAGGAATGAAATATGTATAGCTTTTATATATAATCCACCTTTGAGCTCCCCATTTGCGCAGAATGATTTTTTTGAGAATTTAGCGACAGAAATTAGACGAATGAGAAGTACGTATGATCAGGCAAGCATTATTATTATTATGGGCGATCTTAACAAGAGGATAGGGGACAAGAAACCAGTTTATAGTCAACTTGAGGACGGGGTATTACTAGTTAATAGAAATAGCCAGGATAAAGAATGTAACAGAAATGGAGAAAAACTACTAGAGTTATGCGCGGTAGAGGAGCTTTATATATTGAATGGGTGGTGGTTTGGAGATGAGAGTGGAAAACTAAACTATCTAGTAGAAAATGGGGGCAGTACAATTGACCTAGTTGTATGCTGTAGGGATAGTTTGCAAATTATCAAAGAGATAAGCATTAAGGATTGGGCAGAGGCAAATCATATGCCAGTATCTATAAAATTAATTATTCAAGAGATAGGAGCGCAAGAGATCGTTTACGATAGCGTACAGGAGAGGAAAATAGCTAGGTATCGTTGGAGAGAAGAATTAGGAAATGAATTCAGAGAGTACTTCAATGGAGAAAATTTTGAGATTTGGAAAATAGGTATTGTAAAATTGTTAGAAGAGAATAGAGTGGAGGAAGCCCTAACCAGGATAGAAAATTTAATAGGAATGGCAGGAAAAGGTATGAGGCAAAATCTAAGTAAAACGCAGATAAGAGGTGGATGGTATAATCCAGAATGTGTAAAGATAAAGTCACAAGTTATGAAGGCACTTAGGAGATACAGGGTGGATGGTGGTCAAGTAGCTAGAAACGAATTTTGTAAAAAAAAAGGAAAGAATACAGAGAATTGTTAAGAAAGACGAAGTTGGAATGGCAACAAAAGATGGCTGCAGACATAAATAAAAAGTGTAAGGACAATGACAGTAGGAAAGTATGGGATAAAATAAATCAAATAACAAAGAAGAAGTCGGGCTCTGGGGGGACCAATATAAGTTATAGTACATGGGTCCAGTATTTCGAGAAATTATTAAATAAAGAAGACAAATGGAGAGCTCAGCATGAGGGGATTACTGCTTCAAGGGGTTTGAGTGTCACTCTGCCTGAATTAGATGAGGCTATCTCGACTCATGAAATAAGGAACCTGTTACAAGGAGCCAAAAAGGGAAAATCAGGAGCTATTTCAGGTATCACATATGAATTTTGGAAAGAGGTGGGAGAACGAAGCGGCATGTTGGAAATTTTGACAAAGATATTCAATAAGATATTCGAGAAAGGGATATTTCCAAAAGCTTGGAAAGAGGGGATTATATGCCCTATATACAAAAATAAAGGGGATAGATTAAATCCAGGAAACTATAGGGGAATAACCTTATTAGATACATTGGGGAAAGTATATACGGGTATACTAGCAAATAGACTAAGGAACTGGGCAGAGAGACATTCAATCCTCTCGAAATTTCAAAGTGGCTTCAGAAGAGGGAGAACAACACCAGATAATGTTTTTATTGTGAGAACTCTTATTGACAAATATGTAAAGAAAAAACGTGGAAAGCTCTATATTACATCAATAGATTTAGAAAAAGCATTCGATACTGTGAACAGGGGAGCAGTCGTTACTAGATTGAGACAAGTAGGAGTGTCATGTAAAATGATAAGGGCTATAGAAAAGATATATGCTGAAGTAAAGTGTACTGTGAGAGTCAAAGAAGGAGTAGTAGTAGGAGATATTATTTCTAAAATGGGTTTGAAACAGGGATGTAAATTGTCACCGATTTTATTTTTATTGTTCATTAATGATATACTAGAATTTGAAGTTGAGGAAAGATTAGCACTGCCGTGTTTAGAAAACCAGGATATTCCTGGTCTTGTCCTCGCTGACGACATACACCTGTTCACACTAACGCCAGTTGCAATGCAAAAAAAAGTATTGATGGTATCGAGAAGTACTGTAAAGAGTGGAATATGAAAATTAACGCACAGAAAACTAGAGTAATGGTGTGCAAAAACGGGAACAAATTAGCAAAAAAGGAAAAATGGTATCTTGAAGGAGTAAATCTGGAAGTAGTTAATAAGTTAGAATATTTAGGAATTATCATATCAGGAAATGGAAATTGGTCTGAACACGTCAAGAGAGCAAAACTGATTGGTACAGCAGCCCTAGCTAGTATAAGAATATTAGATAACAGGATGCCTAATATTGATTTTAGGGTACAAAGAAATGTATACAATGCTGTGATTAAATCTAAAATGACATACGGTTCAGAAGTATGGGGCACAGAAAAGGAAATAGTAATGCTCGATTCAGTCACTAGTAGATTTATTAAAATAATTACAGGCTTACCAATATGTACAGCGAATAGTGGAGCGAGATTAATGTGTACTGACATTAATATAAAAGTGGATATAATTAAGAGATTAATAAAATATTGGTTTAGGTTAAAAAGGGGAGGAGGGGGAGAAATTCTAGATATAGCTTACCGACACCAAATGAGGTATCAGGATGGGTACTGGGCGGGTAATTTAAAGAAAATACTAGAAGGAATTGGGATGGGGAACTATTGGGACAACGATTTAGAAGAAAGAAAAGTCTGTGGGAAAGTGGCACAGAGGGTAGCAGATATAGAAATACAAAGGCTAAGAGCTGAGGGTAATAACAGGAGAACTCTGGAGGAATTCATGAATATATACCAAGGTATGAAAATAATACATGATAAATTAACCAAAAGAGAATACAGGGGAATGATATGGTGGTTGATGGGAGTTTATAAAAATAAGGCATTTACAGAAGTTGCAAATACATGTTTATTGTGTGAAAAGGAGTTAGGAAGTGCACATTTCTTGAGACAGTGTGAAAGTACAAGAGCATTACGGGTTAAATACTTGGAAGCGGAAGAGATAAATAAAATGGAAAGAGAATCTGAGTACTATACTCTTGTCAAATTCATAAACAGGGAATGGAGAAGGCCAGGGAAACTATCAAAACTATTCACAATTATAAAAAGCTTGTGGGAGAAAAAATGAAATTAGTGCATGAGGGAAGAGGCACATGCTGCTGAAAAAAAATGAAACAGCGAAATTAGCACGAGTACACATGGTTGAAAGGATATTATGGGACACTTAAGCTACACATACAGGAATGCATGCTAGTATTTCAGGATGAACCAAGTCTCGGCTCTCCTACTTCGGACGACCGAAGTTGGAAGAGGGAGACTCCAAATCGACCAGTTACCCGTACACTGAATAAGAAGTTTAAAATCATTATAGTCAGTAGAAGAAAACATACGGAAAGTAGTTATCTCTGAAGTATCATCTCTGTATGGGTTAATAATAACGAAGTTTTGTAATCATGTATGTACATAAAACAACTTTGATTCACAGATATGGAACATTATAGAGTTTAACTCACTAATAACTAAGGGCGACAATAATTATAAGTTTAGTATTATTTTCGTTTTTTATATCTGTTCATTTTTATTCCCTTGTTTCTTAGGTATTGTATATTTCTAATTAGTAGATTCAGTTCATTGATATGTAAGCCGTACCGTATTACTTCTAATGAGGTTTTTTGTTGTTTGTCTGCCTGTTGTATTTTACTTTGGTTTTGTTAGTTTGTTTTGGCTACCTTCTAATGAGATTGTTGGTTGTTTGTCTGCCCATTTTATTGTGGTTTTATTTCAGTTTGGTTTTGTTAGTTTATTTGTTTTTGGCTGCTGACGTACAGTAGAGTTGGAAGAGGCGGGGATAGGCCTGACCTATCTCAAGCTAAAGTGTTGATTCGGTACGTCTGCACATGTAAAGTAGAGTTAAGTAGTGAATAGTGTTAGGTTAGAGGAATTAAGTTGTCAATGAGACAGTGAAAGATGAGCCGAGTTATGGAATCCGTCTCGGCAGTGAAATACAGGTGTGACAGCCTACATGTAGAGCTAGGCAATCCGCACACATGTGGGTTGTTACAGGAAGGAGTGGTGAGGAAATAACATTGACAGCTTAAAGGGTCTATGAGGTATCGGTTCCCGAGCCTCATGAGACATGTCTGGTTGTGACATCCCAGGAAAGGGTGGTAGCAGTTCCTCACCAGGGGTGATGTCGCGGCCAGACAGATTTAGGATAGATTTAGTATATATTCATGTAGTAAAGTAGTGAGTTTAGTTAGGTGGTGTGTTGCATGTGGAGCCGGCGATCCGCCCATGTGCAGGATGCTACAAAGTAGATTTAGAAGTAGTTAAGTAGTATATTTATGTAGTAAAGTAGTTAGTTTAGTTAGGTGGTGTGCTGCATGTGGAGCTGGCGATCCGCCCATGTGCAAGATGCAACAAAGTAGATTTAGAAGTAGTTAAGTAGTAAGTAGTTAGTGTCTAGCTATAGTCTGTGAGTGTTTATTTTATTGGAACATTGTAACTGGGCGAAAGCCTTTTATGTTCAGTTCAATAAATTCATTCATTCATACTCCCACGTGGCGCGTCCCAGGTGGAGATAGGGGGGTTGCCGGCGGACTTGAGGGAAATGAAATACCTCTCACGGACCAAACACACTACCCCCTGTGGGAGGGGGACGCGGTATCCCCTGCCTGTCGTAAGAGGCGACTAAAAGGGGCCCAAGGGCTCTCAACTTGGGTGTGTGGATTGGTGACCATGGGGCCCTTAGCTGAGTCTTGGCATTGCTTCAACATACTTGTGCCAGGCTCCTCACTTTCGTGTATCCTACCCGACCTCCCTTGGTCAACTCTTGATCTTTTCCCAACCCGACGGTATTAGAGCATTCGAGGCCTAGGGAGTCCTTCATTTTCACGCCATTCGTGGCCCTTGCCTTTCTTCGTCCGTTACTTAATTTTTCGAAGTGACGGATCCCTTCTTTCTTCTTCTCTCTCTCTTTAACCCCTATGGGTGGGGTACGCCGACGAATAATACACCCACGGTATCCCCTACTTGTCGTGAGAGGCGACTAAAAGGGGCGACCAAGGGATGATTGAATTAGAACCATGAAACTACTTTTGATTAGTACCATCACGCGGGGAACACCATGGGTTGCCTGTACTTGCGAGTAGTACCACCATATTAGGTACGAAATAGGATTGTGATTAATAGCAGCAAAGAGGCTGGTCTGTGGGTTTCCAGTACCCGTGAGTCGTACCCATGTAAACACCATAGGTCTGCGTTACCTGTACGAAGTGCAATACTTGTGAGTAGTACCGTCTTGTGTGGAACACCGTGAGTCTTCGCTACTTTTGATTAGTACCCCAACATGACAAATACCATGGTTCTACTTTACTAGCGACATGCAGCATTCTGAGGGGCCTTGGACCTGGATTTTGGACCTCTTTAGACATCAAGCATCCTCGATTGAGGGATGTGCTTTATAAGTGGTCCCTTGGTGAGTAATACTATTATTTATGATCTTTTTGCGTCGGATCCACTGTTTTTTGGTTGGTTGTTTTTTTTTGGTTCATGTCCATCCATTCATTCTTCGTGACATTTTCTTATTTTGGTAAGTGGATGATTTTGAATTTTTTGTTGCCATTTCATTTCGTACCATTAGTGGCCGATGACCTCGATGTTAAGCCCCTTTAAACTACAAGCATCATCATCATCATCATCATGATCATCATCTATCTGGTAATTTCTGTAACTTAATTATTTTTCTCCATCTAATCACCTCCGTAGTATAGGCTTAGCGTCTCTAACGTCGGATCATAAGTCCAAATAGGGTTTAATGTATTTAATGTAAATTTCTAGGAGTGCAAGAGTTCGCTTCTGTACCATTTTGGTTTTTAGGCCGGTAATTTAACCTTTATGTTTTTTTACCCCTGTTTAATTCCATTTATATCATGTTAAAGGTACCATACTCTTGAGCACTTAAGAAGGTGAATACTGTTTGATTTTGCTAAATGTAGGTCGTGCCTTTGATAGGCCTAGGAAGTGTGAATTTGTAGAGCAGTAGTCTTCCGGTATCTTTAAGCTCAGATCGTTAACTTGCGATTTGTTGATTATCCTGCTTTCTTCAACACTGTGCCTAAGCTAACGAGATAATTTTGTACCTGAATTGTTGCCCTCTTAGTGAAGTGTAAAGGTTTAGAATTTAAAATTTGAAAGAAAAAGAAAGAAAGAAAGAAAGAAGGAAAGAAAGAAAGAAAGAAAGAAGAAAGAAAGAAAGAAAGAAAGAAAGAAAGAAAGAAAGAAAGAAAGAAAGAAATATAGCTCCGTTTTTCAAGTTTTAAATCAATCTTGTGACTTTCTTATATCCGCACCTTCTTTCACCTCTGTAAACCACTGTACTCCCGTATTGCAGTCGTCGTTGTTGTTCATTGTAACCCTGTACTACGAAATAAACTATTGCGTGGGGGGGGGGGGCGAGCTTTTTAGCGCCGCTACTGGTCCTGTGGGTGGGGAACGCACATACACCCACGGTATCCCCAGTCTGTCCTAAGAGGCGACTAAAAGGGCCCCTTGAACTCTCAACTTGGGTTAATGACCACGGGGCCCTTCGCTGAGTCCTGGAATTGCTTCCACTTACTTGTGCGAGGCTTCTCACTTTCATCTATCCTATCCGACCTCTCTTGGTCAACTCTTGTTCTTTTCTGACCCCGACGGTATTACGTATGGAGGCCTAGGGAGTCTTTCATTTTCACGCCCTTCGTGGCCCTCGACTTCATTTTTCGAAGTGTCGGACCCCTTCCATTTTTTCTCTTTGATTAGTGTTATATAGAGGATGGGTGCCCAGTTGTACTTCCTCTTAAAACAATAATCACAACCACCACCTTGCTTTTCTTTGACCGATATCTTCATTTTTCGAAGTAACGGATCCCTTCGTTTTTCTCTCTCTGCCGCCTTAATGTGGGAGACGCAGACGAAGAATACACTCACGTTATCCCCTGCCTGTTGTAAGAGGCGACTTGGTAGCCACTACCAAGGGATGGTTGTATTAGAACTAGGAAACTATTCCTGCTTAGTACCATCACGCGGGGAATACCGTGAGTCGCCTTTACTTATGAGTAGTACCACAATATGAGGAAAAACATGGGTTTGCGTTTCCTATGAGTAGCTCCGTAATGTGAGAAACACCATAGTTCTGCGTTACCTGTGCGACGTATAATTCCTTGTGAGTAGTACCATAATGTGTGGAACGCCGTGAGTCTACGTTACTTATGATTAGTACCGCAACATGAGAAATACCACGGTTCTACTTTACTAGCGATAAGTACCATTGTGAGGGGTCGCTAACTTGGATTTGGACCCCTTTAGACAATAGGCATCATCATCACACGCACAAACATAAGCCACACAGTCTTCTTCACCTGTTCTACACAGTGTCTTTATGAGCAGAGATGGTACCCGTGAGATCTGGGACACAGACTGAGACAAGCGTCACCACGCTCGTTCATTTCCAGGCAAAACAAGACAATGCATATTCTTTTGTGCGCCATGTCACACGAGCCGCCACGAGAACCTACTTGTATGTCATATTTCAAATACAGCTGAATGCATTCGGTCGGCGGGTGACCGCGGCTGGTCCGTGGTTCAGCGGCTCTGATCTCCGACCGACCAACCGGGCAGAGGATGAGTGCCTCATTATTCGGGAGATGGAGAGGGACTGGTTCCCACCGTCGGCTGTCCTGAGAACGGTTTTCCATTCTCCTGTACTTAAATGTCGAGACAGTTCCTAGTATAGACCACGGACCCACACCCCCTGACCTTCATCGAACGGCGTTACCGTCTAGGAGGCCCGCCGTCCCCTTCAGGGATGGAATCAAAACCTTTTTGTAGTAGATACTGAGACTCTAGAGACTTCATCGCTGCTGCTACACTGACTACCTACTCTGACTGTACTTCAAAAGAGAACTTGTGGTTCTAAACTCCGAGGGGTCGTTCTTCCTCCTGCTGGTTTTGTTCGCCGCCTTCGTTCGACCCCTTACGTAGCCTGTGCTGCAACCAACCACACTTCAGCGCCTCATTGTTGGATGGAGTGAGCTACAACGAGCAGCCACTTTGAATTCAGATTGAGGCTGAGTGCTATCAAATCCGACGTTTTGTTTTGCTCTACCAGGTGAAAGAGTAATGCGACTTATCTATTACTGTGTTTTAATTAATTTTGTCGGATTAACACTGAATATTCTTTTTCCAATCCGAAATCATGGGTCATTGGGTGACGAATACAATTTTCTTCCACCTCCGTCGGATTTGAACGGACGATTTTAGGATCCGATTGTCAACACTCTAACACAGATTGACATATATTATTATTTATTAATAATTATAAATCATATAATATGCTTAATTCACAGCGCTCTCCCGTATCAGAGCGGCATTGCTTTTAACTGTAGTATAACTTAAAGCCATCTCTCAGGATTAGAGAAGGCTCGAGTCGTTGCTCTGGTACTGTAACTTTTTTTTTGCGAAGTAACTCAAACTTTTCCACGTCTTAATGAGGTCCTTGCATTCATAATTGCTTTTTAATTAGCAAAAACTACTCTTGGTTCCTAAGTCGTGGTCTGATTGCATTTTTATGAACGGAACTCTTCGACTGTGTTCTTGGAATACTCTTTAGCTTCAGTATATAATTAATTCCACTTAATCCATTATAATATTCAGGAATAAAGAGTGACATGATTGAATTCCCTAAGTGGGTGAGCTCACTGTCAGCGTGCCCAAGAAGTCCCCGTAGCACCACGTTATATTGTGCTGTATAGTGGTGTACTTACACATAAAACTATGTATTCGGGGGATCTGTATGTGCACCATAGGACGCCCTGTGGCTGGGAGATGCAGACCAAGAATAGACCCACGGCAACAAAGGGATGACGAAATTACAACCATGAGAATACTTTTGATTAGTACCATTCTGTGCGGAACACCATGGGTATGTGGTCGACGCTACTGGTGGCTACTACGACCCTCCAAGAATCTACGTTACACAGGAGTGGTAACATTATGGGAGAAACACTACGGGTCTGGGCCTTGTTTTGTGATAATGATCATCGTGTGCATTCCACCGGTCGGTTCCACTGTGTTCAGAATAGGTCTGAGTTACCTATGAGTAGTACCCCTTTATGAGAAACACCATGGGTCTACGTTGCCGGTGATTAGTGCTGCTAAGTGAGAAACACCACAGAAATACCGGCGGTCGAGATGAGTCCCACTATGTGAGGAGAACCCTAGGTCTGCGTTGCCTGAGAGTAGTACCATTATGGGAGGAACACCATGGGTTTGTGTTGCCTGTGGGCGTTACCATAATGTGTGATACACCGTCAGTATACGTGGCCTGTGATTACTTCCACTAAGTGAGGAACACCACGGGAATACAGGCGCCTGTCATTAGTCGCACTATTTGAGGAACACCAGAGGTCTGCGTTGCTTGTGAGTAGTACATTTATCTGCGAAACAGCATAGCTTCCTGTTAACTGTGGGTGGTGCCATTGTATGTGACATACCATGGGTCTACATTACCTGTGATTAGTACCACCATGCGAGAAACACCATGAGTCTACATTACCTATGGTTAGTACCACTATGGGAGGAACAAGATGGTTCTGTTTTACCAGTTATTAGTACCATTATATGGCGCCAGTGACCTGGATATTGGACCCGTTCAGGTAATGCGTATCATCTCAGTACGTAAGACATTGTGAATTGGATCCACTGATTGTTTTTGTTTCACGATCATTTTTTCATCATCATTCGTTTTACATTCTATTCAATAGATTATTTCGGACTTTTAATTTTTTGTTTTGTTCACCTTGTACCATTAGTGGCCGATGACCTATTTGTTAGGGCCCTTTGAACTACAAACAGCATCATCGTTTCCAAGTCCTCACTGACATCTTGCGGAGCATCTCTCAGGAGTAATGTTTTGAAAGGCTTCCTCAATTCTTCACTAGTCGTGTACCGACGTTGAGCCACAGACTTGACTACTTGGTAAGGCCCGTGTTTCGTGGTGGCCATTTCAATGGAGCTGGAGGTGTTGGTAAGCCACTCCCAATCCACATGTGCGTTCACATATCCTTCAAAATAATGCGCTCCGAACAGGTGACGTGATGACATCCAACTCTTGCACACAGTGTGGATTTTCCTTAGAACAGAAAACCACGTTCCTCCTGTGTGAAATGCGATATACCGCGTATATAGCAGTCTTGAGCGAGACACGGCATTTGGACATTATTATTATTATTATTATTATTATTATTATTATTATTATTATTATTATTGAATTTCCCATTACAAACCCTATTTTACACGTAGTATTTTTTTTTTGCTATTTGCTTTACGTCGCACCGACACAGATAGGTCTTATGGCGACGATGGGATAGGAAAGGCCTAGGAAGCGGAAGGAAGCGGCCGTGGCCTTAATTAAGGTACAGCCCCGGCATTTGCCTGGTGTAAAAATGGGAAACCACGGAAAACCATCTTCAGGGCTGCCGACAGTGGGACTCGAACCTACTATCTCCCGATTACTGGATACTGGCCGCACTTAAGCGACTACAGCTATCGAGCTCGGTAAGTAGTATATTAGGGCTATAGATAGTGAGACTAAGTTAATACATGACAATTGAATTAAAATAGAGATGACTTATAAATGAGATGGGGAAATTTAACAAACACTTTATAACAGCATCTTCTCTCAAATACCATAGTGAGAGGTGCTTGGTATTCTATATTACACATGTTTAAATGCATTAATAATTCATATCTACTCCTGTTAAAAATCGGACACTCAAATAAAAGATGAGGAACAGTTTGTTGCATTTCACAGGTACAGCTATAGGGCTTCTGAATATGATTCCAAACCTCTGGAAGTATGATCCAAACTTTCCATGTCCTGTCAAAAACTGAGTTGTAATATATTCATGTTGCAGAAACCTACTTTGTAGTCTGTCTTGAATATTTGGAAAGAACAGCTCCCTTGTTAGCCGGCCATTATTGCTGGTGATCCATTGCTTGTTCCACATATCTTGTGTATACTTCCTCAGTTCCTTTTGTATATGGGACTTAAGGGACTTTTCATATATCAACAGGGCGTCAGAAGAAGTAGTAGCTGCTTTGGCAAGTTCATCAGCTCTCTCATTTTCTTCTACTCCGTCATGACCTCGGACCCATTTCATGCAGATATGGTTACTGTAGCCTAATATGTGTGATCTTATATTAACAACAAAGCACGACAGGCTGCAAGTTGCTGCTCCGTGTCACTGTCAGATAAATCATCGGTCTAAATCCTTTCATTTTCAAAACTCTTTTAATGTAGTCATGGTACTTGAAGATCAGCTGCTCTTTTGCGAATGGATTTAATTGGAAATCATCCCCTGTGGGTGGGAGACGCAGATGAAGAATATGCCCACGGGATCCCCTGCCTGTCGTATGAGACGACGAAAAGGGGCGACCAAGGGATGATGACATTAGAACAACGAGACTACTTGTGATTAAGTGCGGAACGCCATGGGTCGACGTTATTTGGGACTAGTACCACGTTGAGAGAAAAACCATGGGTCTATGTTACATAGGAACCGTACCATTACGCTGGGAACACAACAGGTCTGGGAGTTGCTTGTGTTAAGTGTCATCGTGTGTATTTAACCGGGTGGTTCCACTGTGTTCGGAAAGGGTCGACATTGTCTATGATTAGTACCATTATATTTGGAACACAGTGCCTGCGGGTGTTACCATAATGTGTGATACACCGTCAGTATACGTGGTCTGTAATCAGTACTACTAAGTGAGGAACACCAGAGGTCTGCGTTGCTTGTGAGTAGTAGCGTTATGTGTGAAACACCATGGGTTTGTGTTACCTGAGTGATGCCGTTGTATGTTACATACCATGGGTCTATATTACCCGTAATTGGTACCATCATTCGTGAAACACCATGAGCCTACATTACCTGTGATGAGTACTACTCTAGGAAGAATGTCTTGGTGTAGAAAATAAATATCATCGCAGTAATTAAGGCATTGTGAATTGGATCCGCTGATTGTTTTTGTATCATGATCATTTTTTTTATTGTCATTCGTTTTAGATTCGAGTCAGTGGATACATTTTAAAGTTTTAGTTTTCATTTCGGTCACCTCGTACCATTCCCCTGTGATACAAACTCAATAGTCCATGTCATAATGTAGAAAATGATAATATGAGACTAGGGGTACGGCGACTTCTCGGACACCTGTACAGTGTGGACTATATTCTAAAGAGGAACCTGTCCACTTCGAGGTCCTGCGTCTCTGTGGGGATGGGGTCCTATCTAATATGAAATCTAATTCTGGAAACGTCACAAGCACTCAGCCCTCGAGCCATATGAATTAACTAATGGGAGTTAAAATCCGCGATCCGACCGGTATTCGAACCCGACACCCTTGAAACTAAAGGAAAGCATGTTAACCAGTTAGCCATGGAGCCGAAAACCACCCCATAATGCCATATGATGACCATCAGAAAGAGAGAGAGAGAGAGAGAGAGAGAGAGAGAGAGGGGACAGGCTGAACGCACGTGACTGTCTGTCACCTAAACCCCTCTCTCAATACCATATCTCTCGGCAGTAGCTGTTCGCATCGCTTTGTGTGGCTCATGCTATGTTTGCTGTCCCGTAGCTTCTTATTGAAAACCCACAGGTGGCTGTATTGACATAAATAAATACCTTCATTAATTCCGTTATCGTCCAGGCGCCAACATCCCACCCTTACGATGGTGCAGTGGTAGCCGAGGTAGCTGAACAATGTCAAGATGGGAAATGGAAGTCATTCAAAGAGATTAAAATCCTTAAAAAATTGAAAGTGAAAGTAATGCTTGAAGGTAAAAAAAGTTAAAAAACATTTAAAAATGGCGGAGAAGATTCGCAGTTCAATGCGGAAATAATTGACATGAATAAAGTTGTAAATAGTAATAAAAGCCAATTACTGAAATGGAAATGGAAAAAGAGGAAAAATAGAAGCATTTTTATAAAGAATATATGTAATATGTGACTCACCTTACGTTGCTAAGTGTTGGACGTATTGGATAACTTATGTGACGGGAAGCAAGATAAAGTAAGAAAAAGAAAGGGAGGGGAAATTTCGGAGAGAAATGGGGAATGAAAGGGGAGAGAGAGGAGGGATTAATTTAAAGGGAATGGAAATGGGGCAAGAAAACGAATAGAAACGGTAATAAAATACGTAATATGTGAATGAACTTTGCTGTGAGAAGTGTTGGACGTATTGTATAATTTGAGTGAAAAGAAGCAAGAATAAAGAAGGCAAGGAAAGAGAAAATAGGTAGGATAATTCCGTGATAATTGCGGAAGGGAGTATGGAAAATACGAGATAGGAGGGGCTTATTAAGGTGGGGCTGAGTGATGAGGGAATAGGAGTTAATGCTGAGTAAAGGTTCTTAAGGTGGGGCTGAGTGATGAGGGAATGCTGAGTAAAGGTGCCATGAATAGAATGAAAAATTGATTTTAGATTAGTTAAATAAAACATTTTAAAAATAATAATCAGAAAGTCAAGTAGAATGTTGGTTATCCCAGAAATGTAGTTTAGGTTGTAGTTTGAGTTGAAATATTCATCTAAATGTATGAAACAGTTTTCTGTTATATCGAGTTGGAGGCCTTTGTTTAATGTTTAAAGGATTTCCGTATCTTGATTTATGTTGGTAAAATTATGGTTGTACTCTTGCATGTGTTGACCTACTGCTGAGAATTCGTTGTATCTTAGCGCAAAATCCAATGGCTAGTGCATACCGTGGAGGCCACTGCGTAGGCTACTTGGAGCCACCGGCAGTGCTTAGTCCATGCGTCTTGGTGGGTGTGCTATTTACCAACTGATGAGCCCAGCTTAGCACACCGGGGCGAAACGCTGGCAACCGGGAATGAATTAGGTGAAAAATGTGTAATGTCCAATAACGGACCATTTATAATGGTATTATAAATTTACTCATTCGGGACAAATATTTCACGTTCCCTATGGGAATCAACATTTATATGAGAAGATGATTGCCACCGATTTTCTTTCTAAGTGCGTATAATTGTTTCTGTCCGACGGAAAATCTTTGTTATTGTTATAATTAAAGGTGTTGTTTGAATTTCTTGGAAAGAAAATGTGGTTCAGTTCCTTTTTTATTTCTATTCTTAATTCATGTTGTTTATCTATTGCCATTTTGTTAATGGCTAGTTCAGATTCTGTGGTCAAGGAAGTGGCTGTGTTAAGTGCAATCATGTTTAGAGCCTTTACTAAAATTGAATTTACATTTTCATTAACTGGTGGATGAAAGTGCTCAGTTACGTTTTTGGTTATTCTGGTTGTTTTAAACCGGGTATTGTAAGAGCTTAGTGAATTTAATTTTCTTTCTAACATTTGTTGGTTTTTGCCTAGCTCGTTAAATCATTTATTACCAATTTGGGATTGGAAAATATTCCATTGAGGACTTGATAACAACTTCAAAGTGAGTCTCATATCATCTATGATTTAAGAAGAACTTCTTCTTGTACAAGAATTTAATTTCTTCTCTTAGACAAATTTAATTAGTTTTGATGTGGGTTTTAATGGTTTGAGGCGAATAATAATTTTTTTACAGTGCCTTTGAGAAAATTGTGTTAATTTTAATGAGACACATTGTTGAAGGAAATCAATGCCTTTTTCTAAGTTGGCAATCTTGATTTTTAAGCTGAAGTAAAGAAAGGTTTACTTTTAGCCTGGTAGGCTGTATCATTAAGAGATATGAATTTCACTTTGAATAGTCCGTATTGAACTGTGATTAGAATTAAAATAAAAATTAACAGTAAAATATTTCCACCTTTTCAAGACAAAATCAAGTAATGTAGGTTAGATTAGGGAAGAAACATTTATTGGAACTAGTTTCGACCTATTTTTTAAGGTCACCATCACCCAAATCGTGAGTTGCACAATGTATCTGATAGTCGTGAAAACACAGTGGTTTGACACTATAAATGTGAGAAAATCAAAATTATTGTAAAAGTTTTGGATAATGCATAAAATGCATAAATTAATGCACTTGGCTGTTGCAGAAGAATTGAAGAACAATAATTTGGGCGTTGAAGATTCTTGAGGTTTGTATATATATATATATGTATATATTTGTATATATGAAGTTGTGATAGTTGCACTGCGATGTGTTAATTTATGTATTTACTCATATTTTACATAATTTTTTTATTTTTGTAATTTTCTTTCAATTTTACTGTATTGTACACATCTCTGTCGATTTCTACTTTATGTTTTACCTTGAACTTTTATATTTATTCTATTTTGTAAATAATTTGTTGTATTCATATGTTACTCACTTTATGCACGGCTAAATAAATACATATGAAATTAGGACTGTTGATGTATTTCATCGTCGCTTTAATGAGGAGAATGGAAAACCATCGGAAACCGTTCTCAGGACAGCGGACAGGACACCAACACCACTGTCGCCCGAATCTAGATCTGAAAATCCACAATAAAGCCGTAGCCACTGTCAGCCGAAGCTACTCAACTCGGTGAAAGTAAAATTCACAGCAACTTTGCTACAATGCTGTATTGTAGCGAATACTAAAAGATGGGAACACTCTTCTTGATATTACATAGCATGAAGTTCACGTAGGTATGACAACAAGCATAAAAGAATGCGTACCGCGTATCGGTACCACATTTACCGGCACTCATCTAATTTCGGTGGAAACGATTCTCCATCCACAATGTAAAGCAAACTTTTCCCTCGATTACGAACACCTGTTCAGAATTACCTCCTGGCGAAATCTTCCGGCGATGTAACATCCGGAGCTGTGGCGGACGCTTGCGGTCAGCTGTAATACTATCTGGATTCAGGGAGGTTGCAGACGGAAAGGCACATACTATATTGTGCTGCTCGCTCCTGGGGGTTATCTGTGCATAAACTATGACGTTATCGGCATGCGCATGCGTATAGTCTTCAGGCTCGTAGCACAATCGCCAGTGTGCTTCCTGCATTGTCAGTCTAAACGAACAACTGTAAGTGTAACAGTGCTTCGATATAAGTCGAATGCTTGTAATCGATTGATGAAATCAGGTCTAAACAAAGGAAACAATTTTAAATTATCCATGAATGCGTGAATATGCATTAGAATGGGGTGTTCACGTGCTCATGTGCTCCTGGCCACTGGTTGGGTGGGTAAGTGCGCGCGTGTTCTATCTCGGAATAAGGCACATCTCGACATGAAGTTCAGATGATCGTTCCTAGTATATTGATTTCACCTAGTCACACGTGTTTCGCCCGCATTAGGCCATCTTCAGTTATAGAGTATTAACTTTCAATTAATATACTCAAAGTTACAAAACGTTAATAAAAGTTCACACTCATGGGATATATGGTACTTATAAATTAAAATCATCATCAGATGAAGTAGTCATTAGATGTAATGTGATGAAGTCAGAACAATTCTATCTCAAATGACGGTAATGTAATTAAAATATTCTTCTGACCTTAAAATTAGTTTCATGCGAAAATAATGACACCTGATTCGTGCCCGGTTATTTTAATATGATGTTTTTACAACTTTGAATTGTAAATAAACTTACAGGTATTGACTAGGTGGAACTGCCTTCAACTTATATAATGTAAATGTCAATACGGATCCAAAATTAAATTTATTTAATGATCGTCCCTGTCTTCAGTATAAAATGATGCTCATTTATGATCTATGTTGTTAACACTATGGAATTCAGGCACCTATACTAGAAGCAGATGATTGGTCGAACAATCCTCTGCAATTCATTCACTCAAATTATAATTGTGATGATGTGTTTCAACTCATGAGATGAACGTTTTCAGCCATATGAAGAGAATTTAGAATAATTCACGACACAAATACACAAATACACTGGGTGGGGGACGCAGATGAAAAATACACCCAAGGCATTCCTTGCCTGACGTAAAATGCGAAAAAAGACCCCAGTGGCTCTCAAATTGGGAGCGTGTGTTGGCGACCACAGGTCCCTAAGCTGAATCCTGCATTGCTTCCACTTACTGGTGCCAGGATCTTCACTCTCATCTATCCCGTCCGACCTCCTTTGGTGAAATCTTGTTCTTTTCCCACCCCGATCCTATTAGAGTATTCGATTCCTAGGGATACTTCCATTTTCACGCTCTTCATGGACCTTGTCTTTCTTTGTCCGAAGTGTCCGATCCCGTCCTTTTTTCTCTCTCTCTCTCCACGAACCTACTACGCTGACGTAGCAGGGGGAGACATGATACTTCCGCGTGGCGCGTCCCAGGTAGCGGATTGGGAATCCTAACCGACTTGCCGGCGGACTTGAGCGAAATAAAATAGCTCTCGCGGACCAAACACATAACCCCCTGGGGTTGCGTTTCCTGTGATTAGTACCGCTACTTGAGAAATATTATGGTTCTTACTTTCCGAGTGATAAGTACCATAATGAGGGCCCGTTGACCTGGATTTTGGGCCCCTTTAGTCAACGAGCATCATCTCTTCAGGATTGTGCTTTGGAAGTAGCCCCTTGTTCAATACACAGTATTGTTTTTAGATAGTTTCTGGGAAGGTGGGGCATTGCGGGTCGGATCCAATGATTAAGTCCGTAATTATTGTTCATCGTCGTCTTTTTTAACATTATTTGGAATTATTTCTTTCAATATTGTCAGTTGGATCCACTGATTATTTTAAATTCATATTCATCCTTTCATTCTTCATCAGCACGTTTTGAATTCTGGTCATTGGATGAGTTTTGGACTTGTAAATTGTCATTATATTTCGTCTCATTTCGTACTATTAGGGGCCGATGACCTAGTTGTAAGGCCCCTTTAAAGAACAAACATCATAATCATCACCATGAACATTTGTCGTTTACGCGACGAAATTGATTAGAACTCAGCCATAGACACCCAACAGCGGTTCGGTTTACCCCGTCTGCCATCTAGTGAGCCTAGAGTAAAACGGAACGTCTAAATTGACGAGCAGACAGCCAGATGGCGTCAAATTAAAATCCGTATGCATACGATTATTATTGAATCTGCTACTTTTTCGTGAAATAGTTTTCTCGACAACCTCCTTTCCAATAAGTGTCTGTGTCTGTGTACGTAAGACATTCGGCATTTCAACAAAATTACGTCAAATGCTATAAAATGTCCGTTTTCTTGGCTGAAAAGTTAGCGTAATGATTTTCGGTTCAAAGTTCCCTGGGTTCGATTCCTGTCGTTTTCGAGGATTTTAACTGCTTACGATTAATTCTTATACTCGGGGATTGGGTGCTTATATTCCATCGTATACACAATTCAGAACACACCCTCACGCAATAGTGAATACGTCCCTCCACATTGATTTCGCGTCAGGATGAGCATCCAGCCATAGAACTGGGCCAAATTCTCGTGAAGTGTTGACTCCAAGAAATTGGGGAGAAAGAAGTAGGAGAAGATGCTTACTGCTATACAATATGTATACTTGTAAATATTTTTCAGGTAACCTCTGGTGCAACGTATCCAGGACCTGCTGGCCGGGTGTTGGGATGCCGGCACTAGAATCACGTTTCTGTGGCTCCCAAGCCACATGTGTGTTGAGGGAAACGAGTTAGCAGATAAGGCCACTCCACTTCCAAATAAGCTGAGAGCGATAAAAGGTACAACGAAGGTGTGGAGGACTTCTCTTCGGGTTTCTCGGAGGGAAGCAGTGGTATTATGTCGTCTTCGGATCGGCGCCGGTATAATAACGCAATCCCATTTACTCCGGTGTGTACTTGCGGCGATCACCTTACCGTGGTACTCACCTTACGGAGTGCGTGGACTTGGTCGATCTGCGCCGTACGCTAGAACTGTGGAGTACCATCTCCCTCATCCTGCGAGATGACGAGTAGTCAGCAGACCTCGTAATCCGTTTTATGAGGGACAGTGGGTTGTTTTCTCGTGTATAAACTTAGTGTTTACTATTATTAATTTTTCTATTATTGTTTACTATGTTTCTTTAAATAGACTCTCTTTTATCTTGTGTTTGTATATTGTAACCGTTCAAGCTCGACGGTTCACTGTAACCGTATTCCATCAAAAGTATAATCGGAAATGTTGTAGGTGTACCTTGGCATTACTCAACGGTGACACATGAAGTTCCACTGGTGGGCGTTAAGCTTCAATTAGGCACCGGTTATAGTTCGTGGCAATCATCAGCACGATGAATTCATAAGAATCATAAGAATTTGTAACTTATAACTATCTGAGGCTACTATAAATCCTAATTTATAAATGCAAATACTGTGAATCGATTTGAATATGAATTATGTTCTGTTTTAATTATGTCAATTCATCGATAAAATATAATTAACAATAAATAACATAATAATTTCGTGTGGTTATTTCTAGCCGAGTGCAGCCCTTGTAAGGCAGACCCTCCGATGAGGGTGGGCGGCATTTGCCATGTGTATATAACTGCGTGTTATTGTGGTGGAGGATAGATAGATAGATAGATAGATAGATAAAGAATGGGTGAACCCTGCCTTCGCAGGGCTCCACACGTAGGTCTGTGAAGACCCTTTGTGTCCCTTAAACGGGTTTGCCTAGTCCAGACCTAGTGCTCCTATAAAGGATACCAGTGTCCGGATGTTGGCATTCCTGATTGATGTCTTCCAGGCTCATGAAATGTGAGCCCAGGTATCGATGTCTAGTGCTTGCAAGAGCCTCACACTGACATAACACATGCGCGGAGGTCTCCTCCTCCCTACCGCATCTTCTACACATCGGATCCTGACTGATTTTCATGATGTGTAGGTGTCTCTGTAAGGTATTGTGGCCTGTCAACAGTCCAACTACCATTCGCATTCTGGTCCTATTCAAATTTATCAGGACCTTTTTATAACTTTGGCTAGGCCCTTTGATAAGTTCACGTGCCTGCCTTGCTATAGTTAACCTCTTCCAAATGCCTAAGTGAGACTGATTTGTCCACTGGGATATTACCAGTTTCACGCTTCGGAATGACACTCCCAGGAAGGGCTCTGGTCCTATAAAAGGACCTTTTGAGCCTTGTTTCGCTAGTTTGTCAGCTTCTTCATTTCCACTGATACCTGTGTACCCAGGGACCCATAATAGGGTAACTGAGCTAAATTCACACAGCTGATCTAACATCCTTTGGCATTCCCATACCATTTTTGATGTTGTTTTAACTGCACATAGTGCTTTTAACGCTGCCTGGCTATCGCTGCAAATAGTGATACATCTTCTGTGTCCAGGCATTTTCCATATATATACAGCACAGGACAGTATTGCGTATACTTCGGCCTGGAAAACAGTAGCATATTTACCCATAGGTAGGGAGAGCCTTGTCTTAGGCCCCCAGACCCCGGCGCCTGTGCCCGTCTCTGTCCGCGAGCCATCTGTGTACCATGTACAGCCCCCAGACCTAAGACGGGCCCCAGCATCCGCGGCCCACTCCTCCCTTGTGGGTATCACCACTGTGAATTTATAGTTCAAATTAAAACTAGGCTTCATCAGGTCCCCAATCATCATTGTCATAGGGCAGGTCTGGTGAAGCCTTGTGAGAATAGAGGCATGACCTCTATTCGGATTCTTGAAGGACCATCCTCCGAGTGACCAAAGGCGGTAGGCACTCATTTCCACTATTTCCTTAACATATAAATGTAAGGTAGGAAGACCTAGGATGGCCTCCATTGCACATAATGGTGTAGCATCCAGTGCCCCTGTTATTCCTAGACACGCAAGTCTTTGGACACTGTTTAACTTAGTGGTCACAGTTTTACTCTCCGAGCCTGGCCACCAGACTAAAGATGCATAGGTGATCGTGGGCCGTACAATAGAAATATAGAGCCAGCCATATTGTTGGTGAGGGAATATTTGATGCTACAGGATATGTTCCCTCCTTAGAAAATAACTTAATTGCATCAGCAAAAGGCTGCGGCAACCCAATAAACCCTACTAATCCTAGGACCTTAGGTCCTAGGCCCCAAGTCTTTCCAACGGCCCTGCGACAGGCCCACATAATCTTGCGAGCCTTATTCACCTTATGGTCTATGTGTTTCTTCCAGCTCAGTCTTGCGTCAAAGATTACCCCTAGGTACATAACTGAGGTTGTCTTAACTAATTTTTTCCCAAATAGGAAAGGCTCTGACAGTCCGTCTAGCCTCTTCCTCCTGGTAAATAACCACGAGCTCCGTCTTGTCGGGATTAACCGACAAGTCCGTGTCGTGGCACCATCTTTCCACCCTACGTAGGGAGCTCTGTACGAGCTCTGAAACCGTACTGGGGAAATTTACCACCGCCATCAGGCTAATGTCATCTGCATAGCCTTGGGGGTAAATTCCTCCAACATTTAAGCTGGTAAGTAGTTCATCCACTACCAGACACCATAATGTTGGTGATAATACTCCTCCCCGTGGACACCCCCTGTCTATATTAGCTCTCAACATAACTGCGTTGAGGGTAAACAGAACTTGACGGCCCTGCAGCGAGGCCATAATCCATTTTATGAGCATCCTGCTCACTCCTCTTCTCTCTAGACTAAGTTTTATGGAGCCCAAAGATGTGTAGTTAAAGGCCCCTTCTATATCTAGGAATACAACCATAGCAAGTTTTTGCTGATCCAAGGCATTCTCCAGCCTAGAAACTAGCTGGTGTAGTGCTGTCTCAACCGACTTCCCTGGTTGATATGCATGCTGATGAGGATGCAGGGGACAGTCTCTTAAAACTTTCTCCCTGATATGTCTATCCACTAGTCTTTCCAAGGTCTTAAGAAGAAAAGACGTTAGACTGATGGGTCTATAATCCTTAGGTCTAGTATATGAAGACCTTCCGGGTTTAGGTATATACACTACCTTCGCCTGACGCCACAAGGAGTACACGTACCCCATAGTGAGACAGGCTCTAAAAATTCTGACCAGGTATGGCATAAGGACCTCACCCGCTTCCTGAAGAAGCGCCGGGAAGATCCCATCCATTCCTGGGCTTTTGTAAGGGGCAAAAGATTCTAATGCCCACTTCACCCTTCTGTGGGTAACAATCTCTGCGGCTTCCTTCCAGTCACTTCTATCGGGTCTGAAGGATCCGCTCGATTCTACTTAACTATTCGTGACTGCTGAACCTGGAAAGTGGGCATCAAGCAGTAGGTTCAGGGTCTCCCTCTCTGTGGATGTGTATCCACCCGAAGGTGACTCCAGTGAGCCCAGCCTTGCCCTTCCATCCAAGGTTAGAATTTTATGAAGCCTTGCCGCTTCATGTTGACTTTCAATGGAGTCACAAAACTGTCTCCAAGATTTCCTAGAAGCCTTTTTGACTTCTGACTTATACCTTCTTTGTGATTCTTTATAAGAATCTAGGCTTTCTTGATCCTGAAGTTCCCTGTATTTATTCCAGAGCCTTCGTGTGTTTCTCCTCAGGTGTTCAAGATAACTGTTCCACTAGAAACTTCCTGTTGCTCTTTTTGCCTTAACAACTGGGCAGTTTAATTCATAAGAGGTAACCAGTGTTTGTGTGAGAAAGCTCACACTGAGCTCCAGCTTCTCTTTGTTCTTAATTATATTTGAGGGCCCTCCTTCCAGTCCCCTCCTCACGTCCTCCCTTAAAGACGTCCAGTTGGTTCGTCTAGGGTTTCTATAAGGTGGGATCTCGAAGGAGCCCTCTGTATGAAACACAATGTGTCTATGGTCTGACAAGGAAGGTTCTAAAGAAACTTTCCTAAATTCCGGTATGATTCCCATGGCATCCAGGGTAAGATCTATGATCCCCTCACTCCTGTTATTGATGACGGTAGGGGTATCACCTATGTTCATGATCTCAAGATCAGTTGTACATAGAAATTCTATGAAATACTCTCCCCTTCGGTTTGTGTGTTTACTTCCCCAAATACTGTGATGAGCTTTGGCGTCACATCCTACTATGAGGTTTAGTCCTTGTTTCCTACAGTATATTCCCAGTCTCTCGAACTCCTCCGGCGGGGGTGGAGCTTCAGAGTCTCTTGGGAAATATGCAGAACAGACAACCAGGTCTCTTGGCTGTCCGCCCTCTTCATATCTCACTAGAACTGCTACAAGGTCTCTAGTAATGAAGCCTGGTATAGCCCAAGCGTTATGATCCTTAACTAGTATACATGCTCTAGGCTTCTCTTCTGCTACTCCACTGAATAGAGTGAAGCCTGCACATCTTAGTCCCATGATATGCCCCTGTCTAAGCCAGGGTTCTTGTATCAGGGCGACCGAAAACCTGCCTTTCTGGATACTTCTAATAAGTACCCTAGAGGCCGCTATACAATGTTGTATGTTTGCCTGAATGAAAGTAATCATTCCTTACTTTCATGCAATACTTTACCTTATGCGGTCTCCGGAACGTGCTGCTCCGTCTCCCGCGATGAATCTTGAGGCTTGGCTGGCCCCGACTCCTGTCCGGGCTCCCATTCTTCGCCCCTGCTAGTCTCAGTGTTGTCTGTGGTGGGGTTGGTCCTCTGCTTGTCGCGCTTGCCCTCCACCAAGGTGAAGGTTGCAACATGCACCCCGCAGAAGATCTTCTTCCCCACCACTTTCTCCACATCTCTGGAGTCCATGCTGACCACACGTCGGACAACTCTCTTCTCCTCCTTGCGGTCGTAGACCCTCCAGCTGTTGGGATTTAAGCCATGGTTCTTGCGTGCCATTCTTCCCAAAAGGACGTTATTGTCCTTTGGTTGTCCTGGTATCCAGACCATGACTCTCTTATAGGAAAGGAGTTTATCCATGCCCACAATTGTGAGCCTGGCTCCTTCCCACGGTTGTAGACCTGTAACAAGACTAGAAAGCCATGCTACAGTCTCATCATTCTCTGCGATAATGACGGCCGCACCTCTCGACAGATAGCAATCCAGGAACTGAGGCTTAATGGGCCCCTGCTCTGGAAGCCCGTCTATCAGATCGGTGATAGCCTCCTCCACAGATTCTACCTGTTTCTCGGTTAGCTGCTGGTCAGGATATCCTACAGGTACTATGACCATCCTGATCCCAGCTTTAGCTATCCTAGCATACTCCACCTTGGGTTTTTGTGGGTCGGCCGATCTTCTTCTGAGGTTGCCCCCGACAGAAGTCGTACGTCTTATTGGGACAACATTATTTCGAAGATTTTCATGTTTCATATACCTATCTATTCATATAATACTCGTTCCATAATCTTATCTCGGAATAATATCATTGATGACCATTCACATGTCCATTACGGAAATATTCTTCGGAAAATAGTACTCTCGTGGTACCGTAATCGTTTGTCTATTCTGTAGTATCACTTTAACATTCGCATGATGAGCGTTTCTTTTACTATCTTCCAATATCAACATTCCTGGGATTTCTCGAAGACAACATTACATCACAAGTAATGCTTATTCCCCAAGAAATATGCCAACATAACCATCGAGCACAATATTGTTATCAATTACTTCGACGAGCCTAACATTCAACCATATCATATCACTTCATATCCGCATCATGCATATAAAAATCTTTCATTCAAATATAAAAGCAAAGTCACCTCCGTACAGGCCATGGAGGCCTTTGGAGGGGTGCAAGGTAAAGGCTTCCACTATCCGTAACCTCGGCACTTGATGGAATAGAGGGGTTAGCTTTACACCCGGTCGCGTTTGCCCCCAGGAATTAACCTGGTACTCATTTTTGGTGTAGGCTGAGTGAAACTCAGGACCATGTGCACCTCCGGAAGTGGAACTCTCGTTTCTTAAATTTTACGACTTCCTGACGGGGATTCTAACCCACGTCCTTCCGAGCGAACCGAGCACGCCTTTACCGCCTCTTTCATTCAAATATACAAGCCCATAACTGCCGAAGAGAACTCTTTCAACTGCAAACACATGCGAACTCTACCATCTCTACCAACGCGGTCTAACAAAATATTTCTTTCATGAAGACTCGTTTTATGAGATATTGATTTACAAGGAAAACATCCATTCTTGATAACACAATAAACATATTCTAATTATTCCAATAAGACTTATTCACAACTTGATTGGCGTATTAAATTAATTGGGAAGACCGTATTACAGAAACAATCAGTTAACTCCCAATAAAATTCTCGTATTACAACCCATGATTGTGCATTCAAAACCAAATAAAATTAGCACATTATTAATTAGAATTCCAAACATGGCATTATTTAGGAGGATCAGTGCGCTCCACGAATAATATATGATGCTTAGAGCTGAATTTGTAGCGTCGCTCAAGTTGCGTTTGTACATAACGTGAAAGAAAGTCTTCGTCTACACAATGTACAATTTAATAAAATAGAAAGAAGGGCAAGTTTTTGTACTCATCTTATTGGTGAGTTATTGAAAATACAGTCCAATCATCCTGGTCCTTGGAATATTATCATTTGCTCGTGTTAACATATTTTCCAGACCCGCCGCGATTCCAGCCCCTTTAGGCCTGGCGGATCTTTCGGTATAACAGTTCTCCATCTGATTTGACATGATGAAACCTGCAACTTATATAATTCAATTAGTACCGTATTTTACATCAAAACAGAGATATCAACGTTTTGATACAACACTCGCCTTGCTGTTTTCCTTTAAGAACTATGCTTTCTACTCTTACAATTTAGTTTTCTTATTAGGATACAATTCAGACAGATTCAATCGGTCTGCGACTAGCGTTCATTTCATTCACGTGTGCCGATGCTCAATCTGTTTCTGTAATTGTTGTGTATAAAACAAAACGTAATTCTGTAATGAAAATAATATAATTGTGTGCGTTTTTATAATTGATAATAAATCATTGGCATATATCAACATGTCTGAAACATCCTTCAGCTGCCCCCAGTTTCTTCTGGGGTCACTGGAGCCACCCTGGCTCATTTTGGTTTTGGCCGGGGTTTAAGACGCCACGTCATGTTTGAGATGAAAATCTCGACCTAGCATCGATTGGGATCCGAATCTCAACCTGCCGGGTGGGAAGCCAGCAGCTAAGTCACGCCCCACCCCCATCAATATGTCGAAACGTGTAAAAATTAGAACATTTTCGACAATTCGCAGAAGATTCTTCTCCCATTACCTGCTGTCGGTACCACACGTGGCGCCAAAGTGTCCACTTCTTGGTGTTTGGTGTGTAAGTGGGGACGTATGTTAAGACGAACACAGGCACCCAGAAGCGTCTAGAAACCTCAGCCCTCCCATAAATCAAACTCGGGGCCTTCTCGATCTAAAGCCACTACGCTGAATATTCAACCAACGAGCTTGACTTAAGAGGTGGTGGTGATGATTATTGTTTTTAGGAGGAAGTACAATTAGGCAACCATCCTCTATATAACAATAATCAGAGAGAAAAGTTTGGTCGGGTCCTACACTTCCAAAATGAAGGTATCGGACAAAGAAATACAACGGCCATGTAGGGCGTAAAAATGAAAGGCTCCCTAGGACTCGCAAACTTGATACCGTTGGAGTCGGAAAACAACAAGAGTTGACCAAGGGAGGTCGGAAAATATAGATGAAAGTGAGGAGTCAGTCACAAGTAAGTGGAAGCAATGCCAGGACTCAGGTGATGTATCGTGGTCGCCAACCCACATTCCCAAGTTGACAGCCCCTGGGGTCCCTTTCAGTCTCCTCTTATGACAGGCAGGGGATACCGTGGGTGTTAATTCTACCGGCCCCACCCACAGGGGGACGGGACCTAAAAGGTGACGCTGTATCTCGATCCGTATTTCTAACTACAAACAAACAAACAAACAAACAAACAAACAAACAAACAAACAAACAAACAAACAAACAAAGACAATCCTTTTTGCATTGGAGGCTTCTTCGACCTGCAGTCTACTGGTCGAAAGTTGCTCTCAAAGGACACAGCTTAGTATTAAGTTGCTACCTTTTATAAACTAGTTTTTTTCAGTTCTTACCAGAATAAGTGAACTTTCTTAACACCCTATGTCTGAGCATGAAGTTAAGGCAGCACCGGGAAAAACTGTGAAACTCATCAAAGCAATTTGTTATACAAAAGCCAGGCTAAGTAAATTGTCCTCAATGTAGGTAACTGGTGTTTAATGAAATTCCAGGTAAGTCCTCTGTCCAATTTAAGTGAAACGCAGTTATTTTTCTCTGAACAAAAGACATTCTTGTCATTGTCATTGTAGACGAATGATTGTTCCGGATTTTAATTTCGCTCCCGAACCTTTGACGTCAGGTAAGTGAAGAGATAAGCTAATGCACGAGTCCATCTCTAGGCTCGTGTCTACTATTGTGTGGCAGTGCGCGCAAATCAACAGGCGAAGGGCATGCAACCAATTTAACATTAATGCGAGCCGGATGCCTAAAACAGCATTTACCCATTAACGCGTAGTGTTGCGTAACGTACCTGCCATTGCAAGTACTAAATTATATAGTTATTTGGGAATACTTTATATCCAGGACTAACAATTGTGTTGTGATGAGCGTTGAATTTCGTGAAGTTGGGCTCAATTTAAGCCAACGATTTGTCGAAATATAGGATATTGCTTCATGCCATTAGTTACTTCTACGGTTTTCGGTGACACTGACGTGCTTAGATTTTACCCCAGCAGGTATTCAACATCCTGGTATATCTGCTGACACGACTCTGGTGCATTACAGCAGCAGCTTTAAATACCAGCGGACTACACCGTGCCGGGACCGAACACATCAACTTGAGCTCAGAAGACCAAATCGGTAGGTTTGTACAGTTCTACATTGTGTCTTTTCCTACATCCTATCCCCCTGTGGGTGGGGGCGGTAGAATAAAATCCATGGTATCCCATGGTTGTCGTAAGAGGCTCCTAACTTGGGATCGTGGGTTGGTCACCGCCGGCCCCATAGCTTCCACTTACATGTGCCAGGCTCCTCACTTTCATCTATCCTTTCTGACCTCCCTTGGTCAACTCTTGTTCTTTTCCGACCCCGACGATATTAGAGCTCTCGAGGTCTAGGGAGTCTTTTATTTTCACGCCTTTCATGGACCTTCTCTTACTTTGGCCGATACTTTCATTTTTCGAAGTGTCGGATCCCTTCTATTTTTCCCTCTGATTAGTGTTATATAGAGGATGGTTACCTAGTTGTACTCCCTCTTAAAACAATAATCAACACCACCATAGAAACACACAATAGTGAGTACATGCCTGGCTGCCCTAAAACTGGTCAATTCGAGCTGAATATGTTGGGGGAAAAAGGACAGGAAAATGAAAGAAGAATTAGAGCTGTTCTCTGTAACTTTCTTATTTTCTTTCTTTCTTTCTTTCTTTCTTTCTTTCTTTCTTTCTTTCTTTCATTCTTTCTTTCTACCTTTACCTTTATAATGCATTTAAACCTATGGAGTCGGTACATAACAGAGATAATAGATTTACAAAAACCACCCTTCAAATTCCCCTTCATCGTACCACTAAATTTAACAAATCCTTTGTTTGCACTGCATCACGTATCTTCAACGTCTTTAATCTTAACCGTTTCGCAAGTAACACTAACTGTACCCAACTAAAGCAGTTCTTAACATCTCTCTTTCTGGAGGAGTACGCAAGAGGCTGAGATCGGGCATTCTTGTGTCGAACAATCAGGAATATGTATATTTCGAAGAAAATTGTTTCTCTGCTTTAGCTTTATATTCTTTAAACCCATGTAGTCCAGAATAACAGAAGGGCTTAATGATTTACTTTCTTACTTATTATATAATGTATGTCTTAACCTTACTGGATGTGGTATCTGTATTTTCATTTTTTTTAAGTTTCTTGTTTAGTTTAATACTTTAATATTATAAAAATGTAGTTACTGTTTTCATAAATCTGCATTGTATTATAAGAAGACGCTGCATAAAGGGGCTTTTCAGTCTCAGTGGCATGTAAATCATGATCAATAAATTCAATTCAATTCAATTCAATTTCTTTCTTTCTTTCTTTCATTCTTTCTTTATATTCGAGCTGGGTGGCTCAGATGGTTGAGGTGCTGACCTTCTGACTCAAACTTGGCACCGGGCGAGTTGGCCGTGCATGTAGAGGCGCGCGGCTGTGAGCTTGCATCCGGGAGATAGTAGGTTCGAATCCCACAATCGGCAGTCCTGAAAATGGTTTTCCCATTTTCACACCAGGCAAATGCTGGGGCTGTACCTTAATTAAGGCCACGGCCGCTTCCTTCCAACTCCTAGGCCTTTCCCATCCCATCGTCGCCATAAGACCTATCTGTATCGGTGCGACGTAAAGCCCCTAGCGAACTTGGCAGGTTCGATCCTGGCTCAGTCCGGTGGTATTTGAAGGTGCTCAAATACGCCAGTATCGTGTCAGTAGATTTACAGGCACGTAAAATAACTCGTATGAGACTAAATTCCGGCACCTCAGTGTCTCTGAAAATCGTAAAAGTCGTTAGTGGGACGTAAAGCAAATAGCATTATTATTATTATTATTATTATTATTATTATTATTATTATTATTATTCCGGGAATTCCCGTGGAATGCAGAGGTGAAAGGAGGTGCCGGGGTGAATGGGTATATCTACAATATCAAGAATTTAATTTAAAACTTTAAAAGGTTATATTTCTTTCAAAAACAAACTTAACAACATATCACGTTGAAAAGCAATCTTAAAGCAAGAGTAGGAAAGTCCAAGATTAATGGTTTCAAAAAATTCTGGGCTTCAAGCCCCTAGTTTTTCAATTTTACAAAGGAAGAGGTATTATTTAGTGAGTGGCAGGAATCCCCTAATTCAAAGAGCACTTGCTCCCAAAATTACATCTATCCTTCAGGAGGCATTCATTAATCTTACAAAAACTTTGAAAAAGAGCAAACAGGCTCTCAGTTTTCCACGCCTACTCAAGGCAACATCAACTTACAATTTCTGGCCTCTCAAGGCACAACTTACACACTTGGAAAATGATAATACAGGGGTATTTAATACCCGACCTACTGGCCCTTCATGGAAAAGAACAACGGTTAAATAAATGGCCCGAACACAAAATGAATGGAAGCGAAAACTTGTACTCCTAGATGTGAACGCTTAACCTAAGGGGCACTAGGCCGATGAAACAGGGGCTATTCCCAAACTACTGAGGTGACTCGTATAGGAAGAAATTTACTACATTACAGAAAGAAAAACAGTTATAAACGTAGTCACGTCAAATCAAGATGAAGGGGATCTCGAGAGGGTAATTCACTCTCTATCCCCGATTTATAGTAAAAGAGTTTACTAAGTTTTTACATTAGGCGAAAAAATATTTACATTTTAGAAAGTTGGTTACATAGTTATAGATTCGGACCTTTCCCTCGGGTTAAACTGCGGAGTTAGCAAGAAAGACAGATGTTATGTGGCCATTGCCTTGTAGATGTACTGCTGACCGATGAAAGAGGCCGCCCGCCTCCTTCTTTGACACACACACTCAATGAGATGACGATGAAGTGGCCAAGAGACGTGCAAAGCCGCAGTTTATAAACCATCAGGGAAGGTTGGAGATCTTTCACGAATAAATCAGCCACACCCTCACAATATTATTGCTAAATTTAAAAGTTACACTCAAAATCGAAGAAGAAAAGGAAATATTGCCGACCCCAAAATAAATGAACATCAATCGAAAGAAACTTATGAATACCAAACTTCTTTGAATTATAACTTCTTATACCTCACACTAGGGTGGATGAACATAGTTTTTAGTGGTGTCCTCTGTGGAAGAATGTCAAAACTTCTTGATGAATGTCAAACTAAACAAGTGGAAATTCACTCAGGTTAGGAAAAGGTACAATAACAAAATTACATCATATTTTAGTAGTGATCTCTTCTGATTAAAGTTCCAAGTTGGTGTAGTTTCAGTTTCACTGTTTTACCAATGGAGGAGTTCATTTAGGCGCTAGATTTGAATGCGCGGCGTTGAGGTGTACCTCTTGGTACAATTATTATTATTATTATTATTATTATTATTATTATTATTATTATTATTATTATTATTATTATTATTATTATTATTATTATTATACCGGGCGGTACACCTTCGCTCCGCCAATTCAAACCTTGCGCCAGTTAAAACTCCTCTACTGGAGGAAGCCTGAACTTTAACTTCCGTATTAATTCAACGATTTCTCAGAAGATGTCATTACTGTAAATTTTGAAGTTTTCTGAACTGTGTCTTTTTCGATGCATTTTTGTTTTGCCTGTAGTAAGAAGTGTGGACAGTCTCTTCTAGATGGCACTACTGAAGGACTACAATTATGCACCCTAGTGCGAAGTGAAAGAACTGTGTTTTTGGAGAAATTTTGGGTTCATAAGTTTGTTCTTTGTTAAATTTCTTTCAGTCATTGTTCAAGTTGGCAATATTAACCCTTTCTTTCCGCCAGTTTTGAATTCGACCAATGAGTAATTTCTGTAATTAATTTTCCAACAATCCTGGTTTTCTTCTTCACTTCTGACATGTAAAAGGCTTGTGGGCGGGTGTTCTCATTCTTGAAAGGTCTCGAATGTTCCGCGGGGGTATATAAACTGCTGATTTTCGGGTCTCTGCGCCACTTCAGTAACATCTATCTTTGTGTAAATTATGTAGCAGGGGGCGGGAAGCGCCTCTTTCTTCGGGCAGCAGTTCAACCACCAGGTAATGGCCTTTTGATAACTTCTTTTCTTGCTAGCTCAGCAGTTTAACTCTCGGGGCAGGTCCGAAGCCTTTTACCATGTAACTTTCCTCTAAAATGTAAAGACACTTGGTATCAATTCTATCTTTTTAAACTACAAATTGGGATAGAGAGTGCTTAACCCTCTCGAGCTCCCACTCATATTGCTTTGAGGTGAAGTTATTTTCACAACCGTTTCTTCCCTGCTAGTGTAATGTAAATCGTTTTCTTATATAAGTCACCTCTTTAGTATGGGATTAGCCCTTGCATTAGCGGCCTAGTGCCAGGTAGGTTTTAGTAAAGTATATTAGGAGTGCAGTTTTGCCTCCTCTCAAGTTGGTATTGTGGAGGCCATGTAATATTTCTGTTTCTTCACTGAATAGGCCTCAGTAGGTTGGGTATTTTTACCCCTGTGTATATGTCCTTGGAGGACAGCTTGAAAGTGGAGTTTGGTGTGGCCTTTGATGGGCTTGAACTTAAGAGCGGGTTGCTCTTTCTTAAAATTTGTTTCTGCGTGCCTCGAGGAGGCTTTACTGTGTGATTGGGAGCAAGAGCTCCTGGGCATGTTTGGGGTCTTCTGCCCCTTTGTTGAATCTTGTATATCGTAAGATTGGGCTTATAGCTCAAGAATTGTGTGTCTGGCTCTCGGAGCCCAAATCCTGTAACATTGTAATTGTACACTCTCGATTTGTTGTTTAGCTACTGAGTACCCTGTTATATTTGTTATTTCTTGATCTTGAAAAGAAAATATAACCTTGTTAAATTAACTTTAATTCCGTATTTTGAGACCTGTTCACCCCAGCACCTTCTTTCACCTCTGCACATCCACAATACTCCGTAACAAGTATTATTATTATTATTATTATTATTGTCTTCCTTTCTTTCTTTCGTCCGTTCGTAATTATTAATTTTACCTCCATTTACGTAAACTGACTGAGAGAGCCATGTAAGGAAGTATTTTTTTGCTATTTGCTTTATTCGCACTGACACAGATAGGTCCTAAGGCGACGATGGGATAGGAAAGGCCTATGAATGGGAAGGAAGCGGCCGTGGCCTTAATTAGGTACATCCCCAGCATTTTCCTGGTGTGAAAATGGGAAACCACAGAAAACGATCTTCAGAGTAGCCGACAGTGTGGTTCGAACCCACTATCTCCCGGATGCAAGCCACAGCTGCGCGCCCCTAACCGCACGACCAACCTGCCCGATAAAGGAAGTAATTATACTACCACCACCACCACTACCGAATCAGCAATAAAAACTATCTCCTATCTTTCTTTCTTCCCACTAAACCAACAGTAAGTTTAAAATAATAATAATAATAATAATAATAATAATAATAATAATAATAATAATAATAATAATAATAATAATAATGTCCATCTCTGTGGTGTAGTGTTTAGTGTGATTAGCTGCCACCTCCAGAGGCCCGGTTTCGATTCCCGGCTCTGCCACGAAATTTGAAAAGTGGTACGCGGGCTGAAACGGGGTTCACTCAGCCTCGGGAGGTGAACTAAGTAGCGAGGGTAGGTTTATTTCTACTTCAGCCATCCTAGAAGTAGTTTTCTGAAGTTTCCCACTTCTACTGCAGGTAAATGCCGGGATGGTACGTAAGTTAAAGCAAGATCGCTTCCTTCCCTCTTCCTTCTCTATCCCTCCCAATCTTCCCATCCTCACAAGGTCTCTGTTCAGCCTAGCAGGTGAGGCCACCTGGGAGAGGTACTGGTCCTTCTTCCCAGTTTTTCTCCCAATCCAAAGTCACACGTTCAAGGACAATGCTCTTGAGGTGGTAGAGGTGGGTTCCCTCGCTAAGTCCCTGGGAAAAACCAACCCTGCAGGGTGACATCAAGATGGCGGAACGCTGTTAGTGCTGTGTGTGTGTGCTCCCAGTTTTCGATCATTAGCAGGTGTAGTAAAGGCGTAATTCGTTACGAAAATAGTGAATTTCAACTTTAAAAAGTGTGTGTTGCTTACTTCACATCATCACTCTGTGCTGTACAGTTGATTTTTGCAAATATAAACAAAATTTAAGTATGGGAAGAGACAAGAGGAATGCGGCCAGCCGGGGAACCAGGACCGAGACGGGACCTGTAGCCGGCAGCGGAAGTGAGGCGACCCTAGCGGACAGCATTGTTCAGCAGGTAAGAGAAGCCCTACAGTCGAAAGACATTCTCTTGGCTATCGTTGAGGCAATAACTGAAAGTGTCACAAAGGCCGTGGCTGAACAACTTAAGGCCACCCTGGACTTCAACACTGAGATTATCAATGAACTTAAAATTGATATTAAAAATAGGGAAATTGAACTGAAAGCAGTGCAGGATGAACTCAAAAGGAGTACTGATGCTTTGGAGCAATACCAACGTAGAGGAAGTGTGCGTGTGTTCGGAATTCCCGAATCACCTAATGAGAATACGGACGAACTTTCAGTCAGGTTGTTTAAAGATAAACTTGGCCTTGGCATTGCCGTGCAGGATATTGATAGGTCTCACCGAGTTGGCAGGCCGGGGCTGGGAGTGAAACGCCCTATAATAGTGAAATTCGTAAGCTATAGGAAAAGGGAGGAAGTCTTCTGTAACAAGCGCAGGTTAGCAGGCACTGGAATCACTATCAGGGAGGACCTGACTGCGGCTCGCACTCTCATATTAAAGGCGGCTGTAGATAAATTTGGAGTGAGAAATGTCTGGACCATACAGGGACGCATTGTTGTAAAAAGAGGGGAAACCAGACACAACATAACAACAATGGATGAACTGAACGCTCTCAAATAAATGAGCAATACCATAGTGTAGTATCTCACCATGTGTATGTAGATTCTACTGTGAAATAGCTTTCTAGTTCCTCAACTATTTCTTCATTTGTAACAAATTCGTAAAATAGTCGTATAGCATTCACCAGTTCTACCCACACGTACAAACTCTTTCTCTTCTACTTATTTCTGAAATTCTCGCCGGCAGGTGCACTTAAAGCCTGGAGCACAGCACCTTAGCTAAATGCTACTCTAGACTAACTCTTCAACTGTATATTAGTGTAATTTTATTAGTATCCTTATTTAATTATTATTATTACTTATTTTTCTATTGAAATGTTCAAACATATGCTATGTGAATTTAATTATCTGCGTGTGTCTGTCAGTGTGTGTGTGCTATCAGTGTTTGTTCCAGGAATGAGTCACCTACTCTTTAAACATGTCAGCAGCTGGTGTCCTTAAAACTACTGTTACGGTAGATGAGGCATTCCTGAGTGTCATTGATCCGAGTGTATTCCAAGACAAAAATAACCCTCGTGTACCTTCACCAACTGTCCCCAACCCTCAGCCTACTGAACTGTTATTGAAACAATCTCTGTCTCAGTTCTCGCGAAGTCTACAGTGTTGCCATATCAATTCTCTCTCACTCCTCAGTCACATAGATGAAGTTCGTTCGATAATATCAACCTGTAACATGCATATTATGTGTATTACTGAAACCTGGTTATCCGATAAAATTAGCTCTAACCTTGTAAATCTAGAAGGATATACTCTCTATCGGCATGATCGCACTGCCAGACGTGGTGGAGGTGTAGCACTTTATTGTAGAGATGATATTAAATGTAGAATAATTATCAGATCATCATCTGGCATCACTCCACATACAGAATATATGTTTGCTGAGACCATAATTAACCGTCAAAAAGTATTGGTAGGAGTTGTCTATAAACCACCGAATGTTACTAATATCTCTGACCTTGAATCTGACCTTCTCAAACTAGTACCAACCTACGAGCATATACTACTTCTTGGTGACTTTAACTCAAATATCTTAGCCCCGACTGGCAAATCAGAACGAATCAGCAACCTACTTACCTCCGTCGACATGACGATCTTACCGCTTGATGCAACGAATCATGTTCATACATTTAAATACACAAGCCATACTGGAATTGACCTCCTAGTTACAAATAACCCGCATAAAGTTCTGAAGTACGGTCAATTTCCTGTACCTGGCATATCAACTCATGACTTAATTTACCTGTGCTACTCTCTACGTGTACCAAAATACAGAGCTAAATACATTAGTTATAGGGATCTGAAAAATATCGATCTACAACAACTCCAAAATGATGCGTACAGTTTACCTTGGGAAGATATAAAGCGGGTGCAGGACACAGACATGAAAGTGAGAAGATTTAACTCTCTACTCATAGGACTATATGACAAACATGCTCCAGTTAGGCAAGCTAGAGTCACTCGCTCGCCTGCACCTTGGTTAACAAACGATATAAAAGCAACAATGGCTCGCCGTGACGCAATGTTCCGCCGATACAAGGAAACAAATAATGAATTAGATTTCGAACAATATCGTCTTTTACGTAACAGAACAAAGCAATTAATTCGCAATAGCAAATTTAATCACATTAAAAATGTAACACGGAATTTAAATGCACGTGGAACCTGGAATGAACTTCGAGCTATGGGTGTTGGAAAATGCAAAGAGCCACATATGCCAACTATATCTCTCGATACACTTAACTCTCACTTCGTAACTAACCCAATAAAGGAATCTCAACCTCAAAATCATATCAATCTAAATAAAATAATCAGTGACCTTACAGAAAACGAAAATAATTTCTCTTTTCACTCTGTCAGTGTAAATGATGTAAAGCGTATTTTAAATTCAGTTAAGTCACAAGCTAAAGGAGCAGATAACATCCCAATAGGCTTTATAAAAAACATTATTGGCGCGGTCCTACCAATTATTACCCACATTGTAAACCATTGTCTCACCACCGGGACGTTTCCAACTGCATGGAAGGATGCTCTAGTAACCCCAATATTAAAGCATACCGGTACCACAGCAAATGCGCCATCTGATTACCGGCCTATTTCGATTCTTCCCCCTCTCTCGAAAGTTCTTGAACGAGTTGTACACGAGCAGCTAGTAGAATTCTTAACCAGGCATTCTCTTTTTGACCCATTGCAATCTGGCTTCAGAAAGGGACACAGTACTACGACTGCACTTCTTCGGGTAACAGATGACATAAGACTAGCAATGGACAAACGGCAGGTGACGATACTGACACACCTTGACTTTAGTAGTGCGTTCGACACGGTAAATATAGACATACTATTATCCAAGCTACGCTCTCTGCATATCGGCCCGATAGCCCTTAATTTTTTTAAGTCGTACCTTACAAATCGTCGCCAGTGCGTAGTGGTAAACAATCAAAGATCCCAATGGGCTGTAAAATCATCCGGTGTCCCTCAAGGGTCTGTTCTAGGGCCCTTACTGTTCGTCTTGCATATTAATGACATATCTTCCACACTTCAGTATTGCAACTACCACTTATATGCTGATGATATGCAGATATACAAACACACCACTACAAACAATTTACATGAAACAGTTCAGCACATTAATTCGGATATTGAAAGGCTTACCGCCTAGGCTAAAAACAACCACTTACTCCTAAACCCTCGTAAAACACAAAGTATTATCATAGGAAATTCTAAATTATTACATGTAATAAGCAATATCAATCCTCCTCCAATCATAATCAATGACATTGCTGTACCGTACCTTAAAAATGTAACTAATCTTGGAATCTCCATCAATGAGAATCTGACCTGGAATGAACACGTAACAAATGTATGTAGAAAGGTTCATGCAGCTCTATATCCCCTGAAACGTCACAAGAATTCTTTTCCTCAAAAACTTAAATTAAAATTAATCCAAGCATTACTATTCCCAATTTTAGACTACTGTGATACAGTACTAGTCAATCTAAATGCTGAACAAGCTTTGAGACTTCAGCGAGCACAAAACTCATGCATACGGTATGCCTTCCAACTGCGACATGACACTCATGTTACACCATATTTCAAAACATTGGAATGGCTACGCATAAATGAACGAAGGAATTATCACCTAATGACACTTGTTTACCAAGTGCTCTCGACGAACACTCCTACTTACCTCTCTTCTAATTTTCGTTTCCTTTCCTCATTCCATGAAATTAGTACGCGTTCTGGTTCCTTACTTGAAATTCCACTAAGTCGAACCAATTCCTACAATCAATCCTTTTTAGTTACCGCATCGAGACTCTGGAATACACTCCCAATGGACATTCGGCACCTTACTTCCTCTCATAAATTCAAATCTGCCTGCAGAAAGTTTTTCCTGGTAACATAAAACTGAGTTGTGTGAGTCATTGTGTGTATGTTGTGTGAATGGGTTTCCTTCATTTACTATTATTATTATTATTATTATTATTAATATTAATATTATTATTATTATTATTAATATTGTTATGATTATTATTATTAGTAATTATCACATTAATTGCTGTACTGATATGTAGGCCTAACTTACCGGTAGTCTTAGAATTATCTGTTTGTAGTATTATTTCTTTTTAGAATTTCTATGTCTTACTTTTATGTTTACATTTTTAAATTCTGTTTATAGTGGTTAAGTGTAAGAGAGGGCCGTGAGCCCTAACTTCGCCACAACTGTAAGTCAGGAATAAATAAATAAATAAATAAATAAACGGATTAAGAAAGAAAGAAAGAAAGAAAGAAAGAAAGAATGGAAGAAATAATAATAACAATATCAGCAGATGTTAACACCGTATAACATTCTACGTATATGAAACGAAGTTCTGTTCTGTTGTGTTTTCAACAGGACTCAGTGGAGTTCACTCTCCTCCAGTATGAGTAAATTTTACAGCAATATTTTTTGAAAAATGATTTTGTCGCATGGGCTTGTTAAGCACGAAAGTGTAGAACTGTTGATTACCACGCACCTTTTCACAGCCTCCCCGCTTAAAATCCATTTTCCGTGAAAGCTCAAGACAAACAAGATAGCACAGTGGGAGATGCCTACGGCTCCCTTTCTATCGACGTTCTTTACGATGCTACAAACTTTACTTCTACAAGAACGTTATCTCTATGCTAAATACAGCGTCGTTTCTGCTGTCAGTGGATAAGCTCAGCCATTAAGTACTTGCTTTCTTTTTTGCTTCGTCCTACACAAAATAAATTCGAGCGCGCGGTAGTGAACATTGAATCCCACCCTTCCCGGAGCTCACGCGCTGTCTCACGGAATATGGAACTATTCACTGTTGAGGTAAATTCAAACGAGAATCTAGTTCTTTGTTAAGTGTTATGAAACTACTTTATTTTGGATCTTCCAGAATTGTGAAACTTGTTGGGCAAGGGTGTCCGTTTGATCCACTTTGGGTTCAGAAGGTTGCACAGAATCCAAAGTACCGGTAGCCTATAGAGGGGTCGAAGTACAATTTTCGAAGCAGAACGAATAGTCAGAGTTGTAACCCTGCGCCAGCGCAAGCCTGGGAATGTCAGAAACGATATAATGGACATATGATTTATTTTTGCAGAGTTCATAACATTTCCAAACGGTGCAGAACCGACATTCGGTGAAGAGATACTCGTTTGTGCACTGAACGTTTATACAGGCATCACATGGATATAGTAAACTCTGCTGGAGGTACAAAGGGCACTAGGAAAGTTTTGCAATGTGAGTGAACGCTTTAGACTTTTTCAAAATAATTTCCACCACACTCAGTACACTTCTCCATACGTCGAAACCAGTCACTGAAACAACTCTGCCACTTTCCTTCGGTTACATTTTCACACCCTTATTCCCATGCTGCCAGAAGCTCCTCGTCGGATGCAAACCGCCGCCCATTCAGCTTCATCTTCACTTCTGGGAATAGTGCAAAGTCACATGGGGGCAAGAGCAGGACTGTATGGAGGGTGATCAAGCACAGTCAACCCTGATCTGGCAAGGAAATCTATTGTTACATTAGCACGATGTGCTGGAGCATTGTCGTGATGCAAGAGCTAAGTGTTGAGCCGTGACCTAGGATGGAGCTGCTTGAGAGCCTAGATGACCAGAGGCAGACAAACCTCACTATACAATTTCGCAGTAACTGTCCGTTGTCCAATTATTATTTTCTTCACTGACCTTGACTTTCGCACAGTCACAGGAGTACCCTCATCTTCAAACAGCCACACCTTGTTCTGGAATTTTGTTGGGACATCGTAATAATAAAGCCAAGTTTTGTCACCTGTAACGATGCTATTAACGTTACGCGAAGTTCCATTTTCAAACTGTTTTAGCATTTCTCGGCACCATTTCACTTGATGTGCCCTTTGTTCCTCCGATAGTGAATGGGGCACCCAGAGGGAACAAACCTTTCTAACATGGAGATGGTCGTGTAGAGTTGAATGAATAGCTGGTGCAGGGATGGGAAGGGTCTCTTCTACCTGCCGATATGTCAACCGCCTCTCTTGCTGCAAAATTTTCCTCACAGCTTCAATGTTTTCCTCAGTCACTGATTCAGACGGTCGCCCAGAACAAGGATCGCCTTCAACCCCAAAATTTCCCCTCTGGAACTCTGTACCAGCGGAAAATTGTTATCCGATGTGGACAGCCTTTCTCCAGCACAGGAGACATTTCTTCTAGGCACTGGTCAACAGTTAATACACGAGCAAAATTACAGCGAATAATTGCGCGGTATTCACCTTTAGACCACACTGATATCTTAACTTGCTTTCAGTCCCACTGCTTGGAAATAACTGGTGTGAAGGTCGCGCCTTGCTGTTTTCTAGACTGGTATTCACCCCTCTTTTCATCCCTCACCATAAGAGGTGTGTCCAGCCAACCATTTTTCCGCATTGTAAAACTTTCCTAGTGCCCGTTGTGTGTATGTATGCATACAGTGTGACGGGGGTACATACACTATTCCAAAGTTGTTGTATTCCGAACTCTCTGTGTGCAATATTTCAGTCATCCTGTAGAATATTCTCTACAGTAGAACGTGAATAAAATCCGAATGTCAATTTCCGAGCAAGTCTATCACTTTCTACCCTGATCATCGACCACCGTAGTTTTGGAAGGCTTCAAATAACACAGTCCATGATTCTGTAAGTTAAGTTGTTTGACTGCGCGGTAAGGGCTGTGCATCAGCAAGATTGCATTTGCCACGAACCTACTACGCTGGCGTAGCAGGGGGAGAGGTGACACTCCCACGTGGCGCGACCCAGGTTGCGGATAGGGGGGTCCTAACTGGCTTGCCGGCGGACTCGAGGGAAATAAAATACCTCTCGCGGATCAAACACACTACCACCTGCGGGTGGGGGACGCAAATGTAGAACACACCCGCGGTATCCTCTACCTGTCGTATGAGTCGACTAAAAGGGGCGACCTAGGCGCGGATATGGAATGCAGTTTGGTATAATGTCTTGGACCTCCTGTGGATGGAAGGGGTTGAATACATTCACAGGTAAACCCTGCCTATCGTAGAAAGCGACTTAAAGGGCCATGTGGCCATGTTCCCCTCCTTAATTTTTATTGTTTTTCCGAGGGTCAGATGTAGACAATTTCAAAATTTTCATGTGCGTGCTGCCCGTAGGGGGGCCTCTTACGTGTGCGATTACGCCGAAAAGCCCGCAATTGGCCACCCAGGAATATTGCGGGTGGGAGCGCCATGTACCTTGGCAGTAGTATCCGCCTGACAACACAGGTCCCCGCACAGCCGAATGCCAGAAGGACATATTATTATTAATTATTTTTAATTTTTTTCTCTATATTTAGTGCTCTGTACACGCCATGGGGTACATGCTATTGCGGGTGACTGGAGGAAGGGAGTCCTAGTGCTCATTGCCTCAGGCATCCCGTATTAGGCATCGTCCAACATCGGACCCCGGGCAGTACTCCTATGACCAGGTCGTTATGGCCTTGGCTGCTTGGTTCGGCTACAGAGACCGCTGATCGGAGTGGGTGGCATTCGGGAAGGAAGTTTTCGGGCATGGCTTTCAAATGAAGTCGCCCCTCTCAAAGTGGTCTCCCACCGAAGTCTTTAACTTTTGGTTCCCTGAGAGGTTCAACTCCCTGGGAACATGCGCAGCGTGAAGGAATGGTACCCAGCTTTCCTAGCTTTTTGGTCGCTACCAGAACGGATGGGCATATTTTTAAGCTGGTAAAGTCGATTCTTTTTAGTAGACACATTAAAGACGTCTACGGCGACCTTGAGAACCTCAAGAAAATGCGCAACGGTAGTTTGCTTATGAAGACTCGTACAGCACTACAAGCTGATCAGTTGCTTAAGTGCGACCACTTTGGCGAAATCCCCGTCAAAGTGGAGGAGCACAAGTCCTTGAAACTGGTTCGCGGAGTAATCTTTCACAGCGACCTTATTTTGAACACTGACGGCGAGTTGTTGGAAGACATGAAGAACTGGGGCGTGAAACACGCAAGATCAACGGTGAAGACGTTGCTACTGGTGCCTTCACTGTCTCTTTCAAGTTGTCAGTGTTACCAGAAAAAGTCAAGGTAACAACCTATCGTTGCGATGTGAGGCCATATATCTCGCCTCCTATGCGATGCTATCAATGCCAGCGATTCGGACATATGGTATCTCGCTGTTCGAATCAGGCTGTATGTGGTACATGTGGACGAGTAGCTCACGGCGCGGAGGAGTGAACAACTCGGTATAAGCGCACTAACTGCTCCGGTTTTCATTCTCCTCGGGTTCGGAACTGTCCGACATATCTGAGTGAGAAGAAGATCCTGGAGATCAAGACCCTGAATTGTCTTTCCTACCAGGAAGCGCGCCGTAAGATTAATTCTACGAATACACCTGCCCGTGCACTCGACTATAGCATGATAGCTCAGAGTCTTCCAGGTTAGTCATTTACAACATCGTCACCTGTGCTGATCGGTGCGCCCAAGGCGACTGTTGCTGCTCCCAGCAACGTCGCAAAAAGTAAAAGTTCAAAGGGAGGGCTACCGCACCTTCGACCAACCGGAAGTTTGTGCCAGCTGGCAGTTCCCAGCCGGCACAGCAAGAAGGGAACGCTAAGTCTCCCATCCTTAAGAGGTCGGCGAAAGCCGTGTCCCAGCCCTGGTCGACAATGCCACCTCCGCCGGCTCCCAGCCCGTCTAAACCAGAAAAGAAGAAGGCGGCGAAGAAGAGCACCCTTGCTGAGCGCTCTCGCACTTCCCCTGCGAAGGAGAAGTCATGCACCCCATCTGGGGGCTCGCTCGCTCGCTCGCTCCCGAAAAGCGTCGAAGTTCTGGGCGGGATTGATGTCGCGCTGTCCTCTACATCTACGGATGTAGATGTTGATTGTGTTTAGGTTTGCGAGCATTTTGTCGCTCATAACCTAAAACTCCTTTTATTGTCCACACTATGGCTCTCTTACAGTGGAATTGTAACGGTTATGACAGGCATCTTGCTGAATTACGTCAGCGAGTATAGTCTGTATTCAGGAGACCAACTTCAGACCTGGTTGTCATACGGTGCTGAGAAATTTCAGACTGTACTCGACAGAACGATAATATGCCCTCCGGTCGTCTGGTGGCGTGGGCATTTTTGTCCGTTCTGATACTTATAGTGAAGAGGTTCCTGTATGGACCCCAATGGCAGCAATTGCGGTGTTGGTACCTCTGCCTGTCATAGCAACAGTGTGTAATGTTTATTTTCTACCAGGCCAGCATCTCAACATAAATGATGTCACTGATCTTATAGATCAGCTTCCACCTCCCTTCCTTTATTGGGAGATTTTAATGTCCATCACCCCGTATGGGGCTCTGAAACGCCTTGCCCCCGGGGAAAAGAGCTGGAAACATTATTAACAGAGCTGGATTTATGTATTTTGAACACAGGGGAACCAACTCACTTTAGTGTACGTTACGGCACATATTCTCGCATAGACGTAAATCTATGCAGCCGAAAGTTTGTTCCGCTAATTCGGTGGAATACACGCGATGATCTCTATGACAGTGACCATTTTCCCATTATCCTTACTTTGTTAAGACGTAAATCCGACGAGGCTCCCCCTCAATGGATTCTCAAACATGCTGATTGGCCAAAGTGCACATCACTAGCTGTCCTTAATGAAGATATCAGGCGGACCGTCGGCGAGGAAATAACTTACTTCCCCCAAGTTATTCTTGCTGCTGCTGAGTAATCCATTCCGTTCTCCTCTGGGACCCCTCGCCGAAAACGCGTTCCTTGGTGGAACGATGAAATAGCAGCAACCATCAAAGAACGCTGTCGTGCTCATAAAAGATACCGTAGACAGCCTACTGTGGCCAACTTGGTAACATGTAAGAAACTCCGCGCTCAGGCGCGAGTTCTTATTCGGCAAAGTAAAAAAGGTTCCTGGGAGAGATATGTGTCGTCTATGACGTCACATAATCTATCATCACAAGTGTGGACTAAGCTTCGAAGTATCTCGTGTATCCAAGGATCATCTTCTGTACCGGGAATTTCCATTGCAGGAAGTGCCGCCACTGACCAACTCAGGGTTGCTAATCATCTAGCTAGTCATTTCGCGGAAGTATCTGACTCCGGGAATTACCATCCTGATTTCCTCGCTCTGAAGCGGGAGGCAGAACGTAATAACCTTAGTTTTGCCACTCAAGTTTCAGAGGACTATAACGTGCCCTTTAGGGAGTAGGAAATCCGCAGCGCCTTGGCGCTTTGCAAGGACATATCTCCTGGACCAGACAACATCCATAACCAGATGTTGAAACACCTTAGTGATGATAGTCTACTATATCTCCTTCGTGTGTTCAACCGAATCTGGATAGAGGGCGATTTTCCGTCTCAGTGGTGAGAGGGCATCGTCATTCCTGTCCTCAAGCCTGACAAAGATCATAAGTATGCAGGAAGTTACAGACTGATTTGTTTTACAAACTGCCTGTGTAAACTTTTTGAGAGGATGGTCAATCACTGACTTGTGTGGTGTATGGAGAAAAAAGGACTCTTGTCCGGGTACCAATGTGATTTTCGAGCCGCTCGCTCGACCATTGACCACATGGTAGGCCTGGAGAGCTCTATCCAGGATGCGTTTCTCCACAAACAACATTTGGTAGCTTTTTTCTTTGACTTAGAGAAGGCCTACGACACCACATGGCGATATGGTATCCTTTCAGTCCTGCATCAATGGAGATTCCGATGTAACTTGCCGGTATTCATTGCACATTTTTTGTCACTCCATCTATTCCGTGTCCGAGTTATTAGGACATATTCACAATACCACGTTCAAGAAAATGGAGTCCCACAGGGATCTGTCCTTAGTATCACGCTGTTCGCGATTGCCATAAACGGTATTGTTGCTGCTGTTGGTACAGCAGTCATACCGTCGCTATATGTGGACGACTTTGCGCTGCACTATAGCTCGCGTAATATGGCAGAGCGACAATTACAACAAGCTATTAGGAGAGTGGAGCAGGGGACCTTCGAACATGGCTTTCGTTTTTCCACAACAAAGGCCTCCAGTTTTGTCGCCAACGTTCTCTTCACCCGCGTCCCGAACTTTATTTAGGAAATGTATCTATTCCTGTAATTGACACTTACCGATTTCTTGGTCTCCTTTTCGATCGTAAATTATCGTAGGAGCCACATGTGCGGCAGTTAAAAGTGCTATGCACTAAGATGCTGAATATCATGAAGTTTCTTAGCAGCACTTCTTTGGGGGCTGACCGCACGGTGCTACTACGACTCTATAGGGCACATATTTTATCTCGGCTAGACTACGGCAGTGCAGCATATGGCTCAGCAAGACCAAGCGTTCTTGCGAAACTGAACAGCATCCACCACGGTGGGGTTAGGTTGGCGACGGGAGCTTTTCGTACAAGCCCCATTGCCAGCCTGCTCGCTGAGTCTGGTGTGCCGCCTTTACACCTGAGGCGCCAGCAACTCCTAATTACGTATGCTGCAAATTTGCGACAGATGCCACTTCACCCAAGCTATCCTTGGATGTTCAACAATGGCAACCGTTTGCTGTACGCTGCTTGTCCTCGAGCGACGCGGCTGGTCGGTATACGCTTGTATAGCAGTTACGAATTGTTTGACGTACTTTCGGTTCCTTGCCTTGTCAGACAATCAATTGGAGTACCTCCGTGGATAGTACGACGACCTGAAATAATCCTGGATTTGCACACTGGTCCGAAAGGAAACACGGACTGTTTGGTTTTTCAGAGGCTCTTCCTGTCAGTTGTTGGCCGCTATCCAGCTTCAGTTGTCGTCTACACGGATGGTTCAAGGACAGAAACGAAGGTGGACTGCGCGTTCGTTGTCGAAAATGATAGGTTTCTTTATGCTCTCCCGGAAACCTGTAGTGTACACAGCAGAGCTCTAATCTATCTGTGAAGTTCTGCGGTACGCACTGTCCAATGGACGCCGACACTTTCTTCTGTGTACTGACTCCTTGAGCTCGCTACAGTCTATTGATACTTGTTTCCCTCGACACCCTCAGGTGGAGCGGGTGCAGGACCTGCTGGCCGGGTGTTCGGATGCCGGTACGAGAATAATTGTTATGTGGCTCCCAAGACACATGGGTGTAGAGGGAAATTAATTAATTATTAGATAAGGGTGCCTAGGAGGCATCTGCACTGCCCCCGTAGCCTTTCAAGGTTCCAGCAAGTATTATTCGCTCTCAGCTGACACATCTGGTTATGTCACATTGGGAGATGGAGTGGCAGGCCACTCCTCTTGCAAATAAGCCGAGAGCGATAAAAGGTACAACGAAGGTATGGAGGACTTCCATTCGGGCTTCGCGGAGGGAAGCTGTGGTATTATGTCGTCTTCGGATTGGCCACGGTTTCCTGACTCCCTCCTATCTACTGAAAGGAGAACCCCCTCCGGTGTGTACTTGCGGCGACCATCTTACCGTGGTACACATCCTTACGGAGTGTGTGGACCTGGTCGATCTTCGCCGTAGTCTTAACCTCCCGAGTACAATCTCCCTTATCCTGCGTGATGACGAGCAGTCAGCAGACCTCGTCATCCGCTTTATTAGGGATAGTGGTCTATTTTATCGTGTGTAATGATGTCTTTTGTGCTAGTGTATTTGTTACAATTGCGTTTTTATCCTATTGACTTCATTCTAGTTTGCGCATTTTAATGTGTAATTTTAACGTCTAACGTAAATTATGTATTTAGATTTGTACTACCAGGCAATGCCTTGTTCCTTTGTCTCCTATATTTTATCGTAGTTTATTAGAAAATAAGGCATTGCGAATTAGATCCACTGATTGTTTTAATCTCATACTCATTTTTCTTCATCACCATTTTTTTAAACTCTAGTCAGTGGATACGTTTTTAAATTTTAACTATCACATATCAAGTCGTCCATCTCGTTCCATTAGGGGCCGATGACCTTCGATGTTAGGCCCCTTAAAACAACAAGGATCATCATCATCAGATTGCATTTGAGAGAGGGCTGGTTCGATCCTCAATGTCGAGAACCATCTTTTTGTGATTTCCTACTTTCATACCAGGCGAATGGCAAGGTTGCACCGTAATTCAGGACTCGGTCCCTCCCTTTCTGTCTGTGTTAGTGCGACGGTATAAACTCCTAGCAAAAAAGTTGTTTTTCATTGCTAATTACTGGGGCCTACATGTACTTATATCAACTTGACACTGAAAAAACATTGTCATTGAATTAAAAACAAGCTGATGTTCTCGAACCTTTTGTCAATTTTGCTTTACCTAATTTCATGTAGATTATTTCATCAATATTTAATATAGTCTTACTGTAAATTTACGTAGCAAATTGCAAAGTTAATGTTATTATTATTTTCCCAGATAACGAAAACTCAAAAACCTACAGGGCTCTAGGCCGATGAAGCAGGGGCTATTCCCAAACTACTGAGGTGGCTCGCATAGAATTTACTGTAATCCATTACAAAAAGGTTGGAAAATCGCAGACAACTCACGCCAAGATGAAGAGGAGCTCGAGAGGGTAACACACTTTCTATCCCCAATTTACAATTAAAGATTTTATGATGTTTTTACATTAGTCAAAGAAAAGTTACGTTTTAGAAAAGTACACTGACTTAGCAAGTGTCATGGAATAGTCACCTAATAGCGTGTGGGGCCTCCTCTGGCCCTGCGAACTGCAGTGGGACGCCGTGGAAGTGAGTCGACAAGTCCCTGGTAGTCCTCTGGACGCAGCTGACACCAAATCGTTTGCCAATGCTGATCTGTTCGTGGGTGCAGGATCCATGACATGCTTTCCAGGACATCCCAGATATGCTCGATAGGGTTCATATCGGGGCTCCTGGGTGGCCATGGCAGTCGTTGGACCTCCGCTGTATGTTCCTGGAACCATTCCCGGGAGACGTGGGAGCGATGTGTCGGCGCGTTATCATCTTGAAACACCGCAGAACCGTCTGGGCGCTGGAAGGCCAAAAATGGTCGGAGATGGTCTCCGAGCAGCTCATCATACCGCGTACCATTCAAAGTTTCTTCCAGAACAACTAAGGGGGGCATTCCATACCAGGAAAATGCACCCCAGATCATAACATAGACACCACCGCCATGGACCACACCTTCGAGGCAGGCGGGATCCATCGCTTCATGTGGTCTGAGCCATACACGGTGCTTCCCATCGGCATGGTGCAGTTGAAATTGTGATTCGTCCGACCATATCACGTTACGCCATTGTTCCAGTGCCTATCCCTGGTGACTGGCGACAAGTGCGCTTCGTTGTGCCTGATGATGTTGGGTTAACAGTGGCACCCGTGTGCGGCGCCGGCTCCCATACCCCATAGAACCCATGTTCCTGCGGAATTTCCACTGGGAGACGTGTCTAGCACGGCCTGTCTTGAATTGAGCCGTGATTTGTTGCACGGTTGCCCGTCTGTCACTATTGACAAACCGTCGCAGATGTCGCCGGTCACGGTGATCGAGGGTGGCTGGACGGCCAGTCGTTCGTCTGTTGTGGACGGTGACACCCGCATTCAACCATTCACGATACACCCTGGACACGGTTGATCGCGTGAAGCCGAATTCCCGCACCACTTCCTAAATCGCACTTCCCATCCGTAGGACACCGATCATTACACCCCGTTCGAACGCAGTCAGCTCACGACGACGTTCCATGTTACACCTGTCACATGCACAGCCACTGCTAACAAGGTCTTCTATACAACTACCGCTGCCACAGAGGACGTGTGGTGCGCAGACAACACACCTGCGCATCAGTGCTCCACTATTCCATGACATTTGCTCAGTCAGTCTACTGTTACATAGTTAAAGATTCGGACCTTCCCCTAGAAATAATTTGCGGATACAGCAAGAAAGATCGAATTATGTGGCCATTACCTTGTAGATGTTCTAGCTGCCGACGAAAGAGGCCACCCGCCTCCTGCTTAAACACACACACTCTCAGAAAGACGACGATCAATTGGCGAGGAAACGTGAAAAGCCGCAGTTTAAACACTCAGGGAAGGTTCGAGATCATTCCAGACTAATCAGGACACACCCTCTTAATTTTTATTGGCAGATTCAAAGTGAAGAAGAAATGCGGGATTGATTGAAAATTAATGACCAAAATTTATGATTGGTATGATTCAAAACTGGCGGAAGGAAAAGGAATTGTTGCCAATCCAAAAATAAATGAACAGAGATCAGGTATGGACAACCTAGAAATAAAAAACTTCTTTAAATTATAAGTTCGTTCACCTTGCATCAGAGTACATGATCATAGTTTTAGTAGTGTCATCTGTGGAAAAATGTCCAAACTTCTTGATGAATGGCAAACAAAACAAGTAGAAATTCAGTCAGATTAGGAAACATCACAACAAAACAATTACTTAATATTTCAGTGGTGACATCTTCTGATTAAAGTTCAACTTGTTGTGTTATTAGCTTCACTCTTCGGTAGAGGAGTTCATTAAGGCGTTTATTTTGAATGCGCGGCGTTGAGGTGTACCTTCCAGTACAGACCTCGCCCCAAATGTCCTTCCTTGAGGTGACGCAGAAGAATTTTGAGAAAACATTTACTATTGAGAAAAAAATTTCAATTTTTTTAAGTTGATTAGTAGAAACAAATTTGTAGATTCAAATTTAGAGTGTCCTTGTGGTCGTCGAAGTTCATTACATGCTGATTAGATTAGACGGCAAGACCTGCCGCCGCTGCCGATACCCAGCTGAGGTCGCCCGGACCCCCTAAGTTCCCTCAGATACACCTCTCCCGCTATTATGAGAGGAGTAGTGGTGGTGATGGTCGCCGCAGATGAGATGTTTATCTGTAGTCCCCCGATGAATTGGCGGTAGGATCACCGAACTCCAGCCTTTGCCGGGAAGATGGACTCCGGCGCGCCGTTCAGAAGGAGGCCTTACTAGAGCGAAGTGGGCCCTTTCTTCTCTCTCGTGTTCCTCACAAAATGTTACAGTACGGTGGCAGACAGCTGAGGGGGCACTGAAACAGTAAGATCTCGGCGACAGAAAAGTGTTGTTGCTTGAGACAGGAGAGTACGATCTTTATTGGTGATGCAGAGGGGTGGGCGGCGTGGAAAATGCTTGTGTGCCAGTAGTGCGTGGATGCAGGAGACGGGGGCTTGGTAACGGTCACCAGGGATAACAGCAGGCAAGACGGAGGGGAAGATCTTACATACAGGTCATATACCAATATATATAAAATAAGAGTTTTGTCTGTACGTTGCTCAGAATTTGAAAATCATGGTATTTCTGTTTCGGTCATATCCACAGTAACAAGGGAATGCACTTTTTACTTTTCCGTATTTTCTGTCTGTCTCTCTGTCTGTCTGTCCGTCCGTCCGTCTGTCTGTCTATCTGTCTGTCTGTCTGTCTGTGTATGTATGTATGTATGTATGTATGTATGTATGTTCATGCATCTCGAGAAAACGGCTGAAGATAACTTAATGGAAATCGGTATGGAAAGTCGGGGGATGAACTACTACAACCTAGGCTATAAACCATTTTATTCACGCTGAGTGAAATGGTAGTTTAGTGGAAGCCCCAAAATGTAACTCTGAAATATTTACATTATTAGTGGTCCTATCGATAAATACAACATAAGTTATATAGAATTAAATTTCCGATCATTTATGTCGTATACACTTTTACCATACCGTCTATGATAACAGAGATATTCATGAATTTGTATTTTTGTTGCTAATTCCATATCAATGCCGAGCCACGAGAAAATGGGTTAACAGAATTTAATGAAAATCGGTATATAGAGTCGGGGAATAAGACACTACAGTCTAAGATATAAACAATTTTATTCATTCTGGAATGAATTGTAGTTTAGGGGAAGGCGCCTAAAATTTTATATCTAAATACCTATGTTATTGGTCCTATCGGAAAGTACTACATAACAAAAGTTACAGAGAATACAATTGCCGATCATTTATGTTTTATTCAATTTTACCGTACCGAAGAAAACGGAAGAAAACTAAATGTGAAGGCCTACAATATCGAAAACGCATAACGGTGATCAACAAGAACATTACATTGACCATTGTTTGTTGTGATGTTCTTTGCTTCTTATGCTGCCACTCACCTCCCACAGATGGGATCACTGCTGCGTACCGAGTATAACCGCCTGCCTGAATATTGCCGGGAAATAGCTGGGGAGTTAGGAAACTTCATTCTTTAGCATGGCATTCCTCTGGCTCATACACTTTCTGAAACTGCTGGTACGTAACACACTGGTTCATCATAGTATTCCAGCATTCGATCTCTACTCTGACACGCTGTTTTGAACGAGCAGTGTGCACATTTGAAGCAGAGGTTCACTTAGTAGTAATAATAGTAGTAGTAGTAGTATGATCTGGTCTAGAATTACACTTTAGGCCTATTCCAAACTATATCACCACAATTCACTAAGTAACTCAAAATTCAACCCTGGAAAGAGCCGTTTCTTAAGAGAAGCTTCTTCCTCTTCACTTTTATTAAATATACTGCATTCATTTTATTCCAAATTAGCAGTGAAGAGGGGATCTCTCTTCTGGCTTGGAGGAAGAATTTGCCTCCAAATTAGATAGTTTTTTCTGCCGCCAGTGTAGTGAGCTGAGATTTTCCGATTCACCGGGTACTCCTAGGAAACAGATTAGTAAAAGGGCATAGTTTTTGCCCTGGGACTCTCAACTATTAGCCCCCCCTCCCCCGCCGATAAAGGACGAAGATTGTTCACGGATCACGGCTGTCTGCGGCTTGGTCATTCCAGCTCTGGAACTTTGGATTGTTAGATCGCAAGCGTAGTACTGTTCGTTAAAAGTGAGAAAATGCGTGGTTTTTCATTTGGTCGAGTATTTCATGTGAAAGCAGTGCCTTCAATCGTGGCATTTGTACTGATGTCATCGTAATGACCTAGCTACATTTCAGTTGGGGAAACTACTAAGACAGTCTTTCTGAGGATATAAAAAGGCAGGTGGAGATTGAGTGTCTGCAATTATAATGAAAACTTCCCAACTTGATTGTGACTGATCGTAGGCAAGCAGGCCTACCGTTACAATGAAAATTCCCCAACCCAGTCTTCATATCAGAACAGACGTTTGGTGACTTCCCCGTCGCGTTTCTAGGGTAACGTTAAGGGCTATGCAATTTAATACAATCTTGCTTACGACGTGTACACTACCCAACCTAAAATCCTGTATACAATGTAGACTTCCGTAGCGAAGCAAGGGTACATAAGCTAGTTTTTAATAAAGCCATTAGGGAAGAAGGCCTCAAATTGAAGAAACATAACATTATACTCCTGACAAATTGTAGTGGCAAAAGGTACTGCAATTATGCAGGTTTCACCTGGGAGAGGTGCGCTCTAAATATCCTCTCTGTGGCTGGATTGCTTACCAATAATGTAACTGGCGTCAAAAACTCTAATATAATGCATGGCCATGAAATCTGGGGGAAAGCTTGCCCGCGGGAATAAAGTTTCTAACCATTAATTGATCTCCGACTTTTAAATTGGTGGGCTTTCGTCCACGATCATACACTGAAGAAAATGGAAATTGCAACGCCCAGAAGGAGTGATGCTACATTACTTCAATTGAACATGCAGGACGAGTGTTCGGTTGTGCTTTGATGATTACACTTTCAGGTCCCTCTGACCGTAAGTTTGGACAACAATCAATACAGGATGTGCCCACCACGAGCTGCAATACATTGATGAATTCGTCGAGGCATGAAGTCAATAAGGCATTGGATCGCCTCCTGAGGAATTGTGGCCCATGCTTGCTGCACTGCACGGGTCAGTTGTTCCAGAGTTGTGGGTGGCTGAGGACGGTTGGCCAGTTGTCGACCCATCATGTCCCACACATGCTCATTAGGACTGAGGTCCGGGAATCTGGCGGGCCATTCTAAGGTTGTGATGTCGTGGAGAGCTTCTCTGGAGATGCGTGCAGTGTAAACCCGGGCATTGTCCTGCTGAAACATCCCATTAGCAATGTTCGCCATCATAGGGACAACCACTGGATTGAGTACCCTATCAACGTACTGTCGAGCAGTCATAGTGCACTCAACAAGCACTAATTGTGATTTCACATTAAAGCCAATAGCTCCCCAGACCATAAAGCTTGGTGTTGGCCCTGTGTGCCTCACGACAATAAGATCTGGGCGCCCCTCTCCCCGGTACGTCGGCGCACACGATTCCGGCGATCACTGCGGGCAAGACAGAAGCGCGATTCATCACTAAAGACGATCCTATGCCATTCGTCGACCTACGTTGATCTTTCTCGACACCAGGCCAGCCTTACACGTCGCTGTTGTGGGGTCAATGGAACACCTTCTGCACGGACACGGGCTCGTAAGCCAGCTGCATGCAGGCGATTACCAACTCTTTGTTGTGTAACGTGGGGTGCGACAGCTGCTCGAATTTGCGCTGCTGTTGCATCCGAATGATGCGGCGATCCTCTCTCACAGTTGTCTGTCGCGCTGGGCCTGTGCCAGGTCTACGAGTGTGGGTACCTTCATTTGACCACTGCTGCCATACACGTTGTACCGTAGATGCCTGTCGGCCAACACGTGCAGCGACAGTCCTTAGCGATAATCCAGCCTCACACAGTCCAATTATCCGAGCCCTCTCAAACGGCGACAGTTGTTGATAGTGTGCTCTTCTCTGTCGTCGAAGCATGTTTGACGGGGAACACTTCATTGCACAGACTGCAAGTCAACTACGCTACACCAGAGTACGTATACTGGAGTTGATTTCTCCGCGACCAATCACGTGGGGAGACCTGTAGCAACAATCCAATGGGTCTGAAACTTTGATCGTCTACATACCTACATGGCATCGTTCCATATGTTGAAAATCAACACAAACGACCAATGCTTTCCTGGTGTTGCAATTTCCATTTCCTTAAGTGTATCTTTCCCTAACCTTTTCATGAGAAACCTTCAGGTTGTGCTTAGCCTTCTTCCATAGATCTCTAATATTATCGGGATCTATTTTCTCTGGTAATACATCAAGTGACCAAAGGTTAGAGAGCGGCGTGTTAAGACCAAATTTAAACATAAGAGAAGCTGGAGTAAACTTATGGGACTCATGAACCTCCGAATTTAAAGCAAAGGCCAACCAATGCAGGGACGTATCCCACCTGGAATGATCTTCATGATGAAATGCGATGAGAGCCGATCTAAGATTACGATAGACCCGCTCAGCCAGAGATGGTTGTGGATAATACGCCGAAGTAGTTACATGTGATATAGACAGATCAAAACAGAAATTACGGAATAAGTTGGATGTGAATGCTTTAGCATTATCAGACAATATATATTGACAGTGGCCAAAGGAAGCAAATATTGTATTTAAACAAGAAATGGTGGACTGAGCGGTTGCCAGCTTAGTCGGAAATAACCAGGCAAATCTCGTGAACCCATCTACACACACTAGAATGAATTTATTGGCGTTCGCCTTTGATTGGGGGTAGGGTCCGACGTAGTGTATATAGAGGCGTTCCATGGGGCGCGACGCTTGGTGAGGTCATAATAGACCTAGCTTAGTGGACAAGGTGGATTGACTAAGCAAACAAGACTTACAAGCTTTTACTAATTCTCGAATTTCGCTGTCCATACCTTTCCAAATGAACATCTCTCGAATCTTTTCCCGCGTTTTGAGATCCCTAAATGCCCCCCTAATGGGGTCTTATGATAGTACTTGAAAATCATAGGTACAAGCACGGCTGGAATCACTACTTTCATCTTTTGATCATGCCTCGACGGGCAATACAAAACACCGTTCCTCAATACATAAGGGACGACATGTTCCCCAGAAGGAAGGGTTTCAATAATAGGCGCCAACACACTATCTTCACGTTGATATTTTTCCAATATCCCGAAACAACTTGGGGGCATCGGTTAGAATGGCCTTAACACCCGAAGGTATGGGCGTGGGAAAATGGTGGTGGTGGTGATTATTGTTTTAAGAGAAAGTACAACTGGGCAACCATCTTCTATATAACACTAATCAGATAGGAAAAATGGAAGGAATCTGACACTTCGAAAAATGAAGAGAACGGCCAAAGGAAGACAAGGGCTACGAAGGGCATGAAAATTAAAGACTCCCTTGGCCTCCATACGTAATACTGTCAGGGTTTGGAAAGGTCAAGAGTTGACCAAGGGAGGTCGGATAGGATAGATGAAAGTGAGGAGCCTGGCACAAGTAAGTGGATGCAATGCCAGGACTCAGCTGAGGGCCCCGTGGTCGCCAACCCACGCTCCAAAGTTCAGAGCCCCTGAGGCCCCTCTCAGTCGCCTCTTACGACAGGCAGGGGATACCGTGGGTGTCATTCTACCGCCTCCACCCACAGGGGAGGCTCGGGAAGAGAAGAACTAACTCCACGTCATGAGAACACATGCGGCTTAGTCCATCCGCAACAACATTTTCAATACCCCTAATATGCCTAACATCAAACTGGAAGGCAGAAATCCTGATGGCCCAGCGGGCTATGCGACCAGTACGATGCGGCCTAGCTAAGACCCAACTTAAAACTTGATTATCTTTTTCCAGGTCGAACTTAACATGTTCCAGGTAGAGTCGGAACTTCTCTAGTGCAAATAAGACTGCCAAGACCTCAAGTTCATAGATGGAATATTTGGCCTCTTGAGCCGATAATGTCGTAGACGCATAAACTATGGGTCGTCTTCCGAGTTTAGTTTCCTGAAGGACAGCAGCTACCGCCATTGACGAGGCGTCGGTTTGAACAATGAATTTCTTCGAAAAGTCAGGCATAGCAAGGACCGGGGCGTTGCAGAGAGCTAATTTCAGACCTTTAAATGCGGCTTGTTGAGACGGTCCCCACTCAAATTTGACGCCTTTCCCACGGAGTAAGTTGAAGGGCCCCGCTCTGTTATTGAAGTTAGGAATAAATTTTCTGAAGAAATTCACCATACCGATGAACATGGCAATACCTTTGTTTTCCTTATCGGGTTTGAAATCACGGATGGCCTGTGTTCTAGAATGATCAATAGAAACCCCACCGGGCGGCACAATATGTCCCAGGAATGACATGGAAGGTTTAGCGAAAGCTACATTAGATAACCTGACTGTCAACCCGGCCTTACGAATGCGATTGAGTACCTCCGTTAGATGATCAAGGTGTTCTTCAAAGGTCCCAGAAAATACGACGACATCATCAAGATAATGATACAATTATTCAAATTTGATGTCGGAAAAGACCCTATCTTGCTGTCTAGTGAGCACAGCTGCCCCCGTGGGGAGCCCGAAAGGCACAAGGTTGTACTCATACAAGTTCCAATCCGTGGCAAAAGCAGTTAGATGTTTCGATTTTTCAGCTAGAGGGATCTGGTTGTACGCCTGATTAAGGTCTAAGGTGGTAAAGAACTTGGCTTTCCGAAACCATGAAAAACAAGAGTGAAGGTCGGGAAGAGGCACAGATTGTAACACCATCTTCTGGATTTAACGCCCTATGGTCAATCACAGGCCTGAAGCCACCTTGGGGTTTCGGCCCCAGGAAAATGGGCGATGAATACGCCGACTTAGAAGGTCGAATATCACCATCTTTTAACATCTGGTCGATGATCTCTTTAAGAGCCTTCATTTTAGGTGAAGATAGCCTATAAGGTCGAAACCTAACTGGGACCGAATCCGTGACCTCAATCTTGTACTCCATAAGGTCAGTAACGCCGAGAATATCGGAAAATACATCGGGAAATGACTGATACAATTTACGAATACTTTCAGCCTGCTCCTCAGGTAGATATCTAAGATCTAACAACATCTCATCTGGGTAGGCGAAACAGATGAACATGACACAGAATTACATTTTAGCAAAGGAATTTTACAATCATTAGCAAATTTGAAGGTGCACGACTTGCTCTGAATGTCGAGCACTAGACCAGTAGAAGACACGAAATCCGCTCCCAATATTACAGGGCAAGACAAGTGCTTAGCCACAAACAAATTTATTTTCCAAGTGAATTAAAAATACGAATTTTGGCAAAGATGAAACCTAAACTTTTCTGATGGAGTGGAATTAGCCGAAACGCATTGGACTGAAGACGAACAATAATCAGAAAACTTACAAACAGTCTTTAATTTAGAATACCATTCAGCCGAAATGATAGAACAAACACTCCCTGAGTCTAATAGAGCCGTGACCGGCTCATTATTCAACTCGATTTTGAGAAATGGTACAAGTTCGGGGGTCTCCGCCGCAATTCTGAGGTATTGTTTGGGGCGTTCAAGTGATAGATTAGAATAGCTTGTACACTTACCCAAGTTTTCGTATGGTTTAACAGGGGCTGAGCCTTGGGAAGATGAACATGCCGACTCAGCCGATGACACTAGTCACTTTATATTATTGGAGTTCGCGGAGGTTGCACCAAATGTTGAACAGAAAGGGGGTGCTATTGGCATTAGGGCAATTTTTGGCGAGGTGGGTAAACGAACCACATTTGAAACATCCTTGATATGACCCTGCCCCATTCTTTGTCCCACTGGATTTGATCAATGGACACTTGATACGGAGATGTTCCGTAGACCCACAAGCATAGCATTTGCGGGTAGTAAAAGTTCGACGAGGAGGAGGCCGAAGACGTATAGAAGATGGAGGGGGCTCCTTAGCGACACGCAAGGTGTCGGCATACCTAACTCCTTCGGCTGAGACCGCCATAACCTCTCATTCTGCAAAGTTTTGAGGACGTGACGCGAAACACGGATACGACCTATAGGGCGGGGAAATACCTTCAACAATCGCGTACACAATTTGATTTTCAGAGAAATGAAGAGCGAATACCCTGGTGTAAAACTTAATATCTTGGATGAAATCTGCAAGATTTTCATCCAGTCGCTGTACTCTGAAATAGTACTTTTGGATTAATGAAGACATGGCTCGAGCCGGAATGACGTTAGCCAGCAGATGTGCGTGGAAGTCTTCTATAGACGATCCCTCAGATATTACTTGAACTATTTTGTCCGAGAGAACACCTATAGAGTAAGGGTACATAATTTGAAGAATTTAGGAATGAGAGAGAGAAAACACTAGCGCGTGATCTTGAAATTCAACTAAGAGCCTTAGAAATGAAATTACATCGTTAGTAGAATTTACAGGAAACTTTGAAATTCCCCTAAGCAACATAGCCAGTGGATGAGGCGAACTACTAAACCCAGGTGACATAATAGGTAACGGCCTACAAAGTTGGGAAGTCTCTACCACTGCATTATTTAAAAGGAAAGGTAGATTTTGTGTACGATGATCAGGCTCATTTTCTAACGGGGCTGATGTTTGTTGCATTGCCACATATTTTCTACTTTCTACACCTTTGGAAGACTCTTCCTCAGCAGGCAAGTTGATTAAAGGGGCTTGATCGGATTTGGGAGCAGCTGCCTCTGTCAACAATTGACTAACTTAATTTGATACTTTTGAAAGGTGTTCAACAAGATTACTAGCCTCCTTAGCATGATCTTCTTTTAATTTGAGAGACAATAGGTCCCTAACCTGTGATAAAAATGGAACAGTATAGCCTGCACTCGTTTCAGTTGGTTAGCAGAAAGATCACTCACTCGAAAAAAACTTACTACAGATGCTAAATTGCTGGCGTTGTCATCAATTTCCTTTCCTCCAAAAATTGGGATACAAAGAGGCAATTCTAGGGATTCTTTAAATTTGGCAGTATCTGCCGCAACCGTGCCTCCAGATTGAACGTTTCTAATGAGTAATTCATAAATTAATTCCTCCTTGCGCAAGTACCCGGGATGGAGGTCTCCGCGAGGGCCAGACATGATGATAGAAAATTTGTAATTTAGAAACAAAACTCCCAGCGTCCGAGAAAATGCTTAGAGTTCAGATAGGTTTCGATTGTAGCCGACAAAAGGGCTTACTTTACACAATAACAAAATTACTTAATATTTTAGTGGTGACATCTTCTGATCAATTGTTGTGTTATTAGTTTCATTTTTATATCGGTAGAGGAGTTCATTAAGGCGCTTATTTTGAATGCGCGGCGTTGGGATGTACCTCCCGGTGCAATTATTATTATTATTATTATTATTATTATTATTACTATTGTTATTGTTCCGAGGGTACTGTGGAACAGCAGAGGTGAAAGAAGGTGCGGGTTGGAATAGGTCTCAACTACAGAAGCACGAAAGATGAATTAATATTTTAACAATGGTAACATAGAATTTTGAGCATACGACAAATAACAACAAGTTAAATCAGGTACACAATTTAGAGAATATTTAACCGGTTCCCACTAGGGGAAATAACAAAGACAATCAGGTATACAGCCGCTGTACCAAAACCCAGTTAAGTGATTTTTACATATATTGGGCTACGGCCCGAATTCATTAACTCTTGAGCTCTCAGCTCACAATCACAAAAGCTACAGGGCAGAAAACCCCTAAGTACAAGGAGCACTTGTTCTTAATTACAATGTTAAAGAAAAGAGCAGAACCGCTCTCAATATTACCAGCCTATCAAAGGCTACAACCTTCATTTCAGACTGCCCTCAAGGCACACTAAGAAACAGGGGTATTTGATACCCAACCTACAGGGCCTTTACATGAGGAAAACAAAACATCAGGTTAAATTACTTGCCCATAATACAAGATTGAATGGAGGCGATAACTTGCACAGGAACAGCAAGAATTGTTGCAAGAGCTGAATAGAAAGCAAGAGGATAAAGAGAGAGAGTTGACAGAAGAAATCAGAAAGAAACAGGAGGAAATAAAGGAAGACAACACAAGAACTCGATTGGAAATACAGAATAGGCTAGCCGAAATGACTCAGAGTATGGAGAATAGAAACAAGCAGATATACGAAGAAATGGACAGAATTAAAGGACAGGTTACAGAAAGCCAGGAAATCATCAAGAAGTTGAAGGATGAGGAGATTAGCAAACTGACCAGCGATCTCCGAGAACTAAAAGTCAATAATGAGAAGAAATGGGACGAATTGAGTGAAATAACAAGCGGCATGGAAGGATTGAAGGTCAGACATCAAGAATTGGAGGAGAAATTCGATCAGGCTGCTGGTACGGTGGCCGGTAAAATTAATGAGTTAAAAGAGAAGATCGAGAGCGATAAGAATGAGGCGGACCAGAAGATGGAGAAGACGGAAGAGGAGTTAAGGCATATTAGGAAGGAGATGCAAGAAATTAAGATAGAAAACCAGACAACGAAATCCGTTATTTCAAATTATAGTGAACGGCAAAAAGCGATAGAGATTCAGATTAATGAGAGGGAGACTACACCGTCAAGAACACTGGATCCAAGTAGGCAGAGCATAGATTTGGTAAACGGAAGCAGTCAAAATGAACGTCCAACCACAATAAACGTCATAAAAACTTACGACGATCGCCCAAAGCATTTTGACAACACATCAAAAATCTCACCTAAACAATTTCTCAGAGATATTGAGGAACATTTTTGCGAAGGTAGAATTCAAGAGGATAAGAAGCTACGCGTGATAGAAAAACATCTAGACGGAAACCCGAATATCTGGTTCCAAGCTTCTAAATATACTTTCCACAGTTATGAGGAATTTAAGGCAGCGTTCCTAAGAAAGTTTTTGAGTCCAGAAATTCAACAACAACTAAGAATAGAACTTTACGCAAGAAAGTTTTCGTCAACGGGTCAAACCCGATATAGCGACTACTTCTCTTTTCAGTTTCACAGGTTTCAGGACTTAGACTCAGCTCCAAGCGAGCTAGAGGCCATAAAAACTATTCAAAGACAATTCCCACCGGAGGTGCAGAGGTTATTAGCAGCCTCAGATGTTGAAACCGCAGTCGATATGGAGAGGAAGCTAAGGCAGATCGATATGACATCCTCATATCCATTGAATAGAAATATACGGAGTACGGCCCAAGAAGAAGTAATAAATACCATTAGTCCCGAGGAAACAAACCATAGGGAAAATCACAAGTCAAAGAATAGGCCAGAGGACCATGACGAACAAAGAGAGAAGGGCAGAAAGAGATGTTGTTGCCAATGCAGTGGAAATTCTAATGGGGAATATGGACAGAGTAATAGTAGACATAACCCATATTATACAAATAATCCAAGGTTTCGAGGCAGTAGGAACCAACAGCATTTTAGAAACAGAACATGGTTTGATAATCGAAAAAGACAGAATAATTATCGTAGGAAAGAAGAAAACCGAAGGTATATACAACTACGAGAGGAAAGACGAAATAAAAACAGATGGGAAGAAGCAATAAAAGATAAAGATATAAATGGAGACATCGAGGGAGCGGAGAGCCTCGAATTGCAATCATATAAACGAAGGAAAGCAGAAGAGAGGAGACTCAATCCAAATACTCCTGAATTCGTAGGAAATTCGGAGCCACCTGAAAAAAACTCCGATTTCCAACTGAGAAGTAAGGAGATATCAAGTAGTGAACATTAGCAGTGGCATTAACATTTTTCCAAGAGCTTACTAAAAGAATCAACATACCGACAATCCCTGTATCAGGAATTAAAATAAGAGGAATAATCCCAGATAAATCTGTTGACTGCAAGCTGCAAGCATATGTTACAGTCATGATAGGAAGGCACAGATTTGAACATCCATTCATGATTATGAAGAGGATAAAATATAATATCATCTTTGGTATAGATTTCATGTTAACGACACGAATGACCATTGATATGGAAAGACGAGAAGTCCGGTTCCCAGTAACAAAAAGTGGTGGAACGCAATCTATAGAAACCATACAACTTAATAACCTTACGGACGAAAGGGAACACTTGAAGATTATGGTGGAGAAAATTGATCCTGAAATCATGGAAGGCCAAGATCAAAATAAAGACGTATATGAACAAGAGATAGATTTAGAACTAATTGAAAAGCTCGAAGAGATAATGGCTATCGAAGAGGAGGAGGAAGAGAAAACTGAAATTTGGAAAACTATGGCCGAAACTACAATATCATCCACAGAAAAGCGGAAGATCTATGAAATTTTGAAGAGACATATCGAAGTTTTCGACAATAAACCGGGTCAAATACCCAACTTTAAATACAAAATATTAGTCAACGACTGGACGCCATATAAGGGAAAGTTATACGATGTACCAGAAAGGTATTTAACAGAAGTAAGAAAAATTATTCAGGAAATGATGGCTGACGGAATAATAGTAAAGACAACCACACCTTACTTAAATCCGTTGGTAATAGTAAAGAAAAACAACGGAAAACTCAGGCCGTGTGTGGACGCTAGGGTCCTCAATGAAAGCCTTATTCCAGAGTACAATAAGGTCCCAAGGATTAAGGATATAATAAAAAAAATAGAGGTCTGCAGTACTTCTCAAGCTTAGATTGTACATCGTCCTTCCATCACATCGTACTGGAAGAAAAGTCAAGGATACTAACAGGGTTTATGTTTGATAACCAAACGTACGCCTACTGCAGATTACCCTTTGGTTTGAAGAATAGTTCTGCTGTTTTGATAAGGGCCTTAGATAAGAACCTAACAGATGAAGTAAAAGGATTTGTCAACTGTTATGTCGATGATCTAGTATTTGGCAGTACAACTTTCGAAGAACACTGTGAAAAATTAGAAAAATTGTTGAGTAACCTGCAGAAAACCGGATTTAAAATTAACCTTGCGAAATCAAAATTCTGCCAAAATCAAGTGCTATTCCTTGGACATATAATAGACGGCGAAAGAGTTAAGCCAAACCCGGTAAAGATCAAAGCAATTTGTGATTTCCCACGTCCTTCTAAAGTGAAGCACATAAGACAATTCCTAGGTATGACTGGATTCTTTTCAGACCACTGTAGAGGTTATACAGAGATAGCTGCACCGCTCCAGGAACTCTTAAAGGCAAATAACCGCTGGAAATGGAACAAGGAAGCCGAAAACGCATTCATAAGAATGAAAGAATTGCTTAGGCAAAGCATCAAAGTAGGGTACCCTGATTTCGAAAAAGATTTGATTGTCCAGGCAGACGCGTCAAATATTGGTGTTGGAGCATGTTTATACCAAGAGGCAGAGGAGAATAAGAAACGAACGTACTTAGCCTTTACGAGCAGAAAACTGCGAAAACACGAGCTACATTATACAACGACGGAGCTCGAACTCCTTGCCATAATACATGCACTGCAGCAATGGAGACGGATTATTTATGGATACCCCGTGATCATCAGAACGGATCATAAGGCACTAACCTTTGGGTTAAAAGCAATGATGACCAGCGAAAGAGTAGTTAGGTGGATGCTTTACACACAGCAATTTAACTTCAGAATTGAACACTGCAGCGGGAAAGAAAATGTATTAGCCGATGCATTAAGCAGAAATCCAGCAGACCATGAAGAGAATATTTTACAGTTAACGTTGGATAGTCAAGACGAGGAGTTGCTATCAAAACTAGAAGACCTTGCTGAATATCAGAAAATGGATGAAAAGTTAAAGATCATCATTGACAAGTTAATGGCTGATGAGAGGGAACCATTGATAGAAAATAAATATGAGATGTTGAGCGGCTTATTAACGAAAGTCGTGGATAAGACCACGCACAAGAAAAGAATAGTAGTACCACGAGCACTGCAATGTGAATTAATTTGGCACGTACATAAAGTAACAGGACATGCAGGAATCGATAAAGTCATTGGAACGCTATCAGAAAAATTCACATGGTCAGGGCTGAGGAAATCAGTCAGAAGCACAATTAAAACCTGTGATATTTGTCAGCGGGTTGAACATAACAATTTTATCACTAGTAACCAACCTATCGCCATATTCCCATCTAAAGTAAGAGAAATATATGCAATTGATATTTTTGGAAAGTTACCGACAGCCAAAAACGAAAACAAATGCATATTGGTGGTAATTGACATCTTTTCAAAGTATATATCGCTACAGCCAATACAACGGGCAAATACAAAGCAAGCTCTACACAAACTAGTGGAGAAGGTATTTCCTAAAATGGGCAAGCCCGAAAGCATATTGTCGGACAGGGGAACACAATTCACATCTATGCTGTTCCGAGAAAAGATGAAAAGTATGGGCATAAAACACACATTATGTTCAGTTCGGCATCCGTCGGCAAATCCAGTGGAGCGATACATGAAGGAAATAGCAAACTTCTGTAGGATATACTGCAATCATTGTCACTGGAAATGGATTGATGTAATAGAGGTAATAGAGGAATGCCTAAATAACACCATAAATGAATCAATTGCTGAGGTCCCAAACCTGGTACATCACAATAGAGAATCACGAAGAACATGGGACAATATAATAAACATATCACTTGAAGAAAAACCAGACATCCAGCAGATCAATACAATGGTCCAAGAGAGGCTAAAACAACAGTCTGAGAAGAGACTAAGAAGATTACGAAAGACAAGATTTCGCGCACCATTTAAGAAAAACGATCTCGTTTTGATTAAAAAGGCACCAGTAACGAACGCACCAGCCAAAATATGCGCTAAGTTCAATCATTTATATGAAGGACCGTACAGAATTGAGCAAGCTTATGGAAATAACACATATCTTATTATAAGCATGGACGGAAAATATAAAAACTTTCACAATGCATGTAACATGAAGCTATATTTACCAGAAAACAAAGCTGGAGAAACGATAATATAAGTCCCACAGAAGTACGAATCAAGTTCAGAATAAATATATTCGTGAATCAGCTGATATGCAAAGAGATAGGCTTGTAGAAGCTAAAAAACATCAGTTATAATAACAGAATAATCGATACGATTCCATAGAGAAATAAAATCCATTAATCGATCAAAGAACCATGGAGAAATAGCAGAAATGCATCGTCACATTTGTCAATCATAGTTCAAAAGAATAAATATATCGCAAGCAATATATTTAATCTGTACTGGGGGCAGGACGAATAGAAATGAATAGTGTGACGACTCCCTCTGAATCATATGTTAACAGACACGGTGTACATGTTCTCCGCCACCTGCAGCGCTGCTGTCGATAAAAGGGCCAAGTACGCGCTCTTTTCGTCGGCTTACTGTGGAAGTGTGCAAACAGTTTGTGGTCTTTTTCAGTAGTTTTATACATTCTCCAGTTGTATAAGTGCAAAATAGCTGGCATTAACTTTTCATGAACTGAGAAGTGAAAAAGATTATGTATTTGAGAAGTAGGACGTATACTTTGACATATGCTTCAATTTACTACCGCATGTGAATATGCCTACAACTTGCAATGTCCCGGGTTGTAATTCGGGTTACAATAAACATTCGAATGATAAGCGTCATTTTGTTTCACCCCCAAAAGATCCCACTCTGTTCTCAAAGTGGTCGAAGGCTATCCCACGTAAACATCTGCCTTAAAATAATAGTACCCTTAACATAATTTTTCAGTCAGATTAGAGCCATAGCAAAAGCTGGTTGTCAAAGAGAATGCCAAAATCACAAGTACAGCTCAGGAAAAAAAATTACAGCACGCTTACCTTTGATCAGCCGCATTTTTTTAATTTTTTTTTGCTAGTTGCTTTACGTCGCACCGACACAGATAGGATAGGAAAGGCCTAGGAGTTGGAAGGAAGCGGCCGTGGCCTTAATTAAGGTACAGCCCCAGAATTTGCCTGGTGTGAAAATGGGAAACCACGGAAAACCATCTTCAGGGCTGCCGACAGTGGGATTCGAACCCACTATCAGATGCAAGCTCACAGCCGCATGCCCCTAACCGCACGGCCAACTAGCTCGGTCCACCATTATCAAGTAGGGAAGATGAACAAATAGCTCCTTTCACCAGTTCAAAAATTGTCATTCATCAGTTCTGTGGGTATATTGTTAAACATGCAAGCGAAGTGATAGGCTGTACAGCATGTATTGGTTCTATGCAAAACAGTACAGAGGGCCTAACAAGTCTAGAAGAATATTTTAACGCATCCAACTATCTTATTTATCCATCGAGTAAATTATTATTGACGTTTTCTCATGTAGAGGAAGTTGTTGTGAGAAATATTAGTGTACAAGAAGCATATGGGGTGAAGTATATCACAAATGCCTGGATAGTTTACCTTCAGTTACTGTTTCTTATACACTTGGGTGCTGTAGTGAACATGCTCAGGACTTGGTACCAAAATTAATTTTTCATTACATACGATGCCGATTTTATTTCCGAACAAAAGAAGTACGGAAAGAAATGCAAGCTTGTACGACCGCAAAACATACCCGGAAAATGTCCAAGATGTCCAGTGCTGAGCATGTTAATATATAATTTAACTTAAGTAGTTATGTAGGAATTACATATGTATGACATACCGGAACGTAACATCATGTGGGTGCCTGCAGAGTTTTAATGTGTTTATATTACGCAGCATGTACACGAAGAGTCGAACATGTGTTTTTTAAAGGTTACAGCTGATAATTGCAACTGAGTTTGATTTTGTAGTAAATTAATGAAATAGCTCTATACACACACATACCCGTTTGACATATTCGTTAAGACACTGACGAACCAATTTCAGAAGTAATGTCATTAAATCATTACTAAATGTAAAATATTTCCTGCGAATTTGTCACATATTACTTTCAAAACAAGGAACACTATAATCTTAATTTGCACGAAACACAGATCGCACATAAACACAGTCAGCGGTCAGTAAAGAGAATGCACAGTCCTGAAACATAACAATAATAAACAGACGGTTTTAAATAATTTATTTAAACGATAAATTTCGAATTAAGTCACATCAGATCTCATTTAAAATCACATGTTCAGGGACAGCTGATCCCTGTTTACCTACACCAGCGCCGCGTAGTGTAGGAACATATCAAACAACAGAAGTCGTCACACTATGTACTTCTATTCGTCCTGCTGGGGGAATAAAATGTACCCGATGCATTTACTGGACGTATTAAAAATGGCGCCTACGGAAGGTAGAGGCCAGCCAAGGCAAAGAAATGTGTAATAGGGTATCGATATTGATGTATGCTAGAAGGCCATGAATAACTTAAACCTACCACTATGAAGGCGGTGTACAATGGTGTAGAATCAATAGAATTGTTTTTAAAAATATAAGAAGGATCAAACAGATTATTATATGAAGAACTGACTTAAAAAATTGACGTGGTAAGGGCAAGATATCCCGAACATCGCTCTCAAAAATAAGCAAGATTTGCAATATCTAACGTGAAATTTTAAGCTGAGAGGACGGAAATATTGAACGAAACGAAGAGATAAACGCTGAAATACCGTAAAGAGGGAATAAAATCCAGAAGTTTTGAAAAGTCCGTCCAAATACTTAGACGCAAAGTTTGGAAACAAGAAGTTGATTGAGACGTTAGAGCTCGAGGTTGAGCTATATTTAGTGGAAATAATAGCAAGGACAGCCTAAATAAAGAAGCAGTCACTATAAAAAAAATATATACTACGCAGAACCATGATGAATTCATATTTTCCAGAATCGACGCATATTGTCTACTGTGTTCCTGAACAGATGATGGCTTGCTAAATCGGCATAGACCAACCTGGAGGGAGATGTCATCCTGGCTGTTAAAACCACCCGACCCGTGTGGAGGAGGTCACTCTACCTGAGATACCAGTGGTGGAGATCCTGCCCAGTTCCCAATCCAAGGCCTGCGACCAGACCGAAGAGCAACTAAGGCCCGAGATATTGAATGGCGAGCTAAGTAATAGTATTAAGTAGTATAATTTCTTATGTAGAGTATTAACAGTATATGCAATAGATCTGAATAGCCTAAGCGTGAGATAATTAAGTGTGCAGTGAATATAAGAAAGTGCAGTGTGAAATATTTAAGACGATATCTCGTGACAGAATGGTAACGTGTTTACTACATTATTTTATCCAAGGATGAATGAATACGATTTAAAAATGTGACATAGTGCAACAGCTGTTTTCAAAGAATCCCGGTTAGTTAGAAAGATCCATGAGTGATGTAATACCAGTCAAACCCAGTTACGTCACAGAGGGATGCATGTTTGAATTGGTTAAGTTAAATTACCATACTCTTTGCTGTGTGAATATATTGAAAGAATAGATACTGAATTTGGGGTTATATGTTGAATTGTATGACAAAATGCGTTTTGAGGAACGAATTCTGCGCTATTGAAGAGATACGTATCGTTGTGTTTAATTAATATTGGAGGTTAAAGGCGGTAATTATAGATGTTAAATGAATTAAATATGGGTTGAATTGAAGGTTAATAATGAAATAATGGAAGTATATATGGTATTTTAAATGATATATTGCGCAGATTAACAGGGAGTAAAACGTATATGATATATATAATGTGCGATGTAGGAGCACATGTAAAGCGACTACGGAATATAAGTATGCCCCAGGGAGGAACTATAGCAAGGTATGGACAATAAAATTACGCATATTTTAATGAAGTGTGAAAGTTGTTTGACAATAATAACAACCGGTGATGGGTAAATGAATACATGATTGTATCATATTCTGAATGAATGGTAATTGCGTGGAAGATCAGACTTGTATGCAACTAGTATGATAATGTAGTGTTGAAATATCTTTATGTAGGCATTTGCACATCTATATGTGAAAAATGCTTATTGGCTATGTGTATATTGAACTGGAATACGTTACATAAGAAATTATCTAGCTAGAGTAGGGAAATTATTTGAGATTTACGTAAGATATCATCGATGTTTTGTTAATCTGAAATATTATTAGAGCGAATATTTAGTTAGGAGCCGTAATTTAAGTGGCAATCGGACCGAGAAACTTAGTGCGTCATTCAATATTTCATTTTCTTCACTGTAGTCTGCACCAACGAACTCAGATAATTTTCAATGTAACTTAGGTCACTGATATTTGTATTCAGGACACTTTATACAAATTCAGTTCATTTCCGCGATAACATGAACAATGTTATGGTTGTATTTTTGATGAGGGTGTATAATTAACACCGTGAGTGATGGAACAACTTATTGATACACCGAATTTTGACCGTGGTCTGAAGACTTTGATGTAATATATACTTAAGTGACCAGATGTAAATTTTAATAGGAAGATGAAACAAAGCAACAATTCATTTCAGGAATATGCGACCCAGAATGTTAAGATATGTAAACTTAGTTTAGGAGTAAGGCAGCGCTGACCTAGAATATTTGATTCAGTAATTAAAATATTTATTTATTAGGTTGATAATTGGAAGATTATGAGCAATATTTGACATTAACCATTTCTTTCGCGAATCTTGATAGTTTAATAAATGTGTTTCTTGATTAATTTTTATAGAATGGAATGAGTTTTCATTTATAATGGTAGTCAGTAGTTGTACTTAGTGAGTAAGATTCTCGTTATGCGGACGTGTTTTTTCGAAAGGTTGACTGATGTTTATGTTCACAAAATTCACTACTGAGCGTTGAATTACGTAATTTTGAACCGCGTATGATACCGTTACTTTCTCTTTGAACACACGTTAAACCACAACATAGAAAAATTAACCATTTTTCTGGAGGCATGAATACCCTGAGATATATAACTGACTAGTTGGGAAAATACTGTGGTTACCCTGACCCGTAGGGTGCAGTAATAAATTTTCGCCCAACAGTGAGGCAATTGAAGAGAAAGACACTGCGGGAACGATTATTTAATTGAGAGTTAGACCCGAGAAAATAGCCCGATAACTTACTGCTGAACCAACACGGGGGTCTGAAGAGAAAGGTAGAAGTTGATAAAGAGATAGATGGAGAAAGGCACCCAAGACTGCAATGTAATGGGCATCCAAAAATAAGCCAGTTATTTTTGACACTCTGAGCTGAGGTCAAAAGAGAGTGATATTGCGGAACGTTGAGGGAAGCAAAAGAGCCCAACATGCGGTTGGTGAAGGAGATACTTGGAGATTTGTCAAGAAAATAGGCTCGGATGAGCAACTGATAATTAGGTATTGAGAAAATGATGTTTAAGTATGAATATTTTCCAGAAGTAGATTGTTAGATGGAGTGATAGGAGGATATTTTATCCTTTTTATTGAAATAATTGTAGGTCTTCACATTTCACTTTTTATTTTAAAATATGATTGAATTTATTCTTGATATTTGGATTAATTGTTAGTATGTAAGCAAATGACGAATACCACATGGTGGGTAATTATTTTTCTCTTTTTGGGAAACTATTTCTGAAATGAATTCAAAGGAAAATGATCTGATTTCGTTGGGAAGTTGCTCATACTTTAACTGGTAGGATGACATCGATCTTCAGGAAGGTCTATATTTTAAATAATTTGAGAAACTAAGTGAATATTTAGTATATAAGACTTGATTGCTAGCTTTAAGGGTATTTTAGATTTAGAAATTGAAAAATATTTCACATATTTATTGACACTGTGTGATATTAGAGAACTTTGAAAATTAGAGTTGGTTAGGAAATTAGAGAATTATTCGAAATATTACTGAAATTGACGAGATAATGGCAACTCAGGGAAGAGTGCAAACCAGAAGGGAACAAGAAGAAGAAATGAAAAGAGCACAGGAAAAGCATGAAGGAATGCCGTGGTGGTTCCTAGAATATATAAAGAAACAAGAAGAAGAGAGACAGAAAGAAAAAAAGAACGAGAGGACGAAAAGAAGAAAGAAAAACAAGAACGAGAGGACGAAAAGAGGAAAGGAAAACAAGAACGTGATGAGAAAGAAAAGAAACAAGAAGAAGAGAGACAGAAAGGGAAACAAGAACGAGAGGACGAAAAGAGGAAAGAAAAACAAGAACGTGATGAGAAAGAAAAGAAACAAGAAGAAGAGAGACAGAAAGAAAAACAAGAACGTGATGAGAAAGAAAAGAAACAGGAAGAAGAGAAGAATAGGAGACGGACAGAGAAAGAACAAAAACAGCGTGAAGAGAGGAAAAAGGAACAACAAGAACTCTTAAAGGAGTTCCGGAGAGAACAAGAAGTAAAACTGGAGGAGTGGCAACAAAAACAACGTGAAGAAAGAAGAAAGGAGCAGGAAGAGTGGCAACAAAAGCAACGTGAAGAAAGGAAAAAGGAACAGCAAGAATTGTTGCAAGAGCTGAATAGAAAGCAAGAGCATAAACAGAGAGAGTTGACAGAAGAAATCAGAAAGAAGCAGGAGGAAATAAAGGAAGACAACACAAGAACTCGATTGGAAATACAGAATAGGCTAGCCGAAATGACTCAGAGTATGGAGAATAGAAACAAGCAGATATACGAAGAAATACCCCTGAATTCGTAGGAAATTCGGAGCCACCTGAAAAAAAACTCCGATTTCCAACTGAGAAGTGAGGAGATATCTAGTGAAAGAAATGGTAAATTCGACAAAATTCGTAGTTGGATAATTGCGCAAGTAGACCACTGGGATATTCGACCTGATGACCTGCTTGACGAAAATGATCGTGGCGAAGAATGAACAAAATTTAGTTTACCCGTAATTGTAGTAACAGTGGCCGACATAAAGTTGCATTGCTTGGTGGACTCTGGAGCAAGTATTAGTGTAATGGCATTAACATTTTTCCAAGAGCTTACTAAAAGAATCAACATACCGACAATCCCTGTATCAGGAATTAAAATAAGAGGAATAATCCCAGATAAATCTGTTGACTGCAAGCTGCAAGCATATGTTACAGTCATGATAGGAAGGCACAGATTTGAACATCCATTCATGATTATGAAGAGGATAAAATATAATATCATCTTTGGTATAGATTTCATGTTAACGACACGAATGACCATTGATATGGAAAGACGAGAAGTCCGGTTCCCAGTAACAAAAAGTGGTGGAACGCAATCTATAGAAACCATACAACTTAATAACCTTACGGACGAAAGGGAACACTTGAAGATTATGGTGGAGAAAATTGATCCTGAAATCATGGAAGGCAAGGTCAAAATAAAGACGTACATGAACAAGAGATAGATTTAGAACTAATTGAAAAGCTCGAAGAGATAATGGCTAACGAAGAGGAGGAGGAAGAGAAAACTGAAATTTGGAAAACTATGGCCGAAACTACAATATCATCCACAGAAAAGCGGAAGATCTATGAAATTTTAAAGAGACATATCGAAGTTTTCGACAATAAACCGGGTCAAATACCCAACTTTAAATACAAAATATTAGTCAACGACTGGACGCATTATAAGGGAAAGTTATACGATGTACCAGAAAGGTATTTAACAGAAGTAAGAAAAAATATTCAGGAAATGATGGCTGACGGAATAACAGTAAAGACAACCACACCTTACTTAAATCCGTTGGTAATAGTAAAGAAAAACAACGGAAAACTCAGGCCGTGTGGACGCTAGGGTCCTCAATGAAAGGCTTATTCCAGAGTACAATAAGGTCCCAAGGATTAAGGATATAATAAAAAAAATAGAGGTCTGCAGTACTTCTCAATCTTAGATTGTACATCGTCCTTCCATCACATCGTACTGGAAGAAAAGTCAAGGATACTAACAGGGTTTATGTTTGATAACCAAACGTACGCCTACTGCAGATTACCCTTTGGTTTGAAGAATAGTTCTGCTGTTTTGATAAGGGCCTTAGATAAGAACCTAACAGATGAAGTAAAAGGATTTGTCAACTGTTATGTCGATGATCTAGTATTTGGCAGTACAACTTTCGAAGAACACTGTGAAAAATTAGAAAAATTGTTGAGTAACCTGCAGAAAACCGGATTTAAAATTAACCTTGCGAAATCAAAATTCTGCCAAAATCAAGTGCTATTCCTTGGACATATAATAGACGGCGAAAGAGTTAAGCCAAACCCGGTAAAGATCAAAGCAATTTGTGATTTCCCACGTCCTTCTAAAGTGAAGCACATAAGACAATTCCTAGGTATGACTGGATTCTTTTCAGACCACTGTAGAGGTTATACAGAGATAGCTGCACCGCTCCAGGAACTCTTAAAGGCAAATAACCGCTGGAAATGGAACAAGGAAGCCGAAAACGCATTCATAAGAATGAAAGAATTGCTTAGGCAAAGCATCAAAGTAGGGTACCCTGATTTCGAAAAAGATTTGATTGTCCAGGCAGACGCGTCAAATATTGGTGTTGGAGCATGTTTATACCAAGAGGCAGAGGAGAATAAGAAACGAACGTACTTAGCCTTTACGAGCAGAAAACTGCGAAAACACGAGCTACATTATACAACGACGGAGCTCGAACTCCTTGCCATAATACATGCACTGCAGCAATGGAGACGGATTATTTATGGATACCCCGTGATCATCAGAACGGATCATAAGGCACTAACCTTTGGGTTAAAAGCAATGATGACCAGCGAAAGAGTAGTTAGGTGGATGCTTTACACACAGCAATTTAACTTCAGAATTGAACACTGCAGCGGGAAAGAAAATGTATTAGCCGATGCATTAAGCAGAAATCCAGCAGACCATGAAGAGAATATTTTACAGTTAACGTTGGATAGTCAAGACGAGGAGTTGCTATCAAAACTAGAAGACCTTGCTGAATATCAGAAAATGGATGAAAAGTTAAAGATCATCATTGACAAGTTAATGGCTGATGAGAGGGAACCATTGATAGAAAATAAATATGAGATGTTGAGCGGCTTATTAACGAAAGTCGTGGATAAGACCACGCACAAGAAAAGAATAGTAGTACCACGAGCACTGCAATGTGAATTAATTTGGCACGTACATAAAGTAACAGGACATGCAGGAATCGATAAAGTCATTGGAACGCTATCAGAAAAATTCACATGGTCAGGGCTGAGGAAATCAGTCAGAAGCACAATTAAAACCTGTGATATTTGTCAGCGGGTTGAACATAACAATTTTATCACTAGTAACCAACCTATCGCCATTGATATTTTTGGAAAGTTACCGACAGCCAAAAAGGGAAACAAATACATATTGGTAGTAATTGACATCTTTTCAAAGTATATATCGCTACAGCCAATACAACGGGCAAATACAAAGCAAGTTATACACAAACTAGTGGAGAAGGTATTTCCTAAAATGGGCAAGCCCGAAAGCATATTGTCGGACAGGGGAACACAATTCACATCTATGCTGTTCCGAGAAAAGATGAAAAGTATGGGCATAAAACACACATTATGTTCAGTTCGGCATCCGTCGGCAAATCCAGTGGAGCGATACATGAAGGAAATAGCAAACTTCTGTAGGATATACTGCAATCATTGTCAATGGAAATGGATTGATGTAATAGAGATAATAGAGGAATGCCTAAATAACACCATAAATGAATCAATTGCTGAGGTCCCAAACCTGGTACATCACAATAGAGAATCACGAAGAACATGGGACAATATAATAAACATATCACTTGAAGAAAAACCAGACATCCAGCAGATCAATACAATGGTCCAAGAGAGGCTAAAACAACAGTCTGAGAAGAGACTAAGAAGATTACGAAAGACAAGATTTCGCGCACCATTTAAGAAAAACGATCTCGTTTTGATTAAAAAGGCACCAGTAACGAACGCACCAGCCAAAATATGCGCTAAGTTCAATCATTTATATGAAGGACAGTACAGAATTGAGCAAGCTTATGGAAATAACGCATATCTTATTATAAGCATGGACGGAAAATATAAAAACGTTCACAATGCATGTAACATGAAGCTATATTTCCCAGAAAACAAAGCTGGAGAAACGATAATATAAGTCCCACAGAAGTACGAATCAAGTTCAGAATAAATATATTCGTGAATCAGCTGATATGCAAAGAGATAGGCTTGTAGAAGCTAAAAAACATCAGTTATAATAACAGAATAATCGATACGATTCCATAGAGAAATAAAATCCATTAATCGATCAAAGAACCATGGAGAAATAGCAGAAATGCATCGTCACATTTGTCAATCATAGTTCAAAAGAATAAATATATCGCAAGCAATATATTTAATCTGTACTGGGGGAATAAAATGTACCCGATGCATTTACTGGACGTATTAAAAATGGCGCCTACGGAAGGTAGAGGCCAGCCAAGGCAAAGAAATGTGTAATAGGGTATCGATATTGATGTATGCTAGAAGGCCATGAATAACTTAAACCTACCACTATGAAGGCGGTGTACAATGGTGTAGAATCGATAGAATTGTTTTTAAAAAAATAAGAAGGATCAAACAGATTATTATATGAAGAACTGACTTAAAAAATTGACGTGGTAAGGACAAGATATCCCGGACATCGCTCTCAAAAATAAGCAAGATTTGCAATATCTAACGTGAAATTTTAAGCTGAGAGGACGGAAATATTGAACGAAACGAAGAGATAAACGCTGAAATACCGTAAGGAGGGAATAAAATCCAGAAGTTTTCAAAAGTCCGTCCAAATACTTAGACGCAAAGTCGTTTGGAAACAAGAAGTTGATTGAGACGTTAGAGCTCGAGGTTGAGCTATATTTAGTGGAAATAATAGCAAAGACAGCCTAAATAATGAAGCAGTCACTATAAAAAAAATATATACTACGCAGAACCATGATGAATTCATATTTTCCAGAATCGACGCATATTGTCTACTGTGTTCCTGAACAGATGATGGCTTGCTAAATCGGCATAGACCAACCTGGAGGGAGATGTCATCCTGGCTGTTAAAACCACCCGACCCGTGTGGAGGAGGTCACTCTACCTGAGATACCAGTGGTGGAGATCCTGCCCAGTTCCCAATCCAAGGCCTGCGACCAGACCGAAGAGCAACTAAGGCCCGAGATATTGAATGGCGAGCTAAGTAATAGTATTAAGTAGTATAATTTCTTATGTATAGTATTACCAGTATATGCAATAGATCTGAATAGCCTAAGCGTGAGATAAGTAAGTGTGCAGTGAATATAAGAAAGTGCAGTGTGAAATATTTAAGACGATATCTCGTGACAGAATGGTAACGTGTTTACTACATTATTTTATCCAAGGATGAAGGAATACGATTTAAAAATGTGACATAGTGTAACAGCTGTTTTCAAAGAATCCCGGTTAGTTAGAAAGATCCATGAGTGATGTAATACCAGTCAAACCCAGTTACGTCATAGGGGGATGCATGTTTGAATTGGTTAAGTTAAATTACCATACTCTTTGCTGTGTGAATATATTGAAAGAATAGATACTGAATTTGGGGTTATATGTTGAATTGTATGACAAAATGCGTTTTGAGGAACGAATTCTGCGCTATTGAAGAGATACGTATCGTTGTGTTTAATTAATATTGGAGGTTAAAGGCGGTAATTATAGATGTTAAATGAATTAAATATGGGTTGAATTGAAGGTTAATAATGAAATAATGGAAGTATATATGGTATTTTAAATGATATATTGCGCAGATTAACAGGGAGTAAAACGTATATGATATATATAATGTGCGATGTAGGAGCACATGTAAAGCGACTACGGAATATAAGTATGCCCCAGGGAGGAACTATAGCAAGGTATGGACAATAAAATTACGCATATTTTAATGAAGTGTGAAAGTTGTTTGACAATAATAACAACCGGTGATGGGTAAATGAATACATGATTGTATCATATTCTGAATGAATGGTAATTGCGTGGAAGATCAGACTTGTATGCAACTAGTATGATAATGTAGTGTTGAAATATCTTTATGTAGGCATTTGCACATCTATATGTGAAAAATGCTTATTGGCTATGTGTATATTGAACTGGAATACGTTACATAAGAAATTATCTAGCTAGAGTAGGGAAATTATTTGAGATTTACGTAAGATATCATCGATGTTTTGTTAATCTGAAATATTATTAGAGCGAATATTTAGTTAGGAGCCGTAATTTAAGTGGCAATCGGACCGAGAAACTTAGTGCGTCATTCAATATTTCATTTTCTTCATTGTAGTCTGCACCAACGAACTCAGATAATTTTCAATGTAACTTAGGTCACTGATATTTGTATTCAGGACACTTTATACAAATTCAGTTCATTTCCGCGATAACATGAACAATGTTATGGTTGTATTTTTGATGAGGGTGTATAATTAACACCGTGAGTGATGGAACAACTTATTGATACACCGAATTTTGACCGTGGTCTGAAGACTTTGATGTAATATATACTTAAGTGACCAGATGTAAATTTTAATAGGAAGATGAAACAAAGCAACAATTCATTTCAGGAATATGCGACCCAGAATGTTAAGATATGTAAACTTAGTTTAGGAGTAAGGCAGCGCTGACCTAGAATATTTGATTCAGTAATTAAAATATTTATTTATTAGGTTGATAATTGGAAGATTATGAGCAATATTTGACATTAACCATTTCTTTCGCGAATCTTGATAGTTTAATAAATGTGTTTCTTGATTAATTTTTATAGAATGGAATGAGTTTTCATTTATAATGGTAGTCAGTAGTTGTACTTAGTGAGTAAGATTCTCGTTATGCGGACGTGTTTTTTCGAAAGGTTGACTGATGTTTATGTTCACAAAATTCACTACTGAGCGTTGAATTACGTAATTCTGAACCGCGTATGATACCGTTACTTTCTCTTTGAACACACGTTAAACCAAAACATAGAAAAATTAACCATTTTTCTGGAGGCATGAATACCCTGAGATATATAACTGACTAGTTGGGAAAATACTGTGGTTACCCTGACCCGTAGGGTGCACAAAATTTCTTCAAAAACAGTTCGTCCACTTCGCACCAGGGTGCACGGTTATAGTTTTTAAGTAGTGACATCTAGAAGAGAATGTCCACACTTCTTGCTACAGAGCAAACAAAGACAAATCGAAATAGACATAGTTCAGAACACTTCAAAATTTACAGTAGTGACATCTTCCAAGAAACCTTTGATTTAATACAGATTTTAAAGTTCAGAGTTTCTCCTGTAGAGAGGTTACAAATGTCGCAATATTTGAATTCGCGGCGTGGAGGTGTAATTATTATTATTATTATTATTATTATTATTATTATTAATATTATTACCGTGGTTTGGTTGATCGCAGAGAGGTGAAAGAAGCTGCTGGGGGTGAATGGGTCTATCTACAATATCAAAATTAATTTAAAACTTGAACTGAAGTTTGTATTTCTTCAAAACAACAAACTTAACAAATTTTCACTGCGTGATAATAACAATGAGATCTCAGGTACAATGCCAAACAAGGGTGGAACACCCCAGAATAGTGAATTAAACCATTTTGGGCTTCAAGCCCTCGATTTACAATTTATGAGCTACGAGGGTAAAAGTTCAGACCTTGTCACGCAAGTTTGTATCATAGTAATCATGGCTGACGATGGGCGAATGGACGCTGCCATTGGTTGAAGGCTAGTCCACTGAAATGTCGTTCCCATAATTCAATACAGACAGAAGTTATGACCAACTTACGCGATGAAAAGACCTAAGAGTGAGGCAATGTCAAAGAATAACCATATGAAACAAATAAGAGTAAGAATATCTGGCTATGTTGAACTATGGTAGTGACATTTCATAGGGCAAATCTTCAGGCGATGCAGAGTCCATTCGTGCCAACGCCAGCCACGATTATTAACGATTATATAACAACGTGATTGAATATAAAAAAGAAATAGAGGCCTAATTATTAGTAGTACGTAGCGTTCCCGACACCGGAAGAAAAAAATCACAACGAAATGTAACGTGAATGATAAAGAATGTATAATAGAGAAGAAGAATGTTTGTAAATGGAACCAACCTTAATGTAGCGGAGGTTAGGCGACGACACGAAAAAACAACACGATTGAACTTCTCATTCACTAATAATTTGACGTGACGGCCACACCATTCACATACTCTGCTATTTGAAATCAAATTGTGACGTACATAGAATTGAAGTAAATCATTTAAGTTGTTCTTGTAATTCGCTGAAAAACTTGTTACATTAATAACACATCCATCGTACGATGCCATGTCAATATAATTAGATATGTTTTCTGTATCAACAATGGCCAGATGCACTGGATGCGCTATGTACGAAGAAAGAAGTAGTAGGCTTTGGTTCTATCAATCCTATCATTTCGTGACCAGTAAGCGACATAGAATGCCGTGGTGTATTAATGTGAAGAGAAACGTCATTGTGGTCCAGGGCTAAGTCGTGCGAGTCGTCTGCGAGAAAAATAAACATAGTCCAGGGCTAACCTAACCTAACCTAACCTAACCTAACCTAACCGCGAGTCGTCTGCGAGAAAAATAAATAACCTAACCTAACCTAACCTAACCTAACCTGCGATAAAATTAAACATAGTCCTAACCTAACCTAACCTAACCTATGTGAAAACAAATGTAATTGTGGTCCAGGGCTCAACAAATGTAATTGTGGTCCAGGGCTCAGTACCATTTAGTTCCTAGGTACAGTGGTTGGCAGCATCGGCGAGTCGTGCAAGTCGTCTGCGAGAAAAATGAACATAGGACAGTCATACCGCGCGTAGATATTGCCGATGGAAGCGGTAACCATGGTACTAATGTTGCGTGACATAGACTGAAGTTCTAATGCTACGAGCTCAAGTTTACGAAATTCACCAATGAGGAATAATTTAGCCAAGGGCAAAAATCCCCTAATTCAAGAGCACTTTCTCCCAAAATTACAATATCTAGCCTTCCAGACGCACCCTTCACTATTACAAAACTTTGAAAAGAGCTTACATGCTCTCGATTTCTTACAGCCCACTCAGAGCAACATTACATCACATTCTTACACTCTCTGGCCTCACAAGGCACGGATTACAAATGAAAATAGTTTTACACAGGGGTATCTAGTACCCAACCTACTGGGCCTTTGCGGAAAAAGAACAGGTTAAATGACTGGCCCGAACACAACCTGAATGGAGGCGTACACTGCGCTCTCAGACCTACAGGGCCCTCGGCCCTACTACTGAGGTGGCTCGCTTGGAAATAACTTTAATATATTACAGGAAAGAAAAGTTCAAAATCGTAGTCACCTCAAACCAAGATGAAGGGGAGCTCGAGAGGGTATCTCACTCTCAACCCCCGATTTACAGTTTAAAATTTTATGAAATTTTGAATGAAAAGTAAGGAATTTATATTAAAAAGCTTACATAGTTAAAAATTTGGACTTTCCCCTCGGATAAGTATGCGGAAACAGCAAGAAAGATTGAATTTATGTGGCCATTACCTGGCTGATGTACTGCCTGCCGAAGAATGAGGCGCCCGGCCTCCTGCCTTAACACACACACACTCAGAAAGACGACGATCAATATACAAGGAAACTGGAAAAGCCACAACTTATATACCCTCAGGGAATGTTCGAGAGGAATCTGGGCTAATCCGTACACACCCTCTCATTTTTATTGGTTGAACCCAAAACTTACACTCAAAACAGAACAAGAAGCCTGTGATGGCTGAAAATTAATTACAGAAAATTTTCATTGGCCAGATTCAAAACAGGCGGAATGAAGCAGAAGTGTTGCAAACATAGAATTACATTTTAAAAAACATGAAAGTTGAGAAAAACTATAACCACAAAATTTCTTTCAATAACACTTCCTTTACCTTGCACCAGAGTGCATGATTATAGTTATTTTGGTAGTGACATCTGTGGATAAACGCCCAAACTCCTTGATGTAAACAAACACACAGCAAATAAAACCAGTCAGTTTAGGCAACTTCAGAATAACACATTTACTTAATACTTCGGTAGTGACATCATCTGGTTAAAGTCTCAACCTCATGTAGTAGCAATTTCACATTTTGGTCGATAGAGGAGTTCATTAAGGCGCTTATTTTGAATGAGTGGAGCTGAGGTGTTCTCCCGGTACAACTATTATTATTATTATTATTATTATTATTATTATTATTATTATTATTATATATTTCTCCAATTTGCTGAACGTCGCGCCGACGCAGATGGGTCTTATGGCAACAATGGGACAGGAAAGGCGTAGGAGCGAGAAGGAAGCGGTCGTGGTCTTAAGGTACAGCCCACATTTTCCTGGTGTAACAATGGGAAACACGGAAAACCATCTTCAGGCTGCCGACAGGGGGTTCAACCCACAATCTACTGGACGACCCCTGCGGGTGGGGGACGCACATGTAGAATACACCCGCGGTATCCCCTGCCTGTCGTAACTGGCGACTAACCGGGGCCCAAGGTGCTCTCAACTTGGGACTGTGGATTAGCGACCACGGGGCTCTTAGCTGGGTCTTGGCATTACTTCCACTTACTTGTGCCAGGCTCCTCACTTTCGTCTATCCTATCCGACCTCCCTTGGTCAACTCTTGTTCTTTTCCCAACCCGACGGTATTAGAGCATTCGAGGCCTAGGGAGTCTTTCAACTTCACGCCCTTCGTGGCCCTTGCCTTTCTTCGTCCGTTACTTCATCTTTCGAAATGACGGATCCCTTCTTTCTTCTTCTTTTTTCTCTCTCTTTACGCCCTGTGGGTCGGGGACGCAGACGAAAAATACACCAACGGTATCCCCTCCCTGTCGTGAGAGGCGACTAAAAGGGGCGATCAAGGGATGATTGAATTAGAACCATACAACTACTTTTGATTTGTACCATCACGCGGGGAACACCATGAGTCGCCTTTACTTGCGAGTAGTACCACTACATTAGGTACGAAATAGGTTTGTGATTAGTAGCAGCAAAGATTTGGTTCTCCTGTGGGTTTCCAGTACCCATGCGTCGTACCCATGTGAGCAACACCGCGGGTCTGGGCGTTGCCTGTGAGTTGTACCCACTCTGTAGGAACACCACAGGAATACCGGCATCCGTGACTAGTACACCTAGGTGAGGAACCTTATTGGTTTGCGTTGGCTCTGAGTGGCGCCATTGTGTGAGAAACACCATAGGTCTGCGTTACCTGTACGAAGTACAATGCTTTTGAGTAGTACCATCTTGTGTGGAACACCGTGAGTCTTCGCTACTTTTGATTCGTACCCCAACATGACAAATACCATGGTTCTACTTTACTCGCGACATGTACCATTCTGAGGAGCCTTAGACCTAGATTTTGGACCCCTTTAGACATCAAGCATCCTCGATTCAGGATTGTGCTTTATGTGTGGTCCCTTGGTCAGTAATACTATTATTTATGGTTTTTTTTTGAGTCGGATCCACTGTGTTATTGTTTTTTGTTTTTTTATTCATGTCCATCCATTCATTCTTCATGATTTTTTTTTATTTTGGTCAGTGGATGATTTTGAACTTTTTGTTGTCATTTCATTTCGTACCATTAAGGGCCGATGACCTCGATGTTAAGCCCATTTAAACAAATATCATCATCATCATCATCATCATCATCATCATCATCATCATCATCTCCCGGACAAAAGCCAACAGCTGCGCGCCCCTAACATCACGGCCAACTCGTCCTATATTTTTATTAATATTGTTGTTATTATTCCTTATGTTAACTTCATTTTAATCAATTCCAAAGTATAGAATAGGCACACTACTTTTCATTATTCTTTCCTTTTCTTCCTTCCGGGATTGTGTTATAATTCTCAGCATGTCAAGTTACATTAATCCTCTATATTCGGCTGAGGCGCTGGCTCAGTCCGGTGGTATTTGAAGGTGCTCAAATACGTCAACATCGTGTCGGTAAAACTCTTGAGGGACAATATTCCATCACCTCGTGTGTCAGAAAACAGTCAAAAATGTTGCTAGTGGGACGTAAAGCCAATAATATTATTATTATCCTCTGTATTTTCCTTGGAGTATACTACCGTTTTTGTATTAATTTAACACTTATTACTCAAAACATACAAGGGATCTGTTGCTTGCTGTTAGTAGTATCAAGTTACGATACGGGTTCTTCCTGATCTCACCTTCAATGGATGTCAGAGCTACTGTAGGAAGGTATGGTTCCACAGACGGCTGCTGTACCGCGGGCTTGGTTAGAATTTTGCTTTAATAATAGTTTATTTGGCTGATGCTACGTCAACTCACTACAGAGTGCGGTCATATATCTGGTTCTCAATGTTCCGCAGACATATTTGGACGGGTCGCTTGGCTAATCTAAACAGAATGTGTCATGTGGACCGAACTGTTGCGAGCTCTTGCGTGAAAGAATCGCGCTATTGATGGGCGTGTTGCGGACTCTGTATGATTGATGTAGCGCCGTTGCCAGGGATTCTCCCGAGGCGCAACAATGGCCATGGCGAAGGAAGCACTTTCAGAGGCCGCCATCCATCACGGCGCAATAATAAGCTCTGACTTCCCGTGGTGATGGATTAACCACACATCGGCTTGTCTCGTCCAACGGACGATGGGCAGATGACGTCCTGGATGTCATGTTACCCCCCTTCGGGAATTTTCTAGTTGATATCCTGCATGTAAACTCCCAGGTTAACGTTGGAAAGTTAGCTGTTTGGAACTTTGGCTTACTACCTGCAGCCCCTCATAGCGATGAAGGTTTAGTATCACCCTTCTAGCGCCACTTATGGGGTTAGAATATAGATCGATGTGTCTAAAATCCCTGCTGTTCAGAGTTCAAACGGTCTCATCCTTGGAAGCACACAAGAGTTCCCGTCCCTTTCCAGGCAGGAAGTGTGGCGGTACTAAAACTTCTATTTCTCATCTCCCATAGAAACACAATTATCACTTATCATCTCTTTCCTATGGGCTCATACTGGCGGACTTAATCATTTAAGAACTACACTTCTTTGCGCTATGATCCTCCGAGAACGTTGGCCCCCTTTATGATAGATTTGCATCTTCTATATATTTTCACCATATCTTCTGTATCAGTCAGTACCCATACGTTACCGAAGGTATGATCATAATTTTAGACATCCTTCAAGTTTCTAGTAAGGTTTTTACTTTTCAGAACAGAATATGAATACGCAAAATGTTATTAGCGGATTAATCCGGTGTTCTGTATCCAGATCATTTACAATAAACTTCCGAATGTCCGATGAACACGGTGTGAGATCGAGGATGGTTGGATATTTAAATCCACGGTTAATCCACAAACTCGTTCAATTTCGATAACATTTACTTTTACACCTGTTTGAATTGCAGTAGTGCATTTCAGGGATAATGGACAATAATAATGGTACTGGCTTTACGTCGCACTATCTACTTTAACGGTTTTCGGAGACGCCGAGGTGCCGGAATTTAGTCCTGCGGGAGTTCTTTTACGTGCCAGTAAATCTACCGACACGAGGCCGACGTATTCGAGAACCTTAAAATACCACCCTACTGAGCCAGAGTCGAACCTGTTAAGTTGGGGTCAGAAGGCCAGCGCCTCAACCCTCTGAGCCACTCTGCCTGGCAGCGGGCTCTTACAACAGTTTATCGGTTCTTCATTTTTTTAGAATTTGCTTTACAGACAGGTATTATGGCGATGATGTGATAGGAAAGGCTTGGGAGTGGGAAGGAAGCGGCCGTGGCCTTAGATAATGTACAGCCTCAGCATTTGCCTGGTGTGATAATGGCAAACCATCTTCAGGGCTGCCGACAATCTGATTCGAACCCACTAACTCCCGGATGCAAGCTCATAGCTGCGCGCACCTAACCGCACGGTCAACTTACCCTGTTTTTTTATGACTAACCAGAAGAAGGATTATTTTTATCTGATACTTGGAATTCTTTTTAACATATCTTTCTTTATGCTTCTCATAGTGGTTTCGGAATTTCGGATCACCTCACGGTATTCCTTGTTTCTTTTAACAGACGAGTCGCGGACCACGGTACTGTAGGTTGCCTCATGCACGATTCTGTGTAATTTGAAGAAAACTGAGCAACCAAGGGCACGCAGCTGATGGTCCAGAGAGATTGGTGTACTGGGGTCTTCTTTCATGTTTTCTAGCGGCTTTCCGATGGCAACTCTGTCCATCGCTGGTGTGCTATTTCTGGGCTTACAATTATTTTGAAGAGTACAATGCGTCACAGTTTGAGGGTCAAGGATATCTGATTTGTATTCATCCATCTCATCATCATCATCAGCATAATCATTATCACCACTAAGGCCATCATCATCATAGAATATAGTAGCATCAGTTTATCTATGAATATTGAGAAGGGAATTCATTGTACTCCTAAATGGTGTCTATTGAAAATACTTCCCCCAGTACGTGAGGCTGTACGATTATTATTATTATTATTATGATTATTATTATTATTATTATTATTATTATTATTATTATTATTATTATTATTTTATTCCAAAAAATTACATAATTATAACATGATCAAATTCGTATACCTCCTGACTCGAGTAAATAAATAAATAAATAAATAAATAAATAAATAAATAAATAAATAAATAAATAAATAAATAAATAAATAAATAAATAAATAAATAAATAAATTATTATTATTATTATTATTATTATTATTATTATTATTATTATTATTATTATTATTATTATTATTATTATTATTATTTTGGCTCATTTTAACCTACTAGGGACCACGAGGCTCGTCTTGGCTATGATCTGCTTTCTCTTGGCTCAGTACGCTTTCATTTTTCTGGCTGTGTGCCTTCTTCCTTCCATCCGTGCAATTAGGTCTGATGGTTCCTGTACTCTTTTTGCTTGTGAGGGACAGTGGGAAGACTTCCTGTAGGATGGCCTGTCGGTAGTAGTGTCTGATGGGATCTGTAGGTCCTCTAGGTCTGATTTTACTTGGTCTTGGAAGCCTTTCCCCTACTTGTCACTGTGAGGATTCTGTTAGTGAGCCTTCAGGGTTTCAGGCGGCTCATGTGCCCAGTCGCCTTATCCTCATACATGTGACTATGTCTTCCTGATGTTCATAGAGCTCGTTGTCGTGCCTGGTCCTTTAGGTGCCATCCTTCTCTCTTCTGGGTCCTAGTATCCTCCTCATGATTTTCCTCTCTGTTAGTGCTATTTTCCTGAGTGAGCCCTTACGATTCATCAAGAGGCATTCAGTGGCATATAGTACAGATGGTCTTACTACTGAGTTGTAGTGCTTCAGCTTTAGGTTCTTGGAGGTGTAGATGCTTTTACAGGAATGATTAGCCCTCTCTAACTTAGTGTGTATGTACTTGATTGCAGAAACTTTATTATGATATTATTATTACTACCGGGCGAGTTGGCCGTGCGGTTAGGGGCGCGTGGCTGTGAGCTTGCATCCGGGAGATAGTGGGTTCGAATCCCGCTGTCGGCAGTCCTAAAAGTGGTTTCCCGTGGTTTCCCATTTTCACACCATGCAAATGCTGGGGCTGTACCTTAATTAAGGCCACGGCCGCTTCCTACCCGTTCCTACGCCTTTCCTGTCCCATCGTCGCCACAAGACCTATCTGTGTCGGTGCGACGTAAAGCGACAAGCACAAAAGTATTATTACTATTATTTACACCTATTTGCAATGGCGAATACAATTTACAAAATTACGTTGTCTCTTCTTCATTTAAATTGGACTGAGAATTTCGATTTAAAAGGGCATTTCGTGCCGAAATTAAGTACAGACAATGAAGCAAGGCTGCGCTCTTTCTGCTGTGACCTGCTATCACAGTGAGGGAAATAAGCATGTTTGTGTGAGTCATTTTATTAGCAAACTACCTCCTGTGCTACTGCCCCGCTCACTCAAACTGCCCTGCGGGTTGCAGACGTTGTAGAAATATAACTCATATTCTGTTGTTTGGGACGACATATGATATGTATATTGTGAATAATAACCGCACAGGACGTAGATACTGGATTGTCTGGTCGTATAGATTTTAAATTCGAGCTTGCAGTTTTACGTGAGTTTGTTTTTAAATTTGCAATGTGCTTTACGTCGCAGGTAGATCTTACAGGACAGGGATAGGAGTAGGAAAGAAGCGACCGTGGCCTTAATTAAGGTACAGTACCAGCATTTGCCTGGTGTGAAAATGTGATACCACGCAAAACCAATTTCAGGGCTGCCGGCATGGGGTTTGAACCCACTATCTCCCGAGTGCAAGCTGACAACTACGCGACCCAAACCTCGCAGCCACTCTCTTCGTTACGTGGTTGTTGATCATACTCACCGGACCTGCAGTATTACGTGAAATACGACCGACAGGTTCGTGAAATATCTTTTCAAGAGTACCACTTGTTCTGACTGGGATACGAACCGTGACCGCTTTCCTGAAAAGCCAGTTACATTATCACTAGAATATCATGTCCCAAATAGTAATAATAATAATAATAATAATAATAATAATAATAATAATAATAATAATAATATACCGGGCGAGTTGGACGTGCGGTTAGGGGCGCGTGGCTGTTAGGTTGCATGCGGGAGATAGTGCGTTCGACTCCCACTGTTAGCAGCCCTAAAGATGGTTTTCCGTGGTTTCCCGTTTGCAAACCATGCAAATGCTGGCGCTGTACCTTAATTAAGGCCACGGCCGCTTCCTTCCCATTCCTAGGCCTTTCCTATCCCATCGTCGCCATAAGACCTGACTGTGTCGGTGCGACGTAAAGTCAATAGTAAAAATAGTCCACGAATCTTCTATGCTGGCGTGGCATGGGGAGAGGGGATATTGTCACGTGGCACGTCCCAGCTGGCGGTTGAGGGGGGGGGGTCCTAACCGACTTGCCGGTAGATTTGAGCGACATAGAATAGCTCTCGCTGACCATACACAAACCCCCTGTGCACCATTAGTACCATCATGCGTGGAATACCATGGATCGCCTTTGCTTGCGAATAGTACCACTATGACAGGTAAATCAGTATGGGTTTACAGGACCCGTGATTAGTATCATTATGTGAGCCACACCGTGGGTCTGCGTTGCCTGTGATTAGCACTCACTGTGCGAGGACCGCCACAGGATAGTACGAGTCGCTGGGATTAGTAGACGTATGTCAGGAACACCATGGGTTTTCGTTGCCTATGAGTGGCGCGGTACCACAATGTGTTGAACACCGTTACTTAGTGCCGCTACCTTCCTAGCGATATGAGGAGCCGTTGATCAGGAGTTTGGAAAACAAGCATCGTCGATTCAGGATTGTTTTTAGAAGCAGCCGCTTCGTCAGTAACACTATTGTTTTAAGGTAGTTTCTGGGTAGGTGGGGAATTGCGGGTCGGATCTACTGATTGTTTTAAGTTCATAACCTCTTTTTTGGATCTTAGTCGGTGGATTAATTTTGGAATTATTTTTATCTTTCAATATTACGAGTTGTATCCGGTGATTCATCCATTCATTCTTTATCATCGCGTTTTGATTTCTGGTTCTTGGATGAGTTTCGGAATTTTAAATTGTCTTTACATTTCGTCTCATTTCGTACCATTAAGTGCCGATGACCTAGATGTTAGGAGCATTTAAACAACAAGCATTATCATCAATAACAATAATTTTATTCGTTCTCTGCTTGACTAACTACTACTCCATAACGGTTTTTGGAGATGCCGAATTGCTGAAAATTTGTCTCGCAGAGTTATTTCACGTCGTGGTAATTTTGCAGACATGAAGACGATGTTATTGAGCGTCTTCAAATATCACTGGACTGAGCCAGGATCAAACCCGGTTCTACCGTGTTGACATCTTAGCGCAGTGTTATGTTGTCACCACTCGTCATCCACAGTTGCAGCCATTCGAAAGACTTACAATAGTGAGTCCAAATTCAGCACCACCACTGTACGTGTTAGGTCCTATAAGATGTGTTAAACTGTGTCTTTAACTCGACATTAGTCTAGCAAATTGAACAGTTGGTCTGAACACGCCACCGAAGATTTTAACCACCATCGAAATTACCTCAGGTAATTTTCTTAATCTGCCATTTTATAGGTTCATAAATTTCTTAATGTTCTGGAGTAATTTACTTAATATGCTGGTAATTACGCAAACCGAACCTGCACCTTAGGCATACAATCGACGCTCCACAATTTAATGACAGTTATCTTGTGTAATTGAGCTGTTACTCGCTCCAGTAACCGAGTTCGATTACAGCAATGGTCGTGTTGCAAATTTAGAAAGTTCGAGAGGTAACACGGGATGTCGAATACTTTATCTCCAAGTCGATAAAGTCAAGTTCACATTCTCTCGAGAGATCGCAGTTGCAAACTTCAAAATCGTGATATGTTGAGAGATCACATCTCGAGAGCGGTGACCACGGGATTCGAAATCAGGCCTCACTTTTCATATAGGAGGCTGATTCAGCAAATCATAAGCTCAGCGGACAAAAGATTAGTCAGCACAGATGGCGCAGCGAACGAGTCCCGTGCTGAACCGCACGCGCATTGCCTCTACGTGAGCATAAGGCAGGAGCAATCAGTGAGACATTGATGTCAAAAAGGGGAAATCGTGTTTGAGCGATACGATGCGTGAAGCGGACTGCTCAACGTGTCTGCAAGCAGTGGCAAAGAAACACGATGTCAGAATTGTGGTCGGAAGAAGATCCTGACTGAGAGGGACCGGGGAAGCATATCACGACTTGGGAATCAAAATCGCTTCCAAACTCCACAGCAGTTGCTGCAGTCAATGAATGAAGGTCCATCCCAACTTGTCAGCGTGAGAAAATTACTTCATGCAATGAACATTTGGAGTTGGTCATCTCGCAAAGGGACATAAAGGTGCGCATCTTCATGGACCGTGGACAGTAACGTAATGTGGTCTGACGGATCTTGTTTTGGCCATATACACGTCGTCAAATGGACTGAAGGCCAAATGAAGCACTTCATTCTGGATGTGTGCAAGGTCAAGTTCAATCCGGAGGTGGGCTTGTGATGTTCCGGGTGTGTTTCTCGTATCATGGATTGGACCCGCTCACTCAGGTGACAACTAACACGAGCCATCATGTTTATTTAAACATTCTGGTATGATCAGGTGTCAATATTTGCATGAGGAGTGTGTTATTGATACCCCGAATTTTCAAGATGATAACAGCAAAATTCATCGGGCTGGACGCATATGAACACTACTCCAAACTAAAACATTTCGATTGGCCTGAAGAATCACCTGAATCCCCTGTGGGTGAGAAACGAAGGAGAGGAATACACCCACGGTATCCCCTGCCTGTCGTAAGAGGCGACTAACAGGGGCGACCAAGAGATGGTTGAAACTACTTGTAATTAGTACCATCATGTGGACAACACCAGGGTTCCCTTTACTTGCGAGTTATATAGACATCACATTAGGTTTGTCATTAGAGCAGCAGAGAGCGGTTCACTGTGGGTTTACAGTACCTGTGATTAGTATCACTATATGCGGAACACCACGAGCTTACGTTGTTTGTGATTAGTACCATTATGTGAAAAACACCACAGGTCTGAGCGTTGCATGTACTTGGTGCCACTATAAGAGCGACACCGTGGGTCTGCGGTGCCTGTGATTAATAACCACTATGCGCGGAACGCCACGGGACAGACCGAGTCCGTGTTATTAATACACCTATTTGAGGAACACCATGGGTTTGCGTTGCCTATGAGGTGGCGCCATTATATGAGAAAAACCACAGGTCTGTGTTACCTGTGCGACGTACTATACTTGTGAGTAGTACCGTAATGTGTGGAACACCGCGAGTCTACGTTACTTTTGATTAGTACTGCAACATGACAAATATCATATTTCTACTTTAGTAGCGGTAAGTACCATTATTTCTGGGAAGCTGGGGCATAGCGGGTCAGCTCCACTTCACAATCAGTGTTCACCGTCGTCCTTTTGAATTCTACCCAGTGGATTGATTTTAGAATTATTTTAAACTTTCAATGTTGTGAGTTAGATCGGCTGATTACTTTACATTCATGTTCGTCCATTCATTCTTCATCATCACGTTTTGAATTCTGGTCAGTGAATGAATTTTAGAATTTTTAAATTCTATTACATTTCGTCTCATTTCGAACTGTACGACTCAGTTGAGGGCCCCGTGGTCGCCAATCCACGCTCCAAAGTTCAGAGTCCCTGAGGCCCCTTTTAGTCTCCTCTTACGACAGGCATGGGATAGTGTGGGTGTTATTCTACCGCCCCCACCCACAGAGGAACGTAGGCCTACTATTAGGGATCGGGCAAGTTGGCCGTGCGATTAGAGGCGCGCGGCTCTGAGCTTGCGTCCGGGAGATAGTGGGTTCGAATCCCACTATCGGAAGCCCTGAAGATGGTTTTCCGAGGTTTCCCATTGTCACAACAGGCAAATGCTGGGGCTGTACCTTAATTAAGGTCACGGCCGCTTCCCTCCAACTCCAAGGCCTTTCCCATCATATCGTCGCCGTAAGACCTATCTGTGTCGGTGCGACGTAAAGCCACTAGCAAAAAAAGTACTTGCTGTTAGGCCCCATTAAATGTACCGGGGGCACACCTTCTCCATCCTGTTAAACTGCGCGCCTTCTATAAGGCCATCTGTGTTATGGAACTTGAACTAATGTAATGCAAGACTCCTGGATTTTCAACCATAAGATGTCTCTACCATCGGCCTAGGTGCCCCCTCTCGCGGGATTAAGGCAATTAATTCTTGAGAGTATTTCAGTTTTCTAAGTTTCTTAACCTTAGTTTTCGAAGGGTTTAAAGAAGGGAGTGAATCCCAATGACAGTGGTCGTAAATAAACACGAGAACGCATGCTATTTTTGATCGTCAAATCTGTCACCGTTCATAAAGCGAATACCGTGAACGCAAATTGTAATCGCGGGAATTTTCAGATGCAAACACTGTACGACACGCTAAAACGTAACAGAGATACTAATATTTAGTTGATCCTGTGGCTCTTATGATGCCGTGTTGTGCATACGGTTGCACGAATCGGAAATCCAAAATTATTCGTGGAATTACATTACACAGGTAAGATTCTATAAGTTTGGCTTGTAATATGTAGTGCAGTATTGAGCCGTATCCTGCCGGCCCATAATAATAATTGGAATATTATTTGACCAAATATGTAAAATTTATTCATTAAAGTTACAGTCTAACATGTTAAAGCATCGTATCCCAAGATAGTTGATACCGGATGTTGAGCAAGACAGTAAGTCGCTGGATATTGCTTCATATTTCCGTATGACCGTGAGAAAGGATAGCGTACCCAAGCGCTGGCAAGGATCGACACGTGTATTAGATGCTAACCAAGCAAGATATTTCAGCCAATGGGAACTTCAGGATTTGGCAAACCTGGAGGCTACACCGCGCCAAATCATAATTCCAGGATGACCAACGTGCTCTGTGGATAAAGTCAGTTTCTGTAGATAATCGGTTTTCCACAGTTTCTGAAGTCAGATATATTTGGAAATGTATTATAAAAATTGGTGGAAGAGATTTGTTAGTGTTTGAGCTGTGTTTTGTAAATATATCACAATAAGTATTGTGTCATTATATATGACGAACTCTCTGATTGGTGGTTGGTTCAGACACCCGGGAACCCCAGCATTATTGGCGTCACCGAAGCCTCCTCAGTAACCCTTAGCTCTGGAGAGCGTCATTCCGTGGTAAAGATTTGAACAGTGCGGATGCACTAATTCTGTGACTCTGTGGTAAAAATTTGCACAGTGCGGATGCATTAATTCTGTAACTGGTGATCGTGATTAACGTGGTGTTATTCCAGTAATAGTAACTGGTTCTCATTAATACTTTAAATTGTGCAGTTGCTATATTTTACTGTACTTGAGTAAATGAAATAGCATAATTTTGGCAGAGTTTACTTTCAATTGATAAAGACGGTGTTTAGTGACCGCTGAGTAACAAGTGTAGTGGAAACGTGCTATTGTTTCACTATTTCGCGACGGGCGCGTATTCGCGTGGAACTTCCGTACCGAACCGTGGGCTGCTTTTTAAACTGTATTTTTACCCTTTAAGTGAAGTGTGTAATATATATGTGAATCAGTGTGTTTAGCTGATCTGGTAAAGAGAAAGGGTATTTCGGCTCGCAGCAGAGATTATCAACTATAGTCTTCTGTGTTCCAGTGGATTATTTTCCAGCAAGATGATGGATACGCCTGCAGAGGAAGGAAGTGCATTCACACATGTTAATGATGTGATTAACATGGAGTAGATCCCTAAATTAGTGGGGATGTAAGCTGCTATCCTGGTTTCCCGAGAGTCACGTAAAATACAGTAAGACGCATGTATTATTTATGGCATGATATGTAAGTTATGTTAAGGTACTAGGGCAGTGTAGATAGAATTTTTATTTTCATGTAAAGTAAGCCTGACGGCATGTGTTTGTTTAATTTTGTTACTATGATAGATTCGGATACGAGAATAATGCATGTTGATTTTATTTTCATTTTACTTTATGATTAGATGTTTGGGAAAATGGGGGATTGATAGGATTAGTTGTTGTTTATTTGTGTATATTACTTAGCGTAGGATATTCCGAGTTTTCCTTATATATATGCTAGAAGGGCTAGATCGACAGGTTCATTTTATACAACGTTAAACACGTATGAGTTTATTTTATTTCGGTTATTCAGAGAGACAGGTATAGCTATTTTGCATGATGCATGGTTTTACAGAAGCTGCCAGAAGTAGCTGCAGAACATCGTTGTTAAAATAAGATCTTTGAAGTTTAGTTGGATTCTGTTTGCCTGATGGTCTGCCAAGGACTCGAACTGCGTCTCATTATGTGGAAAGGCCAGTAGGATTCATGAGGAGTAATGAGATAATAATTGCATGCTGAATTATAATGTATTGGTGCAGGCTGATTGTATGCCTGACAAGATAGAGTATTGTGCAGATGTGTGTGCCTGCTTAGTGTCTTCTGAGTGTATATTGTGATCAGAATGGACAGTGTTAATTCCAGACTATTGAGTCTGATGTGGTTAAATGGCCCAAGCATGCTAAGAAGGAATAATATACGTGAGTTTCCGTGTAGTTGATGAAAGGCGTTATCTCATGGCAAGCTGATTCCTGGCCTGTGTTTATCTGTATGTGCGAAGGAGACAGTATTTCCTTGTGGCGGCCTCAGGAGACAAAATCCAATCTTTAGCATAGTGGAGTTCAATATCTATTTCAGCTCGTAATCTACCTGGAAGTACATTACGGATGACCGCGCTGTTAAGCGCTCAAACGCAGCAGAAGGAGGCAATGTTGCCCATTACTTTCTTCATGATATCTAGGGTTATTTACATGTTTTTCCCTTACAGGATGATGTTTTACATTTTTGTTTGTGATTGTATACCTTGTCTCGTTGTTTTTTTGAAAGGGAACAGCCCGAGTGCTGAAATATTGTTGGTTTATCTAGTTCTGTCTAGATCTTTTGCTGTGAACCGGGATTCACATTAGAATCTGTGTAGCATTTAAGATTTTACTCGATATCCGATGTATATATATGTTTAGTTTGATTATTTGAATTGTTGTAAATATAGTGTAGGATTTGCCCCTAGTATTTTGCATAAATTACATAGCGTCCATTGCGTCTTAATTATTTTCTTTTCGTCGTAACTTTTCTGTATAATGTAACTTTTATTTAATTGTAATTTCGGCGACTCTCGGGAACTTAACTTTAAAACCGTATCGTTGGGATGCGATTGTGTGAAACTCCATACGGAAATACCACATGGCAGTGTTCGCGTACACTTGTTGCCATACAACATAAACATTGGACTATAAGAAGAAACTCAGTCTTATATTAATGTTCTTTGTTGAACTTGTTTCCTTAATGTCAAATTTGTATAATCATTCAATTAACGTTTCTCATTTCGACTTATTTCAATACTTTGTGTTCATTTTTTTACAAATTATTATTTTTCTTGATTTAATTATTTTCTTGTGATTTGATCGGGGATATTTATTAATAAATCCATCTTACCCCCTATGATTGTTTCTCATTCGTGTTATACCTCCATTTCCTGTCATTGATTGCTATTTTAGAGTAGAACTTTGACTTTTTATCCTGACCCAATCGACAACCAACCCACTCTCTGCCCAACCCTGAGTTAGTCGGATGTTCATACAGGAATGGAGGCATCGTCCTAGAGGGTATTTACCCCTGGGTACGGTACAGTATATTACCTCCATTGCTATTGTGCTAGTATCCCGGAGTCTCAGAAGCACCGTCCACTTTTCCTAAGAATTATTAGGTTAGACTTGTTGTTTATCGTCAATCTTTGCTGACATTTCCTGCTCATGAAGAAAGGAGAGCAGAGTGGATTAAGGCCATTAGAAGGGAAAATTGGATACCTTCTCCTTACACCAGAATATGTTCAGCACATTTCAAACCAAGATTGTTTGATCGGTCCATGAAGAAATTCGTTTTGAAGGAGAATGCAGTACCTACTATTTTTGAAGCATTCTCTTCTTACCTGCAGAATTAGAGCATTCGAGGCCTAGAGAATTTTTTACTTTCACGCCCTTCATGGCCATTGTATTCCTTTGGCCGATACCTTCATTTCTCGAAGTGTCGGATCCCTTCCATTTTTCTTCCTAATTAGTGTTAATAGAGGACGGTTGCCCAGTTGTACTTCCTCTTAAAACAATAATCACTACCACCACCTCCAAAATATGTATCCCCCTATAGGTGAGGACGGTAGAATAAGGCCCACGGTATCCCCTGTCTGTCGTAAACGTCCCTGCGGAGGTTGGGGTAGTAGAACAACACCCATGGTATCCCCTGCTTTTCGTAAGAGGCGACTGAAACGGGCCCCAGCAGCTCTCAATTTGGGAGCATGGGTTGGCAACCACGGGACCCTTAGCTGAGGCCTGGCATTGCTTCCACTTACTTGTGTCAAGTTAATTTTAATCTCATATCCGACCTCAGATGGTTAACTCTTGTTATTTTCCGACTCGGAGGCTATGAGTGGGTTTGAGGGCTAGGGAGTCTTTCATTTTCTCGCCCATCATGGCCCTTGTCGTTCTTTGGCCGATACCTTCATTTATCTCTGATTAGTGTTAATAGAGGATGGTTGCCTAGTTGTACTCCCTCTTAAAGCAATAATCACCACCACCTGTCGTAAAAGGCGATTAAGGGGGCCTAAGTGGCTCTTACCTTCGGAGTGCGGTTTGGCACCAAGGGGCCCTTAGCTGAGTCCTGCATTGTTTCCACTTGTATCATTGGATGTTTTACTTGAATGTTGTTCGTCCTATTAAAACAATAATCACCACCACCACCAACACTCCAAAATATGTAGTAAGCAATGCTACTATGCCCGGTTTGGTGATTTATTGCGCATTCCCCTAAAGCATTCAGATTGCGGTATGCCCTTATTAATATCTTACTCCTTCTTTTTACTGATATCTGGTGAAGATTTGCATTTCCTATTTTTAAGATACTCGGTTTATAGTATCGATATTCAACTAGCGAGAGAGTAGATTCAAGGCTGCGGGTCATGAGAAACGCTTCCTAAGAGCTCAGTAAAAAGCATGCATAGGTCGGTTTGCCAGAAAATTTTGTTACAGTTAATCGCCGTGTTATTTTGAAAACGATTGTACTTAATAGAGCGATTCGAAGTTTTCCTACTCCCGAGAAAATGTTTTAGTTTGTATATATCCACAACGTAAGAATTGCCATGTTTTGCTAATCATGGGGGCCGTGGCCGTCGGCTTCAAGCGATAGCCACAGGGAGTAGTGTAGCGGACACCCTTAATTTTGAAGATATTGTTTAGGTATCAAAGCTGTCAACACTCCTACTGATTCCTTCTTCTTTAGTTATTAACCAATCAGATATATTGTGTATATTTTCTCTAGCCAACTAAAATTGGGGGTGAGTACAGGCATCCAGTCTATCTGTAAATAGTTCTGGAAACTTCCCCTCGGAGGTGCTATAAAAGCTGGGCGCTTTAAGGCCGTATTGTCATTTTCATCGCTTCAGTTGATCGTGTACGGCGTGTATTAAGGAGGCAGGCGCCGTAGATCGGCGTTAGGAAGGGCCATCAAGCAAGATAATGGCAAAATTTTCTTAATATATGATAGCTCCGGCAGATAGCTTGAGGGGATGGTTTCAAGCTTCTTTTATTTTATCTAAAGTCCTAATTTGTTGTTTAAGTTAAATGTAGATTTTCAGCAAGTCTGAGGACTGCATTCTAATCCCCTGCTGCGAAACATCTAAACCAAGGGAACAAGGAGTGTTCACCCTCTGTTGATTCCCATTCACCGTGGTAAGGGGTGACTAAAATGTTCTAAACCTATAAATTCTTAACTCACCTTTTGGATTTAATATTTCTCGTTTAGTCATCCCTCTGGAGAATAGGCTTAGCCTCTGTAACTACGGGCCAAGCCCACTTACGGTTTTAGGAGTTTTTCAAAAAGAAGTACACGTGTTTCGCCTCCTAGCCTTTTTGTTAATGCCCATTCATATTAAAACTTTTATTTCTTTTTATATTAAGGCCATTTAGATTGCCCCCTTTATTTGTAATGGTTTATAGACCAGTGTGTAACAGACTGTTGACTGCAAGTCAAGCATAAGCTTGTAAGAGCCTCTGAGCTCAGTCTCCTAGGATGTAAAGTAGTGAAGCAAACATGAACGTGTACATCCCTCGTAGATTACCGTCTGGATAATTTTCTCTTGTTCTTGTACCAAATTCTTGGGCTGTTATTATCAGATCTGAAGAGCTCACTTGTTGTTTATTCAGATTTTCTATCTATCAGATTTTAAACTAACAAAAGAGAGAAAAGAATTAAAACTTCAAAATTTAGTGCTTTAACTTATGCTGTGGTCATTTCCTTGTACGTTCATTCACCCCGGCACCTTCTTACACCTCCGTGATCCACGATATTCCCGTAATTCTGGTCAGTGGATGAATTTTAGAATTTTAATTTCTATTATATTTCGTCTCATTTCGTACCACTAGGGGCCGATGACCTTGAGGTTAGGCCCATTTAAATAATATGCATCATCATCATTATATGCTTTCTCTAGATTTACGAAACATAAACATAACTGTATATTCCTCTCGTTGCATTTTTCATTTACCTGGCGCATACTGAAAATTTGATCCTGACAGCCCCTCTGTGGTCTGAAAGCAGACTGGTCTTCATCCAACTTCCTCTCAACACTGATCCCACCCTCTCTTCCAAGATGCCAGTGAATACTTTGCCAGGTATATTGATCAATGAGCTACCGTGATAGCTGTTGCAATCCTTCCTGTTTTCTTGCTTATACATATGTGCAATTACTGCTTTTGTCGAATCTGAAGGTAATATAAATCTTGTAATATTTGCTCATCGCTGTAACCGTGAGTCCGTGAACTAATATAACTGTATCAATATAATGGAACCTTACAGGCGGCAAATTCGAATCTAATAAGCAAGAAGTATTTCTAATAAAAACTGTACGCGAATTAATGGAGACCAGGTAAAATATACTGCTTTATTCGTATAGAGGTTTTCAAAAGAGAATTCCTAAGAAGTAATAATACATTTCATTAAACATTTAAAAAGGTCCGTACTATAAACTTCATAATATTCCGTATTGTCACTGTGTTCACAGAAGTACCACCTTAAAGTACAATAATCAACTTAATTAAAATCCAATATATCGTGGACATCATCAGCCATAGTGTAAATACCATTTAAAACTAAAGGATAAAGCTATCACATAACAAGAATGGGTAAAATTATATAAAGTGTAAAATATCGAGTGGACCGAGCTCGATTATTGCAGTCACTTAAGTGCGGCCAGTATCTGATATTTGGGAGACGATGGGTTCGAATCCCACTGTCGGCAGTCTTGAAGACGGTTTTCCGTAATTTCCCATTTTCAAGTTCATTAAGGCCATGGCCGCTTCCTTCCCACTCCTAGCTCTTTCTTGTGCTATCGTCGCCGTAGACCTGTCTGTGTCGGTGTGACGTAAAGTAAATTGTAAAAAAAGGTCAAGTCCTTGTTGCTTAAAAGTCTTTCTGTGATAAGGCACAAACTTCTTAAAACAGATCATGTCCATTTAGACGTTATAATACCATTTTTTGGGTTTGGAGAAATAAATAAACTTCAGAAAATAGAATAATTAAACATTAAAATCAAATCAAATCAAATCGTAACTTCATTCATTCTTCCATTCATACTGGCATTCAGACATTCTGGTTATACATTTTATAGGCCATCTTGGCAAGACCGCTTGAAGGAAGCTAAAGACATATCCTCGCTGGCTTAAGCTGGTTTACCCACGTATTGTTCTGCTGTGAAACTGATAATTGTCTCGCAAGGTAGGACTTCTGTGAACTCTTTTCTAAGATAAAAAGTTAAATTGTAAGTGGCCTGGGGTCAGGAAATATCCAAAATAGAGTGCAAGGGCTAAAACAAATTGAATTTTAGATAATATTATCGAAAATATGTATCTGATATGTATTGGAGTAGAGTGTTGGAATGGGTTATAGATGTGCTGTTTCCTTTTCCCGGCCAGTGCTCTCATTGGCATGATTAAATTAAACAGCTATTTACGCCGCTCGTGAATCGTTAATTAATGGAAAATGATGAGCATGTTCGCCATCCGAATGCGAACGCCCATTATTCTGGTATTAAACAGCTTGTGGCGTCTCCCTCCAGTACTGCATGTGGTGGAGGTGGTGAGAAGACGCACTTGATGGAGGCAATTAGTGTATACAATGGCGCTGATTGGTTGTCAGCAACTGTTCAGCAAGTTGTGATGAAGGCGCCGAGTCTTGTGGCTAACCACTGCTGTTGGGCCAACCTCAAATGACTACAGTGAGGGACGATGTTGGCCAGCACTCCGTTCAGTGGCGACCTACAAGAACAAACGCTTCTAACAGCCGCATCGATGTCCTTCAGAGTTTAGAGAACGTAGCGATTTCCTTTACTGACCTGGAGGTATCTTGTTTCCTTTCTGCGCTGTGTACCTGGTGGGATTTCACGAACGAGTACGATTATCCATTCTCTCGTAACATTTTGAAGAAGTCGGATGAAGAATTCCAACCCCTAGACGAACAAAAGTGTAGGTTATAAAGGGAAGGGGTATGAAGGGTAGGACAGTGAAAATCCCCTGTGGGTGGGGGACGCAGACGAAGAATACACCGACGGTTTTCGTAAGAGGCGAATAGAAGGGGCGACCAAGGAGTGATGAAGTTAGAAGTATGAGAGGGGCCGATGACCTTAGATCTTAGGCCCCTTTAAACAACAAGCATCATCATCAGAACTATGAGACTACTTGTGATTAGTACCACTATAAGAGGAACACCATGGTTCTGCTTTAATTTAAAATAATTTAATTTATTGCTTGCTACAGGATCTTAATCTAATTCTTTTTACTGAAAAACTGAACTACTTTCTAGATATTCTACATACATAACTACATAAAGAAATAACTAAATAAACAAAAGTCTCACAATTAATAACAATAACACAATATACAGTCTACGGCATTAACATTTGGAAACCACGAACCTACTACGCTGATACTAGGGAAGTCAGCTGGCGAAATAACATAATAATGCCAAGTTGTTGTAAATAATATGTTAAATTTATTATTTGCAATGTGATGGCAAATCCCTACATCTGGACCATTAGGTTAGAGTCCCTTTCTCGTTTCCTTCAGTTAACGATAGCATATCTTCGTTAGGAAACCGGGGAGAGTTTTGTATTATCCCGGTTTGGTCTCATCTCAATACAGGTGGAGGCGATGACATGATTCATGTGATCGCGCCCACCTGGCCAACAGGTAATTGGTCCATGACCATAAAGGGTCATTGTGTTCACGAGGGTCGAATTGCAACCCTCAGAAATCAACGGTTCCACCACACAAGTGGATGGGTGGCCAAAGTGTAAAATTTTAACAAGCAACATTTTTGAGGAATTATTTGCCTTATTATCAGCAAGATAAGGGTCAACGAATTTTGCGTGTGTTCAAATTTTAATTTAAATAAAAATGCTCCTTTAGCATTTGCAAGGAAACAGTTCCAGGTTCTTGTTCTTGTAGAATAGTAAACCCTTGGTGAGCGTTTAAATATCTGTCCCCATTCCTAGGACGGAGCCTTCAAAATTTTCCGTTGGATCTGATTTAATATATATATATATATATATTTATGATGAGCCTTAAAGTTAATGATTAGAGTGTACCGTTCAACCCTGTACTACTGATTAGATGGCGCCCATATATTTCATTGGAGATCTTACATCTTCATTTTTTTAAATTGCTTATTAAATGCGATAGATTCGGACCGTAACACCCCCTGAGATAAATGCTGGTTGGGACTCAGGCTTTGAGCGGGTACACTTCCGACCTTAATATTTGTCTAATGCAGTATTCTGAAGTGTGCTTTCGTTTTCTGAAGTATTCTTTTTCTTTTATTGTTTCTATTATGCCATCAGTAAACCAAACCGGACACTTCCTAGACTTTGCATTGCATGTTCGAGGAACCGCTACGTTTATTGCCGAGTATACTTTCGTGTAAAAGCAGTCTACTGTCTTATCGAAAAGAGTGCATTCGTATAATGCTCCCCAATATATACTTCCTAGCTCAGTGTACAGACGTTCGAAGACAGCTCTCCTGAAAACGTAAGCTGTTTGGGAGGATCCATAGCCTTTTCTACGATCTGAAGTGACCTGAGTTCTATTTCCAGGGCGGAGTGGTGAGAGTCCTCAGACAGTATGAGATCATCACTCTTTATGCATGCTACGTTTGTCACCGACCGACTAATTAACACTAAATCCAAAGTTCTATCATTACAATTTGGAACAGAGTTATACGAAGCCAGATTGTATACGTTCATGAAAATTCCAAGTTCCTGTGTTTGTCTATTTAAATTAGATCTGCTTTGTTATTACATATTGATGGTATGTTAAATCTCCGGCAATTATTATATTACTGTCTTTGATCTCATAGTGAGATTCCAACCATCCAAATCCCTCCGAATATATCTCTAACTTTGAAGAAGGTGCCACATAAATACCGCAAACATACCAGACTTTGAATTGAACGAGTAATTTTTGGAAGCAATCTTTCGAAACCGCTCGCTACTTGTTCAACATTCAAGACAGATAATTCGCTCTTCACTGCTGTGGGGACGCCACCTCCCCTCCCCGTCCCACCTCTGGTTCTATCGGCACTGTACACTCTGTACTGCCCACCGTTGGCCTCCCTGTCAAACACATTAGAGTCAAGCCAGCTTTCACTTAAGATACAAATGTCTATATTACTACATAATAGGTTCTCATTGAATATATCTAATTTTGTTTTCAGTACACATACATTTTCATAATAAATTATCAGTTCTTTTTTATTGTCGCCCTCTAAATCTTTTCTAGATCATCAACATTATTAATAACAATAATACGAGAAGCCTGATTTATTGTTCCGTTTCTTACCCATAAGAAAGCAGAGTCCTTTTCTCTTCTCTTGTGACGTGCAGCTGCCAGCAATCTCCTCCTCTCCGGAGCCAGACTCTCCTGTTGTCTCCAGGTAGCCCAAGGTGTCTTGTGCTCAGATTCCTCTTCACTCTATGACGTTCTATAAAGCTGTCTTTATCAAATTCCTCACAAACTTCACAATAATTGCAGTGTGCTCTTGATTCGGTTGCTTTGGCAGACGGTGGTATGCATCCACCATAGTGTCCACCACTTCCATGTTTCACCTGTTTCACAGTCTCGAGCACATTCCCAATCCTACACTCAGGAACACTTTGTATTTCAAGTGATTAGGGCCGGTGATCTGGATTTTGGCCCCCTTTTGACAACAAGCGTCAACTCAGAAAAGAAGGAGCCACTGATTGTTTTAGATTCATGGTCACTGATCATCATCATTCGTTTTAGATTCTAGTCGGTGGATACATTTTGAAGTTTTAATTATCGTTTCGTTGCACGTCGAACCATTAAGGGTCGGTGACCTAGCTGTTAGGCCCTTTTATAAACAACAAACATCATCATCATTATCATCCGAGATGGTCGCCAAAAATCCGTGGTTCGAGGTCTGAGATCGTTCACAGTTTTCTGCTGAATAGTTTTCACAAATCTTATATATAGAGAAGATATTCTTCGAACCCATTACTAGCAGAATTAGAAGATTGGTCTGACGTAGAGAGTAGGACTTTGTCCTCATACACATCTTTTCATTTACACACGGCCAATCTCCGTAGTCACGTAAAACTACGAGCTTGCGTGTACTCCTGTGTACAAGAACTTTCACTAACAACAAATATTGTAATGATCTGCTCTCCGACGTCGAAGAGGAATTGGTTCCACGTTAGCTATCCTCAGTCCGTTTTAGAGCTCTAATTTAATTCTAGGATGGTACAGACACACACACACACACACACCCACCCACACACACACACACACACACACACACCCACCCCCCCACCCCCCCACACACCCACCCCACCCCCCACACACACAGACGATTCTACTCAGTAGTATAAGTGGACAGTTCGGCGCCTCCACCTCCACAGGCCCTCCGCAGAGGCCTCCTCCACCCCCTCCACACGCTCTCGGGAGAGGCCTCCTCCTCACGCTGGCTAAGAGCGCGACCCTAACCTCACACCCGCCATCTTGGAGGGGCTTAACCTAACTTTTTATGCGTAAGAGAGCTAGTCTAACCTCATGGAAGGGCTTAACCTCAGATTTACAGCCGGCTGCCCTTCCTGACGCCTAAGAGCGCGACCCTAACCTCACATGCACTACCTTGCAGGGGCTTAACCTAACTTTTTATGCGTAAGAGAGCTGGCTTAACCTCACGGAGGGCCTTAACCTCAGTTTTACGGCCGGCTGTCCTTCCTGACGCCTAGGAGAGTGCGTTTAACCTTACATCTGCTATCTTGGAGGGGCTTAACCTAACTTTTGACGCACAAGACAGCAAGCCTAACCTCATGGAAGGACCTAACCTCAGTTTTACGGCTGGATCTCCTTGCCGACGCCAATTGCACAAGATGGCGGCTACACATGGCTCCTTATGAGACACCGCCTAAACTCACATCCGCTATCTTAGAGGGGCTTAACCTAACTTTTAACGCACAAGACAGAAAGTCTAACCTCATGGAGGGGCTTAACCTCAGTTTTACGGCCGGATGCCCTTATCGACGTCAATTGCCCAAGATGGCGGCTATACACGAGTCCTTATGAGACTCCTTAAGGGTGCTTGCGCAAGAACTTTTGACACGCAAGACAGCAAGCCTAACCTTATAGAAGGACCTAACCTCAGTTTTACGGCCGGATGGCCTTCTCGACGCCAATTGCACAAGATGGCGGCTATACAGGCACCTGATGAGACACGTTAAGGGTGCTTGCGCAAGATGGCGGCTATACATAGCTTTTTATGGGACTGCATAACAGTGCTTGCACAATCGTGCTGCTATCGTTAGCTACATACCTTTGAAATGTGGTGGCGGCAATTTGAAAAATTCCACGTGTTTAGCAAACCCACGTGATTTTTTGACAGCTGTTATCCGCCATCTTGCATCGCAAACCTCAGTGCTGCACTCTTTAGCTACTTACCTTTGAAATGTTGTGGTCGCAATTTGAAAAATATTTATTTGACAGCCGCCATCTTTAATGAACAGAGCATCGTGCTGCTATCTTTAGCTACATATCTTTGAAATGTGGTGGCGGGCAATTCCACGTACAGCTGTCATCCGCCATCTAGCGTACACTTTACGATCTAGTACTGATGTTGTTTACACAGCAAAGCCAAACTATATAATTCATGCTAGGAACAAGATTCGCATCGAGAAATGTTATATAATGTTAAATAAGATATGTGTGACACAGTTGTTGGCGTAAGATAATAAATGTTCAGAACATTCATATCGATCGATCATTATCGATTCAATTCAGATTTCATTTCCATCCAGTTGGCAGTATAACCGGAACCGTCAACGCTCCCTTCTTACTCCTCACCCCGTAAAAATCGGGCTCAAGGAAAGTTTCGCGTATAATACTTCATCTAATGTAGTCTGTGCGAAACACTTTGCTCCTGAAGATATGCATATATTTAGGATTTACATTGATCACAATGTTGAAAGGAAAACAAGCAAAAAGACAGCCCTACATTAAAGTCTGGTGCTCTCGCCAGAATTTTCCCAAACCTTCCCTATTACTTAACCAAACCCAGTACATCTACAAGAGAAAAATCCAGATGACAGGCGTAAAGAAATTCAGAAAAGAGAGGAGGAAGAATTAAAAAAAACTTTTTGAGCAAGACAAAATTGTAGATTTTGTAGCCTTGAAAGATTGCAAAACACCACTTGCTGATTGTTTAGGAAACAGATGGTTGACAGAAAGTAGTGAAAATGAATTTGAATTTTACACTCTCTCAATGAGGTACAGAACCAAACGTTGATGTAGCATTAAAAGTGTCAGTGTTTCTGCAGTACATGCACTGGTGCCAATAAACAATTTAAGAGGTGAAAGCTATAAGTACTGTCCAAAATTGCGGTTTTACTGTGCTTAGCATTGTTTCACATACATACTGTGAACATACGTTTTCTGAACGAACGACACTTACGCTTACTCCATTCTGAGGACAAATTACATTACGTCCAAAAACCTTTCCTAGTTGCCATCCTCATTGTACTTCCTCGTGTTTCGAGCAATTCTTTCGTTCGGTTTACGGTACTTTCTTTCTCTTTTAGTTCCTTGCAAATTTAAGTCCATCCACATAACTCCAGCTTTAGACAGGTGATGAGATCTCTTATTGTTGCGTGAAGCCTTCCAATATTACTATTGTTGTGGTAATTCCACCCTCATTAGTGTTGTTTTTTCTGTGTCTAACATTAAAACAGTTCCACATAGATAGACTCATTCAGCAGCCATACATATATACACATGGGAGTAACGGAGTCCCACTCCCATTTGACAGGCGAAGGACTCCTGGGAAACAACTTGGCGAACGAAATGGAATTCGATGGGGAGCTATCAATATTAATGAGGCTTATGGGAGAAAGAAAGTAGAACTGGCTGAGTCAGTAAATAGAATGCATCTGGATGTGGAGTAAGTGATATTCGGGTAAGGGGAGATAACGAGGAAGGGATAGGAGATTATAAAGTGAACTTGACGGGTGTTAGAAAGGGAAGGGCAGAGTCTGGGGTAGGGCTCTTTATCAGGAATACCATTGCACGGAACATAGTTTCTGTTAGGCACGTAAATGAGCGAATGATGTGGGCAGATTTGGCAGTTGGAGGAATTAGGACTAGAATTGTGTCCGTGTATTCACCATGTGAGGGTGCAGATGAGGATGAAGTTGACAAGTTTTATGAAGCATTAAATGACATTGTGGTCAGGGTTAACAGCAAGGATAGAATAGTGCTAATGGGCGATTTCAATGCGAGAGTTGGGAATAGAACTGAAGGATACGAAAAGATGATTGGTAAATGTGGGGAAGATATGGAAGCTAATGGGAATGGGAAGCGTTTGTTGGACTTCTGTACTAGTACGGGTTTAGCTGTTACGAATACATTCTTCAAGCATAAGGCTATTCACCACTACACATGAGAGGCTAGCGGTACCAGATCCATAACAGACTAGTTTTCCGCAGATTTTTCGATGATACAGACCACTATCTGATTTGTAGTGAACTAAGTATCTCTAGGCCTAGGGTAGAGAAAGTGAAATCTGTCTGCAAACGGATAAGGGTAGAAAATCTCTAGGACGAGGAAATTAAACAGAAGTACATGAATATGATTAGTGAGAAGTTTCGAACTGTAGACAGTAAGCAGGTTCAGGATATAGAAAGTCAATGGGTGGCATACAGGGATGCTGTAGTAGAAACAGCAAGGGATGCCTAGGAACAACTGTGTGTAAAGATGGGAAAAGGCGAACATCTTGGTGGAATGATGAAGTGAGAGCAGCTTGTAAACGTAAAAAGAAGGCTTATCAGAAATGGCTCCAAACAAGGGTCGAAGCAGACAGGGATTTGTATGATGATGAAAGAAACAGAGCATAACAAATAGTTGTTGAATCCAGAAAGAAGTCAGGGGAAGATTTTGGTAACAACCTGGAAAGGCTAGGTCAAGCAGCAGGGAAACCTTTCTGGACAGTAATAAAGAATCTTAGGAAGGGAGGGAAAAAGGAAATGAACAGTGTTTTCAGTAATTTAGGTGAACTCATAATAGATTCCAGGGAATCACTGGAGAGATGGAGGGAATATTTTGAACATCTTCTCAATGTAAGAGGAAATCATCCTGGTGGTGTTGTGAACAGCCAAGCTCATTGGGAGGAGGAAAATGATGTTGGTGAAATTATGCTTGAGGAAGTGGAAAGGGTGGTAAATAAACTCCATTGTCAAAAGGTAGCAGGAATAGATGAAATTAGACCTGAAATGGTGAAGTATAGTGGGAAGGCAGGAATGAAATGGCTTCATAGAGTAGTAAAATTAGCGTGGAGTGTTGGTAAGCTACCTTCAGATTGGGAAAAAGCAGTAACTGCACCCCTTCTATAAGCAAGGGAATAGGAAGGAGGTATCTCATTGATTAGTATACCAGGCAAAGTATTCACTGGAATCTTGGAAGGGAGGGTGCGATCAGTCGTTGAGAGAAAGTTGGATGGAAACCAGTGTGGTTTTAGACCACAGAGAGGCTATCAGGATCAGATTTTCAGTATGCGTCAGGTAATTGAAAAATGCTACGAGAGGAATAGGCAGTTGTGTTTATGTTTCGTAGATCTAGAGAAAGCATATGACAGGGTACCGAGGGAAAAGATGTTCGCCATACTGGCGAACTATGGAATTAAAGGTAGATTATTGAAAGCAATCAAAGGCATTTATGTTGACAATTGGGCTTCAGTTAGAATTGATGGTAGAATGAGTTCTTGGTTCGGGGTGCTTACAGGGGTTAGACAAGGCTGTAATCTTTCACCTTTGCTGTTCGTAGTTTACATGGATCATCTGCTGAAAGGTATAAAATGGCAGGGAGGGATTCAGTTAGGTGGAAATATAGTAAGCAGTCTGGCCTATGCTGACGATTTGGTCGTAATGGCAGATTGTGCCGAAAGCCTGCAGTCTAATATCTTGGAACTTGAAAATAGGTGCAATGAGTATGATATGAAAATTAGCCTCTCGAAGACTAAATTGATGTCAGAAGGTAAGAAATTCAACAGAATTGAATGTCAGATTGGTGATACAAAGGTAGAACAGGTTAATAATTTCAAGTACTTAGGTTGTGTGTTCTCCCAGGATAGTAATATAGTAAGTGAGATTGAATCAAGGTGTCATAAAGCTAATGCAGTGAGCTCGCAGTTGCGATCAACAGTATTCTGTAAGAAGGAAGTCAGCTCCCAGACGAAACTATCTTTACATCGGTCTGTTTTCAGACCAACTTTGGTTTACGGGCGCGAAAGCTGGGTGGACTCAGGTTATCTTATTCATAATTTAGAAGTAACAGACATTAAAGTAGCAAGAATGATTGCTGGTACAACCAGGTGGGAACAATGGGAGGAGGGTACTCGGAATGAGGAGATAAAGGCTAATTTAGGAATGAACTCGATGGATGAAGCTGTACGTATAAACCGGCTTCGGTGGTGGGGTCATTTGAGGCGAATGGAGGAGGATAGGTTACCTAGGAGAATAATGGACTCTGCTATGGAGGGTAAGCTAAGTAGAGGTAGACCAAGACGACGTTGGTTAGACTCGGTTTCTAACGATTTAAAGATAAGAGGTATAGAACTAAATGAGGCCACAACACTAGTTGCAAATCGAGGATTGTGGCGACGTTTAGTAAATTCACAGAGGCTTGCAGACTGAACGCTGAAAGGCATAACAGTCTATAATGATAATGTATGTATGTATGTATGTATGTATGTATGTATGTAGCATTATTTCTGATAATAATAAGATAAATCGCAACATGTTTTCTCTTCTAAATGGAAGTTTAAAATATGTTATTCTGTTATTTACTTTTTATTTGATACTGTTCATTTCCTTAAATCCGTCATAAATAATTAATTAAATCTGTGTGATGAAGCTAAAACCTTCTTTTATCCCTAATTTGATCCTGTCGTTGGTTATGGTTGTTGAGTTTTCAAAGTCCATGGGACATACGACTGTACTGTTTTTCTGGTTGTAGCCATATGTTTGTTTATTCTCATATTCACATTGACGTATTTATTTCAAATTTCACATTATTTTATATGTATCCAATGAAAAAAGGCTCTTCCAGCAACGTTTTATTTGCGAAAACCTAATTGAAGGTTAACTCCTCATATGGTACCAGTAAGACTCCAAGGAGAAGCAGTACAGTGTTGCCAAGTTTCAGTGTCACGGTCTTAGTATAGTCTGGCCATAGTCGTACCCATGTGAGCAGCCCCGCCGGTCTGGCCGTTGCCTGTGAGTTGTACCCACTACGTGAGGAACACCATGGGAATACCGGCACCCGTGACTAGTACACCTAGGTGAGGAACCTCATCGGTTTGCTTTGGCTATGAGTGGTGCCATTGTGTGAGAAACTCCATAGGTCTGCGTTCCTTGTACGACGTACAATACTTGTGAGTAGTACCAACTTGTGTGGAACACCGTGAGTCTTCGCTACTTTTGATTAGTACCCCAACATGACAAATGGCATGGTTCTACTTTACTCGCGACATGTACCATTCTGCGGGGCCTTCGACATGGATGTTGGACCCCTTATTCGGCAAAGTAAGAAAGCTTCGTGGTAGAGAGATGTGTCGTCTATGACGTGACATACTCCATCATCTCAAGTGAGGACTAACTTCGACGTATTTCTCGTATCCAGAGATCAACTTCTGTACCGGGAATTTCCATTGCAGGCAGTACCGTTACTGAAGCACTCTCGATTGCTGACCATCTAGTTAATCATTTCGCGGAAGTATGTGGCTCCGGCATCGCGATTTCCTCGCTCTGAAGCGGGAGGCAGAACGTCATCACCTTAGTTATGCCACTCAAGCTTCAGAGGACTATAACGTACCCTTTACGAAGTGGGAACTCCACAGCGCCTTACTGCTTTGCAAGGACACGTGTGCTGGGCCAGGCAATGTCCATAATCATATGAAGAAACATCTTAGTGGGGATAGTCTATTATAACTCATACGTGTGTTCATCCGAATCTGGATAGAGGGTGAGTTTCCGTCTCAGTGGCGAGAGGGCATAGCCATTCCTGTCCTTAAGCCTGACAAAAATCCTAAATATGCAGGATGTTGCAGACCTATTTGTTTTACAAAGTGCCTGTGTAAGGTATTTGAGAGGATGCTCAGTCGCCGACTTGTGTGGTGTCTGGAGAAACAAGGACTTTTGTCCCAGTACCAATGTGATTTTTGAGCCGCCTGCTCGACCACTGACCACTTGGTACGCCTGGACTTTTCTATCCAGGATGCGTTTCTCCTCAAACAGCATTTGGTGGCGTTTTTCTTTGACTTAGGAAAGGCCTATGACACGACACGGCGCTATGGTATCCTTTCAGTCCTGCATCAATTGTGATTCCGAGGTCACTTTCCGGTATTTATTGTGAATTTTTTGTCTCTCCGTCTATTCCTTGTCCGAGTAGGGAGTGAAATTCACAATATCACGTTAATGAAAATGGAGTCCCACAGGGATCGGTTCTGAGTGTTAGTCTGATCGCGATTGTCATAAACGGTATTGTCGCTGCTGCTGGTCGCTATATGTGGACGATTTTGCTCTGCACTATAACTCGCGTAATCTGACAGTCGCAGAGCGACAATTACAGCAAGCTGTTAGGAGAGTGGAACAGTGGACCTTACTACACGGCTTTCGGTTTTCAACCGCAAAGACCTCTGTTGTCCACTTTGGCCGGCAACGCACTCTTCACTTACATACTGAGCTTTATTTAGGAAATGTCCCTCCTCCCCTAATCTACACTTACCGACTTCTTGGGCTCCTTTTCAATAGCAATATATCGTGGGAGCCACACGTGCGGCAGTTAAGAGTACAATGCACCAAGAAGCTGAATATCTTGAAGTTTCTTAGCAGCATTAATTGGGGGGCTGACCGCACGATGCCCCTACAATTTCATAGGACACATATTTTATCCGGGTTAGACAACGGCAGTGCAGCATATGGCTCAGCAAGACCAAGTGTCCTTGCGAAACTGAACAGCATCCACCACAGCGGGGTTATTTTGGCGACGGGAGCCTTTCGTATAAGCCCCATAGCTAGCCTGCTCACTGCATCTGGTGTGCCACCTTTACACCTGAGGCGCTGCAGCTCCTTCTGCCATATGCTGCAAATTTGCGACAGATGCCACTTCATCCAAGCTATCCTTGCGTATTCAACAATGGAAACCTTCGGCTGTACGCTGCTTGTCTTCGAGCAATGCGGCCGGTTGGAATACGCTTGGGTAGCAGTCACACATTGTCTGATGTACCTTTGGTTCCTTGCCTTGTCAGACAACCAAGTGGGGTATCTCTGTGGGTAATACGACGACATGAAATAGTTATGGACCCTTCGATTTAGCGGAGGCTCTTCCTGTCCGTTTATGGCCGGTATTCAGGTTTTGTCGTTTGAGGGCAGGAACGAAAGAGGGCTGTGCGTTCGTTGTCGATAACGACACATCTCTTTTTTCTCTCCCTGAAACCTGTAGTGTGTTGAATGCAGAGATCTATCTGTGAAGCTCTGCGGTACTCACTATGCGATGAGTGCCGACACTTTCTTCTGTGTACTGACTCCTTGAGCTCTCTACAGTCTATTATTACCTGTTTACCTCGGCACCCTCTTGTGCAGCGGATCCAGGTCCTGGGGGGCGGGTGTTCAGGTGGCGGGACCAGAATCACGTTTATTTGGCTCCCAAGCCACATGGGTATAGAGGAAAACGTGTTAGCAGATAGGGCTGCCAAGGAGGCAGTAACACTGCTCCCGTTGCCTTACAGTGTTCCAGCAAGTGATATTCACTCTCAGCTGAGATATTTGGTTATGTCCCATTGGGACTCCACTTCCAAATAAACTGAGAGCGATAAAAGTTAGCACGAAGGTATAGAGGACTTCCCATCCGGCTGCTTGTAGGAAAGCAGTGGTGTTATGTCTTCTTTGGACCGGCTACGGTGTACTAACGCACTCCCGGTGTGTACACGCGCAGTGTCTACTTGCGGCGACCATCTTACCGTGGTACACATCCTTACGGAGTGCGTGGACCTAGTTGATTTTCGCCGTAGACTAACACTCCCGAGTACCATCTCCCTCATCCTGCGAGATGACGAGCAGTCAGCAGACCTTGTCGTCCGTTTTATGTGGGATAGTGGTCGTTTTTATCGTGTGCAATATTGTTCTTTGTCTTAGTATATTTCTCTTAGCTGGGATTTTTATCCCATTGACTCTATTTTAGTTCGCGTTTGCGTATTTGAATGTGTTATTTTAACTTCTAACATGAATTATATATATTTGTACTTCCCTGCAATGCCTTACTTCATTATCACCTCTATTTCCTATAATTTTAATAGAAAATAAGATATTGCGAATTAGAACCACTAATTGTTTTAATCTCATAATCATTTTTCATCACCATTTAAACTCTAGTCAGTCGATACATTAAAAATTTTTAATGATAATGTCATGTCGTCTATCTCGTACCATTAGTGGCCGTTGACCCTAGATGTTAGGCCCCTATAAACAACAAGCATCATCATCTCTATTCGCGATATGGCTAGAGAGGGAATTTTCTCGATTCCCGTTCCAGAAAGTGCGCAGGAGAACATGAAGAAGGAAACAGTACAGGGAGAGGCCGGCCGTGCCCTTTGGCTGGGAGCTTCCAGTTGACACTATTCTCCGGGTACCTTTTAAGCAGAGTAAAGCGGAAGTGATGATGAAGGCGAGGAAAAGACGTGGGTGAAAGGGGCTGCACCTACAGTGTTATCACATGGTAGGAGAGAGGAAAGGGGCTGCGCCTACAGTGTTATCACATGGTAGGGGAGAGGAAAGGGGCTGCGCCTACAGTGTTATCACATGGTAGGGGAGAGGAAAGGGGCTGCGCCTACAGTGTTATCACGCGGTAGGAGAGAGGAAAGGGGCTGCGCCTACAGTGTTATCACATGGTAGGAGAGAGGAAAGGGGCTGCGCCTACAGTGTTATCACGTGGTAGGAGACAGGAAAGGGGCTGCGCCTACAGTGTTATCACGTGGTAGGAGAGAGGAAAGGGCCTGCGCCTACAGTGTTATCACATGGTAGGAGAGAGGAAAGGGGCTGCGCCTACAGTGTTATCACGTGGTAGGAGAGAGGAAAGGGGCTGCGCCTACAGTGTTATCACGCGGTAGGAGACAGAAAAGGGGCTGCGCCTACAGTGTTATCACGCGGTAGGAGAGAGGAAAGGGGCTGCGCCTACAGTGTTATCACATGGTAGGAGAGAGGAAAGGGGCTGCGCCTACAGTGTTATCACGCGGTAGGAGACAGGAAAGGGGCTGCGCCTACAGTGTTATCACATGGTAGGAGACAGGAAAGGGGCTGCGCCTACAGTGTTATCACATGGTAGGAGAGAGGAAAGGGGCTGCGCCTACAGTGTTATCACGCGGTAGAAGAGAGGAAAGTGGCTGCGCCTACAGTGTTATCACATGGTAGGAGAGAGGAAAGGGGCTGCGCCTACAGTGTTACCACGCGGTAGGAGACAGGAAAGGGGCTGCGCCTACAGTGTTATCACATGGTAGGGGAGAGGAAAGGGGCTGCGCCTACAGTGTTATCACATGGTAGGAGAGAGGAAAGGGGCTGCGCCTACAGTGTTTTCACGCGGTAGGAGACAGGAAAGGGGCTGCGCCTACAGTGTTATCACGGGGTAGGAGAGGGGAAAGGGGCTGCGCCTACAGTGTTATCACGTGGTAGGAGAGGGGAAAGGGGCTGCGCCTACAGTGTTATCACGCGGTAGGAGACAGGAAAGGGGCTGCGCCTACAGTGTTATCACGCGGTAGGAGACAGGAAAGGGGCTGCGCCTACAGTGTTATCACGTGGTAGGAGAGAGGAAAGGGGCTGCGCCTACAGTGTTATCACATGGTAGGAGACGGGAAAGGGGCTGCACCTACAGTGTTATCACATGGTAGGAGAGAGGAAAGGGGCTGCGCCTACAGTGTTATCACATGGTAGGAGACAGGAAAGGGGCTGCGCCTACAGTGTTATCACATGGTAGGAGAGAGGAAAGGGGCTGCACCTACAGTGTTATCACATGGTAGGAGAGAGGAAAGGGGCTGCGCCTACAGTGTTATCACATGGTAGGAGACAGGAAAGGGGCTGCGCCTACAGTGTTATCACATGGTAGGAGAGAGGAAAGGGGCTGCGCCTACAGTGTTATCACATGGTAGGAGAGAGGAAAGGGGCTGCGCCTACAGTGTTATCACGCGGTAGGAGAGAGGAAAGGGGCTGCGCCTACAGTGTTATCACGCGGTAGGAGACAGGAAAGGGGCTGCGCCTACAGTGTTATCACGCGGTAGGAGAGAGGAAAGGGGCTGCGCCTACAGTGTTATCACGTGGTAGGAGACAGGAAAGGGGCTGCGCCTACAGTGTTATCACATGGTAGGAGAGAGGAAAGGGGCTGCGCCTACAGTGTTATCACGTGGTAGGAGACAGGAAAGGGGCTGCGCCTACAGTGTTATCACGCGGTAGGAGACAGGAAAGGGGCTGCGCCTACAGTGTTATCACGGGGTAGGAGAGAGGAAAGGGGCTGCGCCTACAGTGTTATCACGGGGTAGGAGAGAGGAAAGGGGCTGCGCCTACAGTGTTATCACATGGTAGGAGAGAGGAAAGGGGCTGCGCCTACAGTGTTATCACATGGTAGGAGAGAGGAAAGGGGCTGCGCCTACAGTGTTATCACATGGTAGGAGAGAGGAAAGGGGCTGCGCCTACAGTGTTATCACGTGGTAGGAGACAGGAAAGGGGCTGCGCCTACAGTGTTATCACATGGTAGGAGAGAGGAAAGGGGCTGCGCCTACAGTGTTATCACGCGGTAGGAGACAGGAAAGGGGCTGCGCCTACAGTGTTATCACGGGGTAGGAGAGGGGAAAGGGGCTGCGCCTACAGTGTTATCACGTGGTAGGAGAGGGGAAAGGGGCTGCGCCTACAGTGTTATCACATGGTAGGAGAGGGGAAAGGGGCTGCGCCTACAGTGTTATCACGGGGTAGGAGAGAGGAAAGGGGCTGCGCCTACAGTGTTATCACGGGGTAGGAGAGAGGAAAGGGGCTGCGCCTACAGTGTTATCACGTGGTAGGAGAGGGGAAAGGGGCTGCGCCTACAGTGTTATCACGCGGTAGGAGACAGGAAAGGGGCTGCGCCTACAGTGTTATCACATGGTAGGAGAGGGGAAAGGGGCTGCGCCTACAGTGTTATCACATGGTAGGAGAGAGGAAAGGGGCTGCGCCTACAGTGTTATCACATGGTAGGAGAGAGGAAAGGGGCTGCGCCTACAGTGTTATCACGTGGTAGGAGAGGGGAAAGTGGCTGCGCCTACAGTGTTATCACATGGTAGGAGAGAGGAAAGGGGCTGCACCTACAGTGTTATCACGTGGTAGGAGAGAGGAAAGGGGCTGCACCTACAGTGTTATCACATGGTAGGAGAGAGGAAAGGGGCTGCGCCTACAGTGTTATCACGTGGTAGGAGAGGGGAAAGGGGCTGCGCCTACAGTGTTATCACATGGTAGGAGAGGGGAAAGGGGCTGCGCCTACAGTGTTATCACGTGGTAGGAGAGAGGAAAGGGGCTGCGCCTACAGTGTTATCACATGGTAGGAGAGAGGAAAGGGGCTGCGCCTACAGTGTTATCACATGGTAGGGGAGAGGAAAGGGGCTGCGCCTACAGTGTTATCATGTGGTAGGAGAGGGGAAAGGAGCTGCGCCTACAGTGTTATCACATGGTAGGAGAGAGGAAAGGGGCTGCGCCTACAGTGTTATCACGTGGTAGGAGAGAGGAAAGGGGACACGAGTTCCCACAATGCTGCTGTACTTACTCAGTAGATGTCTTAACCCCGCGACTGCAGTTATTATCACAGTGCGTTTAGAACAGCAGTGAGAGAATTTTGTAGCGTGATCCGCTGTTAAAAAGCAGTGCATGAGCCTATTGTGTGCTAAAGTTACTTCAAAACACTGGCACATTCATGTAGAACACATGAAATAGACGGAGAATTAAATGTGGGAAGCTGATGGCCTCACAGAACTTCTTCACGGCAAAATTGTGATCAACCTCAATGATGACAGCTCCAGCTCAAGTGATAATAATTCGTGTGCTTACCCCGACTGTGAATCGGACTTGTGTGTGCAACCACTTGATACAGATTAGTTACTACTGCGCAAGGTAAACTGACGCTTAAAATGCTCCATGATGATTTAAACTTACTTTATGTCAGTTTAATAATCCGATAATAATAATAATAATAATAATAATAATAATAATAATAATAATAATAATAATAATAATAATAATAATAATAATAATAATAATAATAATAATTGTACCGGGTGGTACACCTCCACGCCGCTAATTTAAATGCGCGCCAGTTAAAACTCCTCTGCTGGAGGAAGTCTGAACTTTATTGACGTTATTAATTTTCTACCTTCTCAGAAGATGTCACTACCTGTAAATTTTGGAGTTTTAGAACTGTGTCACTTTTGATGTGTTTTTGTTTCGCTTGAAGTAAGAAGTGTGAACTTTCTCTTCTAGAGGACACTACTGAAGATCTACAATAGTGCAACCTAGTGCGGAGTCAAAGAACTATTTTTTGGAGAAAATTTAATTTCAAGAGTTTGTTCTTTGTTAAATTTCTTTCTGTCATTGTTTAAGTTGGCAATATTTACCCCTTTCTTCCCCTTGTTATGAATGTATCCAATCCCGAATTTCTTCTATTAATTTCTGACCAATCTGGTGTATCTTCCCCCAACTTGAATCTGTTGCGGGGTCCTACCCAATAAAGAGTTTGTGGGAGGGTGTTTTCTTTCCCCTAACGCCTAGAACCTTCCGCGAGAGGATATAAACTGCTGATTTTCGGGTCTCCCGGCCACTTGTGTTCCATCTTTCAGTGTGTTAAGTACATAGCAGTGGGCGGGAAGCGCCTCTTTCTTCGGCAGCGGTCAACAACAAGGTAATGGCCGATTAATAACTTCTTTCTTTGCTAGCTCAGCAGTTTAACTTTCGGGGCGGGTTCTAAGCGTTCAACCATGTAACCTTTTCCTAAAATGTAACTACTCTTTTCATATATTCTCTTTTAAAACGACATATCGGGATAGAGAGTGCTTAACCCTCTCGAGCTCCCACTCACATCGTCCTGAGGTGAACTTATTTTTCTCAACCAATTCTTCCGTAAAGTAATGTAAATTGCTATTAAGTCACCTCTGTAGTATGGGATTAGCCCTTGTATTAACGGCCTAGTGCCAAGTAGGTCTTAAGCAAAGTGTATTAGGAGTGCAAGTTCGCCTCCTCTCAAATTGTATTTTAGAGGTCATGTATTAATCTTCTTGTTATTTAACAGACCTCAGTAGGTTGGGTATTTTGCCCCTGTGTATATGTCCTTTGAGGACGGCTTAAAGGTGGAGTTCGGAGTGGCCTATGATAGGCTTGTATTTTAGGGGGAAGTTGCCCTTTTTGAAAATTGTGTTTCTGCCTCAAGGAGGCTTTTGGATGTAATTGGAAGCAGATGTTTCTGGCATGTTTGGGGGTTTTCGGCCCCTTTGTTGTATGGTGTTCATTGTAAGGTTGGGCTCATTGCTCAAGAATTATGTTTCTGACTTTTGAAGCCCCAAATGGGGTACCTATGTAAATGTATTTGTCAATCGTGTTTCGGCTACTAAGTACCTGTTCTATTTGTTGTTACCTAATTTTGAAAAGAAAATATAACCTTGTTAAATTTTAAAATTAATTTCACTTTAGTAGCTTGAGACCCATTCACCATCCAGCACCTTCTTTCATGCATAACTACCACCAAAACACGGTAACAAGTGGTAGCAGAGCGTGGTTGAATGGGTCTCATTTTAGCCCCTTTTGACGGCTAAATTTTGTTTGTTCCGAACTCTAACCATTTTCTTAGTTTCTTGAATTTTTTGACTTTTTCAAAATTGTTCTGTCATCATGCCAGGCCCTCGCGATGTTCTCCATCTTAATTGTTTGCGCAAAGAGGAGTTGATCTATGAATTAACTATCAGAAATGTGCAATCTGGAGGCACGGTTGCAATAGACACTAACAAGCTTAGAGAGTCCCTGGACTTGACCATTTCCATCCCCAATTTGGGAGAGAAAGAAATTGACGACTCTCTTTCCACGATCACGGAGAATATTACTGGGCTAGCTTCTGTAGTTAGTTTTTTTGATGAAAATGATCCGTCTCCGAATCAAATTAAGCGTGTGCAAGGCAGGCTATATCATTTTTCGAATAGGGTTAACGATCTGTTGTCTCTAAAACTGAATGACGTTCAGAGGAAGGAAGCTAGTACGCTCCTGGAAAATATTTCCGAATTATCTAGTAAGGTCACTCAATTGTTAACTGGGGAAGTTCCTCCCAAATCTGATCAACCCACCATAGTAAATGCAGGTAGTGAGGAAGCGCCTCACAAGGGAGAAGTTAATAGAATAACCGTTGCTGCTCAAACTATCCCTGCCCCATTGGACAACGAATCTGAACGCCGTGCATCGCTGAGTAACATCCGTTCTGAATTAACTTCCTTGCCATTGAAACCTTTACCTACTATGTCACCCGGGTTTAGTAGCTTGCCTCATCCATTGGCAATGTTGCTCAGAGGTATATCTAAGTTTTCCGTTAATACCACCAGTGACGTAATTTCATTTTTAAGATTTCTAGTGGAATTTCAGGATCATGCCCTTGTTTTTTCTCTTTCTCCATGTCAAATCTTGCAAATTATCTATCCGTATGCTATTGGTATTCTCTCTGACAAAATAGTTAGAGCCATTGCCGAGCAATCTTCTATTGAGGATTTCCATGCCCATTTGCTAGCTAACTTCATCCCGGCTAGGGCCAGGTCCTCCCTTATTCAGAAGTACTATTATCGTGTACAGCGCTTGGATGAAAACTTGGCTGATTTCATACAGGACATTAAGTTTTATACTAGGGTGTTTGCCCTTCATTTTCCTGAAGATCAGATTGTACAGGCTATTGTAGAGGGAATTTCACCCCCCTATAGGTCATATTTGTGTTTCGCGGCGTGCCCGCAAACCTTCTCTGAACTTGAAGCATTGGCCGTCTCAGCGGAAGGAGTTAGATACGCCGATTCTTTGCGTGTCGCGAAAGAACCCCCGCCTTCCTTTAGTAACACTCGGCCTCCACCTCGCCGACCAGTCAATCCCCGTAAATGTTATGCTTGCGGGTCGCCTGACCATCTGCGCAACAAGTGTCCGCTGATCAAGTCAAGTGGGACAAGGAATGGAGCCGGGTCATCACAAGGCTGTTTTAAATGTGGGGCTTTCTCACATATTGCCAAGAATTGTCCCAACTCAAATAGCACCCCCTCCTGCTCAACTTCTGGTGCAAATTCCACCTATGCCAATAATAAAAAGTGACTAGTGGCTCCGGCTGAGTCGACTAATCCATCTTCCCGAGACTCAGCCCCTAGTAAACAGGTTGTAAATGCAGAGAACGATCAGCCTTCAAATTCATCTTTTGAATGCCCTAAAGAATGTCTTAGGATTGCGGCGGATACCCCCGCACCTGTTCCTTTTCTTAAGATTGAGTTAAATAACGAGCCTATAACAGCTCTCTTAGATTCAGGGAGTGTTTGTTCGATTATTTCGGCTGAATGGTATTCTAAATTGAAATCGGTTTGTAAACTTCCTGACTATGTCTCTTCTCCTGTTCAATACATTTCGGCTAATTTATCTCCATTAGAAATTCTAGGTTCCTTACTGGTCAAGATTCGTATTTTTAAGTTTACATGGAAAATTAAATTGTTTGTGGCCAAGCAATTGTCTTGCCCCATTATATTGGGAGCAGACTTTATTTCTCACACTGGTCTTGTGCTCGATCTCCAGTCTAGGTCGTGCACATTCAAATTTGCTTCTAGTTGTAAAATACCACTATTAAAGTGTAATTCTGTGTCATGTTCTTCTATTTCGCCTACCCAAGATGAGATGTTGTTAGACCTTAGACATCTACCTGAGGAGCAGGCTGATAGTATTCGCAAACTGTGTCAGTCGTTTCCCGAAGTGTTCTCTGATACTCTTGGTGTTACTGACCTTATTGAATACAAAATTGAGGTCACGGATTCGATTCCTGTTCGTTTTCCACCGTATAGGCTATCTCCACCTAAAATGAAGGCTCTGAAAGAAATTATCGATCAGATGTTGAAGGATGGTATTATTAGGCCCTCTAAGTCGGCGTATTCATCGCCTATTTTTCTAGTCCCGAAACCCCAAGGAAGCTTCAGGCCTGTCATTGATTACAGGGCTCTCAATCGGAAGGTGGTGTTGCAATCTGTGCCCCTTCCTGACCTTCATTCTTGTTTTTCATGGTTTCGTAAGGCCAAGTTCTTCACCATCTTGGACTTAAATCAGGCCTATAATCAAATTCCCCTTGCCGAAGAGTCTAAACACCTTACAGCGTTTGCCACGGACTGGAATTTATACGAATACAACCGCGTGCCTTTCGGGCTCCCTACGGGAGCAGCTGTGCTCACTAGGCTACTAGATAGGGTCTTCTCCGACATCAAATTCGAGTACTTATATCACTACTTAGATGATGTCGTCGTATTTTCAGAGACTTTTGAAGAACATCTAGATCATCTGCGAGAAGTTCTCGATCGCCTTCGTAAGGCTGGGTTAACCGTTAAGTTGTCCAAGGTCGCCTTTGCTAAGCCCTCTATGTCATTCCTAGGGCATATTGTGTCACCCGATGGTGTAGCAGTCGATCATTCTAGAACACAGGCCATCCGTGATTTTAAACCTCCCAAGGACATTAAAGGTATCGCCAGGTTCATTGGTATGGTGAATTTCTTCAGGAAGTTCATTCCTAACTTTGCTAATAGAGCGGCGCCCTTAAACCTTCTTCGTAGGAAAGGCATCAAATTCGAGTGGGGCCCTTCTCAACAAGCCGCTTTTGAAGACCTTAAATTAGCACTTTGTAATGCCCCTGTACTTGCTATGCCTGATTTCTCGAAGAAATTCATCGTCCAAACAGACGCGTCGTCGTCAGCAGTGGCTGCAGTCCTTCTTCAAGAGACTGAACTAGGGAGGCGCCCCATCGCCTATGCGTCTAGGACATTGTCGGCTCAAGAAGCCAAGTATTCCATCTATGAGCTCGAAGGTTTGGCAGTCTTATTCGCCTTAGAAAAGTTCCGTCTCTATCTGGAACACGTCAAATTCGACCTGGAGACAGATAATCAAGCATTAAGCTGGGTCTTAGGTAGGCCGCGTCGTACTGGTCGTATAGCCCGCTGGGCTATTCGTATTTCCGCCTTCCAGTTTGACGTTAGACATATCAGAGGTACCGAAAATGTTGTTGCTGATGGACTCAGCCGTATGTTTCATAACGACGTCGAGACCCACGAATCGGTTGATAGTTCATCACCTTCCGAGTCCATACTATCTGGTGTTAATGCCATCTTAACAGATGCTCCCATGCTTTTTAGGGAAATTGAGAAATACCAACGTGAAGATCCGACGCTGGCTCCGATAATGGAAACCCTTTCTTCTGGGGAACATGCTGTCCCTTATGTTCTGAGGAATGGTGTTCTATGTTGCCCTTCGAGGCATGATAAGTTGATGAAAGTTGTTGTTCCAGCGGTTCTTGTACCTATGATCTTCAAGTATTATCATGAGACCCCATTAGGAGGGCATCTGGGTATCTTTAAAACTCGTGAAAAGATTCGTGAAATGTTCGTCTGGAAAGGTATGGACATTGAAATCCGTGAACTTGTAAAAGCTTGTAAATCTTGTTTGCTCAGTAAACCAACCATGTCCACCAAGGTAGGCCTCTTGTCTTCGCATCAAGCATCGCGCCCCATGGAACGCCTGTATATTGATTATGTAGGACCCTTCCCCCAGTCAAAGGGAAATGCCAACAAATTCATCTTTGTATGTGTAGATGGTTTTACAAGATTTTCGTGGTTATTTCCGACTAAGCTGGCTACCGCTCAGTCTACAATTACTTGCTTAAATTCTATTTTTGCTTCTTTTGGTCCGTGCCAATATATTGTATCTGATAATGCTAAGGCTTTTACATCTAATTTATTTCGTAAATTCTGTTTTGACTTATCCATCTCTCATGTAACTACTTCTGCTTATTACCCTCAACCATCTCTGGCTGAACGGGTTAATCGTAATCTCAGGTCCGCACTGATTGCCTATCATCATGAAGATCATTCCAGGTGGGACACGTCCCTGCATTGGATAGCTTTTGCTTTGAATTCGGCGGTTCATGAATCTCACAAGTTTACTCCAGCTTCTTTGATGTTTAACTTTGTTCCCAACACGCCGCTCTCTAACCTCTGGTCTCTGAGTGACTTTTTGCCCGAGACAATAGATCCGGACAACATTAAAGATCTTTGGAAGAAGGCCAAAGCTAATCTTAAAGTATCTCATGAAAAGGTTAGGGAAAGGTATGATCGTGGACGGAGACCCACCCCTTTAAAGGTAGGTGACCAAGTAATGGTCAAAAATTTTGTTCCCGCGGGCAAGCTTGCCCCCAGATTTCATGGGCCTTGTATAATTCTCGATTTCCTCACCCCGGTTACGTTGTTATTAAGCAATCCAGCCACCGAGAGGATATTTAGGGTTCACCTGTCACAGGTGAAACCAGTGTAAATTTTGTGTCAACTTGCTTCATATAATTTGAAAGGAATATGAAGGTTATATTTTTTTTTTGAGTTCAACTTTTAAGGCTTTCTGCCCCTTCTATAATATTTTGTCTTATATGTAAGCCTCTTGTAAAACCTTCCCCGATCCGTTAAACTGCCATTCTGTCCTTGCCTCGGCCATTACCACGCTCCCGTCTCCTGCTCCACCTTACACAGTGGCTTAACTTATGCCATGGATATTTGCACGCCGCTGGCCCCTCAACCTCTCCACAAGCCTGTACCCTCAAAGAAGATGATAGTCCAACACAATTCTGCCGCCAAGCTTTAATGTTTCAGTGCCCCCGCAGCCGCGCGACGCCGTGCAGCTACTGGAGCAGAGGACGGGCCCCCTCGGCCCCAGCGAGGACGACGTGTGCACGGCGAGCCGGAGCTCTCCTCCCGGCCAAGGCTGATGTGCGGCGCACGACCTGCTACTTGCCCGCGGCCTGTATATGTTCACCGCGGGCGCGGCGTGCTTCAACACCTCTGCTCCCCTCATAGTGCGGGCGAGCGGTATCTCTGGGTACTTGAGGGGTCCGAGCGGCCTCCTTTGGACGCAAGCTGCAACGGCCGGTCTGGCCATCCAACTTAGCCTACATCAACTACATGGACAGTCGATATAAGAGATGACTACACTTGGGAATTCAACAACAAATTTGGTGGACATTGCAAAATTTTTCATCACCTTTTAAAAGATTATCTTCAGAAATTCGCCTTCTACAAACATAAAAACCTTACGTTACCAATTACAACAAAAATTTTGGAACTGAATTAAGAAATTTCTCAAATGCTTCTGCAATTTATTTTAATATCAACATCAAAACTTGGACCTTATTTTCAAACAAAAGTTTATGTTCTTCTGTGTTACCCCTTGGAGGAACTTTTGGGGGGGGGGAGGTCTGTACCGGGTGGTACACCTCCACGCCGCTAATTTAAATGCGTGCCAGTTAAAACTCCTCTGCTGGAGGAAGTCTGAACTTTATTGACGTTATTAATTTTCTACCTTCTCAGAAGATGTCACTACCTGTAAATTTTGGAGTTTTAGAACTGTGTCACTTTTGATGTGTTTTTGTTTCGCTTGAAGTAAGAAGTGTGAACTTTCTCTTCTAGAGGACACTACTGAAGATCTACAATAGTGCAACCTAGTGCGGAGTCAAAGAACTATTTTTTGGAGAAAATTTAATTTCAAGAGTTTGTTCTTTGTTAAATTTCTTTCTGTCATTGTTTAAGTTGGCAATATTTACCCCTTTCTTCCCCTTGTTATGAATGTATCCAATCCCGAATTTCTTCTATTAATTTCTGACCAATCTGGTGTATCTTCCCCCAACTTGAATCTGTTGCGGGGTCCTACCCAATAAAGAGTTTGTGGGAGGGTGTTTTCTTTCCCCTAACGCCTAGAACCTTCCGCGAGAGGATATAAACTGCTGATTTTCGGGTCTCCCGGCCACTTGTGTTCCATCTTTCAGTGTGTTAAGTACATAGCAGGGGGCGGGAAGCGCCTCTTTCTTCGGCAGCGGTCAACAACAAGGTAATGGCCGATTAATAACTTCTTTCTTTGCTAGCTCAGCAGTTTAACTTTCGGGGCGGGTTCTAAGCGTTCAACCATGTAACCTTTTCCTAAAATGTAACTACTCTTTTCATATATTCTCTTTTAAAACGACATATCGGGATAGAGAGTGCTTAACCCTCTCGAGCTCCCACTCACATCGTCCTGAGGTGAACTTATTTTTCTCAACCAATTCTTCCGTAATGTAATGTAAATTGCTATTAAGTCACCTCTGTAGTATGGGATTAGCCCTTGTATTAACGGCCTAGTGCCAAGTAGGTCTTAAGCAAAGTGTATTAGGAGTGCAAGTTCGCCTCCTCTCAAATTGTATTTTAGAGGTCATGTATTAATCTTCTTGTTATTTAACAGACCTCAGTAGGTTGGGTATTTTGCCCCTGTGTATATGTCCTTTGAGGACGGCTTAAAGGTGGAGTTCGGAGTGGCCTATGATAGGCTTGTATTTTAGGGGGAAGTTGCCCTTTTTGAAAATTGTGTTTCTGCCTCAAGGAGGCTTTTGGATGTAATTGGAAGCAGATGTTTCTGGCATGTTTGGGGGTTTTCGGCCCCTTTGTTGTATGGTGTTCATTGTAAGGTTGGGCTCATTGCTCAAGAATTATGTTTCTGACTTTTGAAGCCCCAAATGGGGTACCTATGTAAATGTATTTGTCAATCGTGTTTCGGCTACTAAGTACCTGTTCTATTTGTTGTTACCTAATTTTGAAAAGAAAATATAACCTTGTTAAATTTTAAAATTAATTTCACTTTAGTAGCTTGCGACCCATTCACCATCCAGCACCTTCTTTCATGCATAACTACCACCAAAACACGGTAACAATAATAATAATAATCTATGTACACTGACTGACAGAGCAAATGCAACACCAAGAAGGAGTGGTTCGAAAGGGATGAACGTTGGGGAAAAAACAGAGACGGCACGGACGAATAATTGATGTTTATTTCAAACCGATATGCAGGTTACACAATGCGCACGGCATCGACTCAGTAGGATGTAGGACCACCGCGAGCGGCGATGCACGCAGAAACACGTCGAGGTACAGAGTCAATAAGAGTGCGGATGGTGTTCTGAGGGATGGTTCTCCATTCTCTGTCAACCATTTGCCACAGTTGGTCGTCCGTACGAGGCTGGGGCAGAGTTTGCAAACGGCGTCCAATGAGATCCCACACGTGTTCGATTGGTGAGAGATCCGGAGAGTACGCTGGCCACGGAAGCATCTGTACACCTCGTAGAGCCTGTTGGGAGATGCGAGCAGTGTGTGGGCGGGCATTATCCTGCTGAAACAGAGCATTGGGCAGCCCCTGAAGGTACGGGAGTGCCACCGGCCGCAGCACATTATGCACGTAGCGGTGGGCATTTAACGTGCCTTGAATACGCACTAGAGGTGACGTGGAATCATACGCAATAGCGCCCCAAACCATGATGCCGCGTTGTCTAGCGGTAGGGCGCTCCACATTTACTGCCGGATTTGACCTTTCTCCACGCCGACGCCACACTCATCTGCGGTGACTATCACTGACAGAACAGAAGCGTGACTCATCGGAGAACACGACGTTCCGCCATTCCCTCATCCAAGTCGCTCTAGCCCGGCACCATGCCAGGCGTGCACGTCTATGCTGTGGAGTCAATGGTAGTCTTCTGAGCGGACGCCGGGAGTGCAGGCCTCCTTCAACCAATCGACGGGAAATTGTTCTGGTCGATATTGGAACAGCCAGGGTGTCTTGCACATGCTGAAGAATGGCGGTTGACGTGGCGTGCGGGGCTGCCACCGCTAGGCGGCGGATGCGCCGATCCTCTCGTGCTGACGTCACTCGGGCTGCGCCTGGACCCCTCGCACGTGCCACATGTCCCTGCGCCAACCATCTTCGCCACAGGCGCTGCACCGTGGACACATCCCTATGGGTATCGGCTGCGATTTGACGAAGCGACCAACCTGCCCTTCTCAGCCCGATCACCATACCCCTCGTAAAGTCGTCTGTCTGCTGGAAATACCTCCATTGACGGCGGCCTGGCATTCTTAGCTATACACGTGTCCTGTGGCACACGACAACACGTTCTACAATGACTGTCGGCTGAGAAATCACGGTACGAAGTGGGCCATTCGCCAACGCCGTGTCCCATTTATCGTTCGCTACGTGCGCAGCACAGCGGCGCATTTCACATCATGAGCATACCTCAGTGACGTCAGTCTACCCTGCAATTGGCATAAAGTTCTGACCACTCCTTCTTGGTGTTGCATTTGCTCTGTCAGTCAGTGTAAATAAAATTGTAGGGGTTCCGCTGTCTGTAATTTCTTTTGTTTTACCAATTTTTCAGATATTTATCCGTTTTAGGTCAACTCAAGACCGAATAGGTGGTTTTTACTTTTCGTGTCTGTCTGTTTGTCTACCTGTTTGTCTGTCTGTTTGTCTGTTCCACCATCACGTCGAAACGGCAGGATAGATCTCAACCAAACTTCATATTTAGAGTATACTCATCCCGGGGAAGGTTTCGATATGCATATCATTTTAAAATCTTTGAATAGACGGGGGTTTATAGGAAAACCAGAATGGTTTTTCCACCATCACGTCGAAACGGCTGGATAGATCTCAACCAAACTTCATATTTAGAGTATACTCATCCCGGGGAAGGTTTTGATATGCATATCATTGAATACACGGGGGGTTTATTGGAAAACCAGAATGGTTTTTCCACCATCACGTCGAAACGGCTGGATAGATCTCAACCAAACGTCATATTTAGAGTATACTCATACCGGGGAAGGTTTCAATATGCATATCATTTTAAAATCTTTGAATAGACGGGGGTTTATAAGAAAACCAGAATGGTTTTCCTCCATTTTCTCTTATACTATTGATTTTCTGTAAACTTCATTTACCGTACGTGAAACGTCTCTTCATTATAAACAACTTTCGTTATGTTCATAATTTACCTTACTCTTTACATGACGGAGAAATTTACAATTTTCCGCTGGTATCATGCTCTGCATTGAGTGACCGACAGACCGACAACGAACCTACAGGTTACCATGGCAACGTCTCCGACTGCATGCCAGCAGGGAAGTAACGTATTGCCATTTTCCTCATCATGCTTTTAAATTCGTGGTTGTTCCTTGGGTAGAAGGAAAGGGAGGCGTCAATCGGCCTAACTGCGGGATATTGGCGGAATATCGTTGGATGTTATAACCGCCCTCGAATAGATTAAATAATAACACCATTGGTCATCTTCTTATTATTTGTTTACCTAGGAATCACTGGACCTAAATTTCTCCTCTGTTACCGCTTTATTATATCCATAACTCACACTAGCATAATTTATTAGGGGCATTTGATTTTCCAATACATTAACTTGGCATTTACATATTTGTCGTTATCCGGCTGTCCTCAGTTATAATCCATTTTCTATTACTTTCAACTTTCTTAACTGTATTATTTTCTTCCTTAATTACGCCGATGTACGCGAGTGCTACAAACTACTGGATGTATTTCCACCAAGACTCATATTTAGAATACACCTGTCCTTGATAGGTTTTAGGGCGAATATTGTTTCTAAATCCCTGAACTGACTGGGGTTTATACGAAACCGAAACAGTGATTTTGCACTTCCACAAAATATACACAACCAACGTTAATTTAAATCTACCTGCCTTGGTAGAAATTAATTTCTAAACCTTTTTTTCTCATGTGCATCATTTCGATACGAGGATTAATACGGGAGATATCATTAACGGACCGTTTTTCTGTGCAAGTCCCATCGGACTTAACTCACGAGCGGGTGCGTGTAAAGCGTATTCCTTACAACTTAAAAACTACTGAAGACATTCGAACCAAAATTTATATTTAGCATCCACCTGTCCAAAGGTAGGTTTTACACGTAAATAACATTTCATGTTCCAGAATGGACTGGCGGTTTATAGGGAACCGAAATGGTGATTTTACTCTTCCACAATATATACGGAACAAGACCAACCTGACTGGAAATCGACCAAACGTGATGGAATACCAACTCTAAACCTTTTTTTCATGTGCATTTTTTCGTCAGGAGGATTAATAAGGGAGATATCATGAATGGTCACTTTTGCAGGTTAAGTCCAGCGGACATAGCCCAAAAGGTGTTTTACATGGAGCAGATTCCTTATCTATATAAATCAAATCGTAACGACTGTGTGCCTCTACACTGACTATTTTGGCGAAATTTTCGTACAGCTTTCCGTTTAAGGGGTAATAATGACCATCTGCATAATTTTTGGTTTAGTTTCCTGAAAGTCCTAATTATTACCCGCCTCGCCCAAAATCCAGATTGCGGCATAATCTGCCAGAAGAAAAAGAAGATAATTGAAATTTGACAAAATTATACGTTTTAGCCTGTAACGAACGGAAAACATCCAAGATCATTAAATTTTTCATTTTTATCCCCGAAGAATATCGAAATATGCAGGCAATTTTAATGATGGTGCAGACCTTCGGAAATTCCTATCACATAACGGATTGCACAATCTCCGTTCAATTTGGAATGATCTACAATCTTGGTCTTATGACTTTTTGCTGTATCTGTATCCCTTTTACGTTTGATTTTTCTCTATTAATCGATGTTAATTCAATTTGGAATTTTCACATGCATAATTCATACCTTGTCATACATTCATACCTTCATACAGAGTCATCAAACTCTTCACGAAAATTGGCCCACCCAGTAGCCATATGTGAGCCAAATGCTATGTACGTAGCTGTCACATAATTATCCGAAAAGTAATGTAATGTGAGATAATCTTACAAAAACGTTACCCTATTCCACGTTCCTAACTCAATCTGACCCAAGAATAGATGACATATCATAGGACCAGCCATTTAGGCCACTAAATCTGGCGTGTCTTATGGTATAATCCTTTGTCGATATGACGTACGTTTAGTAGCAGTTAATCTGTAAATGAAGGTCTTCAATATTGTAAACACGCATATACTTTCGTATGTCGATCTATATATATTCACTGATGTCGATTTGTAGCGATCGAGAAAGGGTGGGTCTGCTATTGTAATCAGTACTCCCCACACCGACTTTGACTGGTAGTATGAAAGGGTTCCTTCTCCAACTCCTGCGTAACTGTCATTAGTAAGGAAGGCCTACAATTGTAATGAATAGTTCACTTCTCGATTTGACTCGCAGAAGGCAAGTGAGCATGCAGTTTTGTTTAAAACTCCCCTACCCGACTGTGTTTGGCAGTAGGCAAGGGTGCCCGCCATTATAAGGAAATGTCCTCATCTAAAATGTGACTGGCATTAGGCATAGTGGCCTGCTATTTTGATGGAAACTCACCAACTTGGTGTGACTGGCAGTAAGCCGGCTGGAAGTAGGAAAATGGGCCTGGCATTATAATATGATAACTGCACAACTCAATTTCGAGTGATAGTAGGGTAATTGCCTGCTATTATAATACAAACTCCTCAACTGTAATCTGTCTGGAAGTAGGAAAGAGGGGCTGCCATTTTAACGAAAACTCCCAAATCGATTCTGTCCGCGTAGTAGGCAATGGGGCCTGCAATTATAATGTAAACTTCCCAACTCGATTGTGAATGCCAGTAGGCAAGTGAGCCTGCCGTTATATCACAAATCCATAACAAACACTTTACATTGGAAACAACGTACGGGGACCTCCCCATGCTCTTTCTCGGATAACGCTAAGAGACATGCAATTTTAAAACAATCTTATTTACTGCATGTACACTATTTACTTCGATATTCGAATACAATGTAGAATACCGTAGCGAAGCACGGGTACATTCGCTAGTACTAATAATAATAATAATAATTTGGCCCGATGACCTTAGATGTTAGGCCCCTTTAAATAACAAGCAAGCAACAACAAGCAACAATAATAATCATATTAAGAACATTCTTAAGCTATTTGTGGGATCGCTGGATCCACCCGGGCTCAGTTTTTATTTTGGCCGAGGGTTTAAGACAGGATGCCCTTCCTAACTCCATGTGATTCTCGAGATGAAAATTTCAACGCAGAATCGACCGGGGTTTGAACCTCAGCCTTCAGGGTGGAAAGACAGCAGGTAAGTTACGCAGCCAATTGAACCCCCCCCCCACAATCCCATGATAATAAGAATAATATTTTATTTTTATTTACAGAAATATTTAGTGACATCGTGCTGGACAAAGCGGAGGTCTTCGAGCCGGCCTTTCCGTGTATTGTTCTCGGTGGCCGGCTTACCTGTGAGTTTCTTGGAGATTCAACGGGAATGTTCTTCTTCTAGTGACATCGCGAAATTTCTGGGTCAAATCACGCGAGCTATAAAAGGGGAGGCTAGCCGCAGATAGTCGGTTAGTGGTAGACTCGAAGTGACATTTGGGCTCCAAGGTGGAGTCGGTGTGTGGCTCGGTGTGTTGGGCTTCGGTGGCTGGGTTGAGGGCGACAGAGGCGTTAGTTGTCGCTAGTGTCCCACCGAAGTCTGAACCAGAAACTGTTGTTATGGTGTCGGAGAGACCAGTGTGTGTGTGGACTGGAGACGACCGAATGGAAAACTGTACTGTGTGTTCGTGTATTTCTGTGGACTGAGGCAGAGCGAGTGTGAAGGTAAATGGACCTGTGTAATGTTCGCAGTTGTGAGTATCGTCCTGCTGTTGAATACTGTTGAGCTGTTTAGTTGTTCACTGTATGTGACTGTGAATTATTGGACTGTCTGTGGAATCGAACCAACAAGCAGTCATCGTGAGTCGGGTAGCCAGCGGCACTATGTTCAAATCCACTGGTCTACGCAGAGCGGCTGTTGGAGGTTACTGGACTTGGGGAAAGTAAAATTAAGGATTATAGCCGTCCCCAGGCATGTAATTCCAACCGGCCAATACTCCCTGGTGTGTGTATAGAAGAGTGATTTAAAATAGACAGTAATTAGTAAGTCTGGCCATTTACAGCTGTTAGAATTGTGTGTGTTTATATATATATATGTGTGTGTGTGTGTGTGTAATTTATTAGGTCATACTGAAATAAATTAATGAAAGAGATGGAGTCTTATTCGTAACATTACGATAATATTAATAATAATATTAATAATTCAAAGAATGTAATGTTTATTGTGTATGTCAAAGAAAATCTTTCGCAATTCCTTAAGCATGAAATTGTAGTTTATTCATAGTTTACTTACTGTAAGTAAATTCTTTGTTTTAAGACGTAGCCGTTAAGTGGCATTATTGGAATGCACTAGTACGAATATGTTTTTCTTTCTTTCTCCTTTCTTAATCTTTTTACCCTCCAGGATTGGTTATTCCCTCGGACACAGCGAGGGATCCCACCTCTACCACCTCAAGTGCAGTGTCCTGGAGCGTGAGACTTTGGGTTGGGAGGATATAACTGGGGGGGGGGGGCTAGTACCTCGCTCAGGCTGCCTCACTTGCTATGCTGAGCAGGGACCTTGTGTGGGGATGGGAAGATTGGAAGGGATGGACAAGGAATAGGGAAGGAAGCGGCTGTGGCCTTAAGTTAGGTAATATCCCGGTATTTGCCTGGAGGAGAAGTGGGAAACCACGGAAAACCACTTCGTGGATGGCTGAGATGGGAATCGATCCCCCACCTAATCAGTTGACCTCCCGAGGCTGAGTGAACCCCGTTCGATCCTTCAATTTTCAAATTTCGTGGCAGAGCCGGGAATGGAACCCGGGCCTCAGGGGGTGGCAGCTAGCCATTACACCACAGAGGCGGACTATGAATACGTTGATGCATTAATTATTTTAAATGTGCTCAAGCCACAATCGGTGATCTCTGCTGCATTATGGTCCTCAGTATAACTTTCAATTGTGCGCCAGGCTGGAACGCATTTTATGCCCATCTGTTGCCATTTCTTGATGGATGTAGTATTTTCACATCCGTCTCTTGGCAAAATGTAACTTCCACTCAAGTCCCACTCTCATCCATGACTATGACAAGCTGCTTGGGTATGAGTGGTGCGGATTAATGTTGTTCGTAGGACGAGTTGTGCTGCAATATAACTTTCTGGCCGAGTGAGGAAAGCAATGGCAAACTACCTCACTCTTCGTCTTGCCCAGTGCACCTCATGTTGGCACTGCAGTTGGTTGTTGCTGTTTCCCTATAACCGCAGAGAGGAAGCAAGGAACCTCTGCGCTGATGACCCAATAGACAGACAGACAGACAGACAGACAGACAGACAGACAGACAGACAGACAGACAGACAGACAGACAGACAGACAGACAGACAGACAGACAGACAGACAGACAGACAGACAGACAGACAGACAGACACCATTATATAACTGCAACCCTCATTTAAAGGGAAATCCTTTGGTACAGTTCAGATATCATATGGACATCACTGATTTAGATTCTTTTAAAATGGTTCCCACTGCCCCGATAGATTGCAGTGTTGACCTAAATGCCTGCGGTAGTGTTCATATTTCAATGGAAATCAGTAGACTGCATTTCGGTGTTTAAAAGGACCATTCCTCTTTTCATCTGTCGTACGTATTGTGAGGTAGCTGTATTGATCTATTGCTACCTGTTCGGTTGTAATGTTGAATCGTAGTCCGCGCCTGCGTGGTTGTTGTCATCAACGTAAGAACCTTTGTTTGATACTTGGTCCTGCATCGTCATCATCATCATCAACATATGCACTTCCCTTGTTCCCGAATGTTACTCATTTTTCGATGATAATAATAATAATAATAATAATTGCACCGGGAGGTACACTCCTACGCCGCATTTTAAAATCTTGCGCCAATAAAACCTCCTCTATAGGAGAAACACTGAACTTAAAACTAGACCTCCTTAAACTTTTGCTCAGAAGATGTCACTACCTTAATTTTGTGATTATGAAGTTGCCAGTACTGTGTGAATCTCAACTTGTTTTGTTTTCTGTTCTTCAAGCAGTGTGGACGTTCTCTTATAGATGTCTCTACAAAAAAAGCTATGATCAGCACCCTGGTGCGAAGTGAAGGAACTTTTTTGAAGAAATTTTGTACTCATAAGTTTTTTCTTTACTAAATTTCGTTCATTCTTTTGTGGGTTGGCAATATTTAGCTTTTCCTTCCGCCAGTTTTGAATTTAGCGAATCCAGAATTTCTGTAATTAATTTCCTACCGATCACAGGTTTATTCTTCGATTTGGTGTGTAACTTTAAGCTAGCCAATAAAATTGAGAGGGTGTAGCTGTTTTATTCATGAAAGGTCTCGAACTTTCCCCGAGGGTTTATAAACTGCTGATTTTCACGTCTCTTGGCCACTTGATCAACATCTAACTAAGTGTTTGTACGTGAAGCAGGAGGTGGGAGGCGCCTCTTTCATCACGCAGCAGGTCTTCAGCAAAGTAATGGCCGTTTAACATCTTTATTTCTTGCTAGCTCAGCAGTTTAACCCGCGGGAAAGGTCCGAAACCTTTACAATGTAACCTACTTTTCTAAACATGTAATTCTCTGCCGGTTTATGTAAAAACTTCATACAATCTGTAAATGTTATTCGGGGATAGAGAGTGATTTACCCTCTCGAGCTCTCCTACATTTTGGTTTGAGGTGACTATGTTTTGGTAACTGATTTTCTTCTCTTCCTTAATGTTTTAAAATTTCTTTCTTATACGAGTCACCTCCATAGTTTGGGAATAGCCCCTGTTTCATCGGCCTAGTGCCTGTTAGATTTTAAGGAGCTAGTAGAGGAGTGCAAGTATTCGCCTCCTTTCATTTTGTATTCGGGCCATTTATTTAACTGTCATTTCTTTTACACGAAGGCCCTGTAGGTTGGGTACTAGATACCCTCTGTTTCATTTTTCTTAAGTTGTGCCTTGTGGGCAAGTAATTGTAAGTTCAGGTATTGCCTGGAATAGGCTCGAAAAACCTGAGAGCGTGTCAGCTCTTTTCTTGTGTTGGAAAAGTGCTTCTAGGAGGCTTGATATTGTAAATTAGGGAGCAAGTGCTCTAGGTATTAGGGGATTTCTGCCCTTTTGTAAATTTATGCTCCTCTGTAAAGTTTGATCTGGTAGCTCAAAGATTGTAAAACTAGGGGCTGGTAGCCCAAGTGTGTTAAGGATTTGAAGTCTTGGATTTTTCTAAAGTCTTGTTTTTTGCTATGTAATTGTTATCTCACTAAGTGAGAATTTGTTAACTTGTTGCTTTTCGAAAATATAACCTTCCATTTCAGTTTAAATTCTTTCTTGACAAGTAGTTAGACCCATTCACCCCGGCACCTTCGTTCACCTCTGCTGATCCACCAAACCACGGTAATAATAATAATAATAATAATAATAATAATAATAATAATAATAATAATAATAATAATAATAATAATAATAATAATAATAATAATAATAATAATAATTGTTACGGAGTTTCCGTGGAACAGAGAGGTGAAAGAAGGTGCGGGCTGGAATGGGTCTATATACGAAAGTCCAACATTAATTTAAAACTTTAAAATAAAAGTTATATTTCTTGTCAGAAATTAAATTTTAGCAAACAACTTTTCAGGTACAAGTAGTTAGGTACAAAATAGAAAAAAGCAGGAAAAACCCAGAGAAGAACAGTTACAATTTTGAGCTCATACTTTACAAATGTCCCAACTTCGTTAATGTTGCGTTTAGACAGGTAGAAAAGGAGAGATATCCCCCAAAACACAATTTTCAAGACTGCTCCAACTGTTACAATTTACGGCCTTCCAAATGCACCGCACAATATTACAAAAATATCAGAGAAGGGCTTACATGCTCTACAACTTCTGCCTCTGTGGATCAGTTGGTAGAGTGTCGGCCTCCGGATCCCACGATAGCGGGTTCTAACCCGGCAGAGGTAGTCGGATTTTTGAAGGGCGGAAAAATGTCCATTCGACACTCCATGTCGTACGATGTCGGCATGTGAAAGATCTCTGGTGACACATTTGGTGTTTACCCGACAAAATTCATTAAATCTCAGCCATAGACGCCCAAGAGAGTTTCGGTTTACTCGGTCTGCCATCTAGTGGAGGCCTAGAGTAAAACGGAACGTCGAAATTGACGAGCAGACAGCCAGATGGCGTCAAATTGAAATGTCTGCACACGGTAGCTGAGACCATACGATTATTATTACAAAGGAGACTGTGCTCCCCAACTTTTACGGCCTACTCAAGGCAACTTTACACAATACTTTACAATTTCTGGCCTCTCTAGACCCAACCCACAATATACAATACTATGTTAAGTAACTTAGTTTATACAGGGGTATCCAGTGCACATGCTACTGGGCCTTCGTGAAAAAGAAGAACAGGTTAAATTACTGGCCCATGGAGGCGTACACTTGCGCTCATTGAAAAACAAGTTTTTAAACCCTACGTGGGCTTGTGGCCCGATGATGCAGAGGCTAATCCCAAACTACTGAGGTGACTTGAAGGACAAGTTCATTAATGATTTACAGGAGAAAAACAATTACAAAATCGTAGTCACCTCAAAATAAATTGAAGGGGAATTCGAGAGGGTAGCCCACTCTCTATCCCCGATTTACAGTTTAAGTCTTTATGAGAGAAGAAGATTTATATTTTAGAAACAGACGGTTACATAGTTAAAGATTAAAACCTTCCCCTCGTGTCAGTTTGCGGAGATAGCTACAGAGATAGAAAATTGGTGGCCATTGCCTTGGCTGATGTTCTGCCTGCGGAAGAATTAATAACCCCGCCTCATCTCTTAACACACCCACTCAGTAACTCGACGATCAATAAGACAAGTTAGCTCGAAAAAGCCATAGCTTTTATACCCGAGGGGAAGCTTCGGGAAGGCTCTGGACTAAATCCGGACACACCCTCTCATTTCATTGGATAATCAAAAGGTTACAAGAAAAATTAAATACAGGAAATAATACCATTGGCCAGACTCAAAGCTGGCGCGATAAGAAGTTAGTGTTGCAAACCTTAAAGTATCAAAAATAAAGTCAATTCAGTTGAGGAAACCTATAAACACAAAACTTCTTTACATTTCTAGTTATTTCACTTTGCACCAGAGTGCATGACCTCAGTTTTTCGTAGAGACATCTATGGAGAAAAGTCCAAATTTCTTGAAACCAGTGATGCAACGAAACAAAACAAGGAAATCCAGTCAGTTTAGAAAACTTAAAATAACATATTCCTCTATTATTTGGTAGAATGATCAATGTGCCAACTTCATGCACCAGCTGTTTCAAGATTTGTTCGATAGATGGCGTTCCTTAAGGCGCTCCATTTAAATGCACGGGGATGAGGTGTACCTCCTTATACAACAACAACAACAACAACAACAACAACAACAACAACAACAACAACAATGATAATAATAATAATAATAATAATAATAATAATAATAATAATAATAATAATAATAATAATAATAATAATAATCGAAATGCCTCAGCTACCGTGTGCCGACATTTCAATTTGACGCCATCTGGCTGTCTGCTCGTCAATGTCAACGTTGCGTTTTACTCTAGGCCCACTAGATGGTAGACCGAGTAAACCGAAATTCTCTTGAGCGTCTGTGGCTGAGATTTAATGAGTTTTGTCGGGTAAACACCAAATGTGTCACCAGAGATATTTTACATGGCGACATCGTACGATATGGAGTGTCGAATGAACTTGTTACCTCCCTTCAAAAATCAGACTACCTCTGCCGGGTTTGAACCCGCTATCTTGGGATCCGGTGGCTGACGACCACTGATCCACAGAGGCAGCTGTAATGCTTTCACACCACTACGTTCACTATTCACCATTAGATCAAACTAGAGGATTTCTCAAGGCGACACGGACGAAGTCCGCCTCTGTAGTGTAGTTGTTAGTGTGATTAGCTGTCACCCCCGGAGGCCCGGGTTCGATTCTCGGCTCTGCCACAAAATTTGAAAAGTGGTACGAGGGCTGGAACTGGGTCTACTCAGCTCCGGGAGGTCAAATGAATAGAGGAGGGCTCAATTCTTACCCCAGCCATCTTGGAAGTGATTCTCCTCCAGGCAAATGCCGGGATGGTACCTAACTTAAGGCCACGGCCACTTCCTTCCCTCTTCCCTGTCTATCCCTTCTAATCTTCCCATCCCCCACCAAGCCCCTGTTCAGTATAGCAGGTGAGCACGTCTGGGCGAGGCACTGGTCATCCTCCCCAGTTGTATCCCCCTACCCAATGTCTCGCGCTCCAGTACACTGCTCTTGAGGCGGTAGAGGTGGGATCCCTCGCTGAGTCCGAGGAAAAAACCAACCCTGGAGAGTAAGCAGCTTAAGAAAGGAAGACAAGGACGAAAGTAAATTACTACCATAATAATGTAATCCTTCTTTCGTAGCAAATGCTGTAGTGGTGATGTTCATTGTTTGAAAGGTCAGCCGCCTTCAAATACTGTAGCAGTTTGAGCTATTAGCTACGTCCTTGAGAGGTGGGCGGGGGGTAGGTCTTTTATGCAAAGCTGCTTGTGGAATAGAAACATTCACGCAGGTGCAGAAATACTGTCATTAAACGAATATTGGAGATCATGTAACATTTGTTTGGTTTGTTTATAATGCCTTGGTTAGTGCTGCGTATTCATAACGAACATGTGTGATAACCATTACGGCGGCAGTGCTGGCACGTTTAATCGTAGTCGTATTTTAAAACCCGTCATGTTGGTACCAGCAAGTCAGTACTCGTGCCGGTCTTGAACGTGTGCTGTGAAGTACTGTAGACAACGTACTATGGTTTCGGGAAATATATCGTGGCGGTGAACTGTCAGACTCGATCTGATGTGAGGGAGGTGATGGTGGTGATTATTGATTTAAGAGGAAGTACAACTAGGCAACCATCCTCTATATAACACTAATCAGAGAGAAAAATGGAAGGGGTCCGACACTTCGAAAAATGAAGGTATCGGCCAAAGAAAGGCAAGGGCCACGAAGGGCGTGAAAATGAAAGACTCCCTAGCCCTCGGAACCTAATAGCGTCGGGGTCGGAAAAGAACAAGAGTTGACCAAGGGAGGTCGGATAGGAGAGATGAACGTGAGGAGCCTGGCACAAGTAAGTGGAAGCAATGCCAGGACTCAGCTAAGGGCCCCGTGGTTACAACCCACGCTGGGGCCCCTTTTAGTCGCCTCTTACGACAGGCAGGGGATACCGTGGGTGTTATTCTACCACCCCCACTCACAGGGGGATGATGTGAGGGATGTAGTGTTTGTAAGAAGTGAGCTCAGATATTACTGTGAGAGCGAATTAATAGCTGATACATTTATAACACAGGATTTGAATATACAATCAAGTAAAAATATTTTATGCACCTCTCAGACAAAAACAAAATCCAATGTTGTTCAGTAACCGGATGTTGTTGTTTGAGTCATCAGTTTTTCAATACATTGCTGCCATCTTTATGCCTTCTCTTCTTTCCCTATAAGTGGTTCTGAGCTCTTAATATTCAAACACTTGGTTTTACTTCCTCCAAAGGTTTCCCTGATTTTCCCATATGCAGCACCTATAACCATACAACCATTCCTCCTTAACTGTCCGTCTAACAGGTGACAGAATAGACTATTCTAAGCAATCTACGCGACGAAATTGTCAGCTATATTTATATTTAAACTTAAATATAAAAACGTCTGTGTTTTTTGGTTTTCAGCAACTCTTGAGCCACCAAGACTGTTGTAGCTAGAGGTCGTTGGGGCGAGGCCGGTGAGGGGCAGTTGTGAAATCCAAACAAGACTTAGCCTATTGGCAGGGAAGAGAACGGCGAGCGTCTATGGCTGAGATTTAATGAATTTTGTCGGGTAAACACCAAATGTGTCACCAGAGATCTTTTACTTACCGATATCGTACGACATGCAGTGTCGAATGGACTTTCCTCCGGCCTTCAAAAATCCAACTACCTCTGCCGGGTTTGAACCAGCTATCTTGGGATCCAGAGGCCGAAACTCAACCACTGATCCACAGAAGCAGCTGAAATTCATATAATGCCAATTATGCTTTCACACCACTCCGTTCACTGTTCACCATTGTATCAAACTAGAGAATTTCTCAATGCGACAAAGACGAAGTCCGCCTTTGTGGTGTAGTGGTTAGTGTGATTAACTGCCACTCCCGGATGCCCGGGTTCGATTCTGGCTCTGCCACGAAATTTGAAATGTGGTGCGAGGGCTGGATCGGGGTTGACTTAGCCTCGGGAAGTTAAATGAGTAGAGCTGGGTTCGATTCCCACCTCAGCCTTCGTGGAAGTGGTTTTACGTGGTTTCTCACTTCTTCTCCAGGCAAATGTCGAGTTGGTACCTAACTTAAGGCCACGGCCGCTTCCTTGTTTATCCCTTCTAATCTTCTTATCCCCCAACAAGGCCCCTGTTCAGCATAGCAGGTGAGGTCGCCTGGACGACGTACTGGTCATTCTCCCCAGTTGTATCGCACGACGCAATGTCTCACGCTCCAGGACACTGCCCTTGAGGCTGTAGAGGTGGAAACCCCTCGCTGAGTCTGACGGTAAAACCAACACTGGAGGATAAACAGAGTAAGAAGAAGAAACAGCTGTTCATCATCGAATTTTAGTGAAGATATTCAGCTGTGTTTCTGGTTGTATCGATGTAATTAAGACAGGTCTTGTAGCTTGAACGTTCGCAGTGCACGTACAGTACCTCGAGACATATTGACCTACATTGCACAGCCTTGGATGGGAGCGCAAATTGGGGAAATTACGAAATGTACAAGTGGAGACTTTTTACGATCCTACAGTATAAAGGTTGGCAATAGTTAGACTCCTCGCGAAACACGAAAAATACTGCCAGCAAGGGAGGTAAAAGGTAATTGAAAGAAATGTTAATCATGGTGACTTTAATTAGTTGGTGGCGTGTAGAATGCAGGCCAGATTAGAAAGAGAGTATAAGACTTTGGGAGCTGAGTCTCAGTGCGAGGCTCGGGGAAGGCAGGTCGGAGTATCTCCTCTACCGCTTCAGACTCGGGGCAACTGGCCTAGAGGCAACATGCGCTGCCCCTCGTTGTGACGCGTGATAGAGTCTCGCCAAATTAAGTCAGTAGCGTCTCGGTGATCTGAATAAGTTAATGCGTATTATGGATGTTCAGGTACTAATTCCTGCCGTCAAGACCGCCCTGCGTTGTGGGACACACGCGGTGTTCTGGATACTTGGATAAATTAAAAGAAATGCGTAAAGCTGGAGTTAGATAGATATACTGTAATGCAGAAGACAGATATGATGATGTGGACGCAGAAAGAATATATTGACAGAAAATGTAATTACCTCTCAATTTCCTGTCGTTCTTTGAGAGGAATCAAAGATCAAATTTCACGTTGTTCCGAAGGTAACATTCCAGAGATTGCCATTGAAAATAAACAGAGGTCGCTGGCTAAGGTTGACGGTGCCTGGAGAGTCCTTGTGTGCCTCTCTTTTACGCTGAGAGACGGTCGACCAATCGAGAGACCGGATTTCCACTCACACAGGGACTAGTGTAAAAGGAGCCTGGCGTACTTCGCTAGGTGGGATTGGGGGAGAAATGATCAGGACAGGGCTTTATTATTATTATTTGTCGACACTGCCACCTGTGGGCCACATTTACACAATCTTCCTCCTGTCACGCAGACTGATACCCTTCTCTTTACGCTCTCGCCAAAGATTCTTGAGTCTTTGACTTCTTCTTGCTCGTTCTTCCACCGAGATGTTCCGTGGCTTCGCATGTTGCTCTTCAGACGCATCTCTCAATCCCGCAACCATCTTCCTAAATGATGTCCTTTCTTTTATATCCTCCTCCTTGATACCTATTTCTGCCAAGTCATTGTGCACGTGTGTAAGCCATGGACAGCGCTTTATTATAAGCTCACAGGAGAAAAAAATTGTTACCCCTGGAAAACTCATTACAAGCATCATTTAATATAGTGTAGCTCCACCTCTGGACTTAATGACCGCCTGCGTTAAGTTAGGAGGTGTTGTAGAGGTACGTCGCATCACTCGCTGAGGATTTGGTTGCGCAATTCCACCAAACTGCCGAGATGCTAATGTTAGGGTTTACCCGTCGTTCCAGCTTGTTCCACAGTTTTTCAGTGGGGTTCAAGTCAGGTGATTTCGCATCCCAGTCGAGATGTAACAGATTGGGGGAGTGTGCATAAAACCGGTCACATATGCATCCAGCCCGGTAAACTTTGCTCTTGTCATCTTGAAAAATCGGGGTATCATAGCATACTCATGTTAATGGTCACATCAGTAAGCGGTCCAATCCGTGATAAGAAAAACAGCCCCAAAACATCCCAGACCAGCCTCCGGTAGAACCTGACCTTGCACACATCCAGGATGAAATGCTTCATTCGGCCTTCTGTGCACTCGACGACGTGCGTCATTTAAATACAGGCAAACTCATGATTGGTCAGACCACATTACGTTCCACCACTCAGCTACTGTCCATGTTCGATGGTTTATATTCACAAGCCGTGAAACGCATCTCTGTTCCCTCTCAGTCAGGATATTTTTCTGACCACAATTCTGACGTCGTGTCTGGTGGCCACGTGTAGTACACCACTGCTTGTAGAAACTTGATCATTCGCTGCGGAACACCAAGAAATCCAGGAACTTCACGCACCGTATGGCCATGGTTCCTTTTAGCCACACTTGTCACATCCTTACATCTAGCCACGTTGACGTACACTGTACAGTTGATCGCTACTGCCTTGTGCTCACCTAGATGCAGTGCGCGTATGGAACTCGTTCGCTGCGCCATCTGTGTGTGCGCACTTAGCTACCGGTACCAAATCTTGAGCTTGAGATTTTCATAAATTTGACGTATTTTAAACCGTCGCATACCCTTCCACAGCAGTGCACATACAATGCCTCAATTTTAGAAACGCAGCTACCCCCCACCCCCGAGAGTGAGGTCGCAGATGAAGAATACACCTACGGTATCCCCTGTCTGTCGTAAGAGGCGACTAAAAGGGGCCCAGGGCTTCTAAGGTCGGGAGCGTGGGTTGGTAACCACGAAGCCCTTAGCTGAGTTCTGGCATTGCTTCCTCTTATTGTGCCAGGCTCCTCACCTTCATCTACCTGTTCTACCTTCCTTGGTCAACTCTTGTTCTTTTCCAATTACGACGGTACTGGAGCATTCGAACCCTAGGGAGTCTTACATTTTGTGGTCTTCGTGGCCCTGTTGTCCTTTGTTCGGTACTACATTTTTTGATGTGTCGGATACTTTTTCTTCTTCTTTTTCCCTCTACCCCCTGGGGGTGGAGGACGTAGACGAATACTACAACCACGGTTTCCCCTGCTTGTGGGTGACTAGAAGGATCGACCAAGGGATGATGACATTAGAACCATGAAATTACTTGCGACTAGTACGATCTTGCGTGGTAAACCATGCGTCTACATTACATAGGAGCAATGCCATTATGCGAGGAACACTATGTGTCTGTGTGTTGCTTGTGATAGAGGTCGTCATGTGTGTTCCACAGTGTTCAGAATGGGTCTGCGTTACCTATGAGTAGTTCCACTTTGTGAGAAATACCACGGGTTTGCCTGGCGCCCATGGTTTGTACCACTATGTGAAGAAAACTATTGGTATTTGTTGCCTGAGAGTAGTACTATTATGTGAGGTAAACATGGGTTTAGGTTGTCAGTGGGCGTTTCCATAATGTGTGGTACACCGTGGGTCTACATTGCGTATGATTAGTACCACTGTGGAAGCGACGTGGCCTGTGATTAGTTCCACCAAGTGAGGAATACTACGGGTATACCAGCGGAAGCATGGGTCTGCGTTGCTTGTGAGTAGTACCATTATGAGGGCCGGTGACCTGGATTTTGGACCCCTTTAGATAATAAGCTTGACCCCAGTAATTAAGACATTGTGAGTTCGATCCACTCATTGTTTTTGTTTCACGATCATTTTTTCATCACCATTCGGTTTAGATTTAAGACAAAAAAACCAAACCAAACCCCATGGCACTACAGCCCTTGAAGGGCCTTAGCCTATCAAACGACCGCTGCTCAGCCCGAAGGCATGCAGATTACGAGGTGTCGTGTGGTCAGCACGACGAATCCTCTCGGCCGTTATTCTTGGCTTTCTAGACCGGGGCCGCTATCTCACCGTCAGATAGCTCCTCAGTTCTAATCACGTAGGCTGAGTGGACCTCGGACAAGCCTTCAGGTCCATGTAAAAATCCCTGACCTGGATTTTAGTCAGTGGATACATTTTGAAGTTTTAATTTGCATTTCGTTGCACCCCATATCATTAGGGGCCTCATCATTATCATTAGGCCCATTTAAATAACAAACATCACCATCATCGAAACACGGCTAAGAGGACGGACTGGACAAATGTGCACGCTATTTTTAGTTATTAAATTAAAAGATCTCGATCACTTTACTGACTCCCTCTCTCGATTTACTGATTGGCGTGGGTAAAGTTTTGATGCAAGTTGTTCTACCACGTAGCTTAAAAGGAACAATAATTTTGTGCAGAGAGATGGAGGAAAGAAGCAACTTCTTTCTTTAAGCTTCACAGAAAGAGAGAGAAGAAGCCAGAGAATCCCTTCTTTCAGTGGAGCATTTTAAGAGCTCAGCTTGTGACGTCTCATTGAGAAGACAATAAAAGCGCCGCCATAATCAGTTCTCCTGTAACTTCAATTCGGTCAGCGTGCCTTTGCTATTTTATGGGAGAACTTTTTGCTGACGATCTAGAATTTTCGCGCGCGGGAACGTATAATCTGACTCAGGCTTCAGAGTTAGTACGCGGGTTAAGGTACATTTGAATATCCCCGTGAGTAAGTCCATACTAAACTTAAACATTAGAATGATCGTATAATAATAATAATAATAATAATAATAATAATAATAATAATAATAATAATAATAATAATAATAATTGTACCGGGCGGTACACCTCCACGCCGCTAATTTAAAATGTGCGCCAGTTGAAACTCCTCTGCTGGAGGAAGTCTGAACTTTATCGAGGGTATTAATTTTCAAGTTTCTCAGAAGATGTCACTACTTGGAAAGTTTGGAGTTTTTGAACTGTGCCACTTTTGATGTATTTTTGTTTTACCGGTAGTAAGAAGTGTGAACTTTCTCTTCTAGAGGACACTACTGAAAAACTACAATGGTGCACCCTAGTGCGATGTGAAAGAACTGTTTTTTGGAGAAATTTTTATTTCAAAAGTTTGTTTCTTGTTAAATGTCTTTCTGTTATTGTTTAAGTTGGCTGTATACCCCTCTCTTTCCCCTTGTTTTGTATTTAGCCAATCCCGAATTTCTTTAATTAATTTCTGACCAATCTGATGTATCTTCCCCCAACTTGAATATGCTGCTTATCCCTAACCAATAAAGTGATTGTGGGCGGGTGTTTTCTTCCCTGAAACGCCTCGAACTTTCCGCGAGAGTATATAAACTACTGATTTTAGGGTCTCGGTGCCACTTCTGTTCCATCTTTTAGTGTGTAAAGTACATAGCAGGGGGCGGGAAGCGCCTCTTTCTTCGGCAGCGGTCAACTACAAGGTAATGGCCGATTAATAACTTCTTTCTTTGCTAGCTCAGCAGTTTAACTCTCGGGGCGGGTCCGAAGTTTTTTCATAATGTAACCTTTTCCTAAAATGTAACTACTCTTAGCGTCTATTCTCTTTTAAAGCTACATATTGGGATAGAGAGTGCTTAACCCTCTCGAGCTCCCACTCATATTGCTTTGAGGTGAACTTATTTCTCACAACCGATTCTTCCTTAATGTAATGTAAATTGTTCTTTTCTAAAGTCACCTCTGTAGTATGGGATTAGCCCTTGCATCAGTGGCCTAGAGTCAAATTAGGTTTTGAAACAAAGTGTATTAGGAGCGCAAATTCGCCTCCTCTCAAATTGTTATTTTGGAGGTCATGTAATTAATCTTTTTCTCACTTAATAGACCTCAGTAGGTTGGGTATTTTACCCCTGTGTCTATGTCCTGAGAGGACAACTTGAAGGTGGAGTTTGGTGTGGCCTTTGAGAGGCTTAAAGTTTGAGAGCGAGTGGCTCTTTCTTGAAAATTGAGTGTTGTATGCCTCGAGGAGGCTTTTCTGTGTAATTTGGAGCAAGTGCTCCTGAGCATGAATGGGGTTTTCTGCCCCTCTGTTAAAACTTATTTTGGAGTAAGGTTGGGCTGATTGCCCAAGAATTGTGAAGTTGGGGCGCGAAGCCCAAATCCGGTAAAGATTATAACTACATTTTGTTGCCTTGCTACTCTGTACCTGCCATGCTTGTCATTTCTTTATTTTGAAAAGAAAATATAACCTTGTTAATTTTACATGCACTCTAATTTCGTAGCTTGAGACCCGTTCACACCCGCACCTTCTTTCACCTCTAACTACCGCAAAAATACGGTAACAAGTGGTAGCAGAGCGTGGTTGAATGGGTCTCAATTTAGCCCCTTTTGACGGCTAAACATTGCTTTGATTTAAACTCTAACAATTTTCTCAGTTGCTGGAATTTTTGATCTTTCCTGTTTCAAAATTGTTCTGTCATCATGCCCGGCCCTCGCGATGTTCTCCATCTTAACTATTTGCGCAAGGAGGAGTTGATCTATGAGTTAACTATCAGAAATGTGCAATCTGGAGGCACGGTTGCGATAGACACCAACAAGCTTAGAGAGTCCCTTGATTTGCCCATTTCCATCCACAATTTGGGAGAGAAAGAAATTGACGACTCTCTTTCCACGATCACCGAGAATACTACTGGGCTAGCATCGGTAGTAGTTTTTCGACGAAAATGATCCTTCTCCTAATCAAATTAAGCGTGTGCAAGCCAGGCTATATCATTTTTCAAATAGAGTTAACGATCTGTTGTCTCTGCAGTTGAAAGACGTTCAGAGGAAGGAAGCTAGTACGTTGCTTGAAAGTATTTCTGAATTATCTAGCAAGGTCACTCAATTGTTAACTGGGGAAGTTCCTCCCAAAATTGATCAACCCACCACGATGAATGTAGGTAGCGAGGTAGAGCCTCCTAAGGGAGAAGCCAATAGGATAACCGTTGCTGCTCAAACTATCTCTGCCCCATTGGACAACGAGTCTGAACGCCGTGCATCGTTGAATAATATACGCTCTGAATTAACTTCCTTGCCACTGAAACCTTTACCTACTATGTCACCCGGGTTTAGCAGCTTGCCTCATCCATTGGCAATGTTGCTCAGAGGTATCTCTAAGTTTTCCGTTAATACCACCAGTGACGTAATTTCATTTTTAAGATTTTTAGTTGAATTTCAGGATCATGCCCTTGTGTTTTCTCTTTCCCCATGTCAGATTTTGCAAATCATCTATCCCTATGCAATGGGTATTCTCTCAGACAAAATAGTAAGAGCCATTGCCGAGCAATCATCTATTGAGGATTTCCACGCCCACTTGCTAGCTAACTTCATCCCTGCTAGGGCCAGGTCCTCCCTTATTCAGAAGTACTATTATCGTGTACAGCGTTTGGATGAAAACTTAGCAGACTTCATCCCAGATATTAAATTCTATACTAGGGTGTTTGCCCTTCATTTTCCTGAAGATCAGATTGTACAGGCTATTGTAGAAGGAATTTCACCATCCTATAGGTCATATTTGTGTTTCGCGGCGTGCCCACAAACCTTCTCTGAACTTGAAGCATTGGCCGTCTCAGCGGAAGGAGTTAGATACGCCGATTCTTTGCGTGTCGCGAAAGAACCCCCTCCCTCTTTTAGTAATCTTCGGCCTCCACCTCGCCGACCAGTCACACCCCGTAAATGTTATGCTTGCGGGTCGCCTGACCACCTTCGCAATAAGTGTCCACTGATCAAGTCTAGTGGGACAAGGAATGGGGCTGGTTCATCACAAGGCTGTTTTAAATGTGGGGCTTTCTCACATATCGCCAAGAATTGTCCCAATTCGAATAGCACCCCCTCCTGCTCAACTTCAGGTGCAACTTCCAACAATAATAAAAAATGACTAGTGGCTTCGGCTTAGTCGACTAATCCCTCTTCCCGAGGCTCAGCCCCTGGTAAACAGGTCGAAAATTCAGGGAATGTTCTATCTTCAAATTCATCTTTCGAATGCCCCAAAGAATGTCTTAGGATTGCGGCGGATACCCCCGCACCTGTTCCTTTTCTTAAGATTGAGTTAAATAACGAGCCTATAACAGCTCTATTAGATTCAGGCAGTGTTTGTTCAATTATTTCGGACCAATGGTATTCAAAATTGAAATCTGTTTGTAAACTACCTGACTATGTCTCATCTCCTGTTCAATATGTTTCGGCTAATTCATCTCCATTGGAAATCCTAGGTTCTGTGAATGTCAAAATTCGTATTTTTAAATTTACATGGAAAATCAAATTGTTTTTGGCTAAGCACCTGTCTTGCCCCATCATATTGGGAGCTGACTTCATTTCTCACACTGGTCTTGTGCTCGATCTTCAGAGTAAGTCGTGCACATTCAAATTTGCGTCGAATTGTAAAATCCCCTTGTTTAAGTGTAATTCTGTATCATGTTCATCTATTTCGCCTACCCAGGATGAGATGTTGTTAGACCTTAGACATCTACCTGAGGAGCAGGCTGATAGTATTCGTAAATTATGTCAGTCATTTCCAGAGGTGTTCTCTGATACTCTTGGTGTTACTGACCTTATTGAATACAAAATTGAGGTCACGGATTCGATTCCTGTCCGTTTTCCACCTTATAGGCTATCCCCACCTAAAATGAAGGCTCTGAAAGAAATCATCGATCAGATGTTGAAGGATGGTATTATTAGGCCCTCTAAGTCGGCGTATTCGTCACCTATTTTTCTAGTCCCGAAACCCCAAGGGGGCTTCAGGCCTGTCATTGATTATAGGGCTCTGAATCGGAAGGTGGTGTTACAATCTGTGTCCCTTCCCGACCTTCATTCTTGTTTTTCATGGTTCCGTAAGGCCACGTTCTTCACCATCTTGGATTTGAATCAAGCCTACAATCAAATTCCCCTTGCGGAAGAGTCTAAACATCTTACAGCGTTTGCCACGGACTGGAATTTATACGAATACAACCGCGTGCCTTTCGGGCTCCCCACGGGAGCAGCTGTACTCACCAGGCTACTAGATAGGGTCTTCTCCGACATCAAATTTGAGTACTTATATCACTACTTGGATGATGTCGTCGTATTTTCGGAGACCTTTGAAGAACATCTAGATCATCTGCGAGAAGTTCTCAATCGCCTGCGTACGGCTGGGTTAACTGTCAAGTTGTCCAAGGTTGCCTTTGCTAAGCCCTCTATGTCATTCCTAGGGCATATTGTGTCACCTGATGGTGTTGCCGTCGATCATTCCAGAACACAGGCCATCCGTGATTTTAAACCTCCCAAGGACGTTAAAGGTATCGCCAGGTTCATTGGTATGGTGAATTTCTTCAGGAAGTTTATTCCTAACTTCGCTAATAGAGCGGCGCCCTTAAACCTTCTTCGTAGGAAAGGCATCAAATTCGAGTGGGGACCTTCTCAACAAGCCGCTTTTGAAGATCTTAAATTAGCTCTCTGTAATGCCCCTGTCCTTGCTATGCCTGATTTCTCAAAGAAATTCATCGTCCAAACTGACGCGTCGTCGTCAGCAGTAGCTGCAGTCCTTCTTCAAGAGACTGAACTAGGGAGGCGACCCATCGCCTATGCATCTAGGACCCTATCGGCTCAAGAAGCCAAGTATTCTATCTATGAGCTCGAAGGTTTGGCAGTCTTATTCGCCTTAGAAAATTTCCGTCTCTATCTGGAACATGTCAAATTCGAACTGGAGACAGATAATCAAGCATTAAGCTGGGTCTTAGGTAGGCCGCGTCGTACTGGTCGTATAGCCCGTTGGGCCATCCGTATTTCTGCCTTCCAATTCGATGTCAGGCATATCAGAGGTACCGAAAATGTTGTTGCTGATGGACTCAGCCGTATGTTTTCCAACGACGTCGAGACCCATGAACCGTTCGACAGTTCATCACTTCCCGAGTCAATACTATCTGATGTTAATGCCATCTTAACAGATGCTCCCATGCTCTTTAGGGATATCGAGAAATACCAACGTGAAGATCCGACGCTGGCTCCGATAATGGAAACCCTTTCTTCTGGGGAACATGTTGTCCCTTATGTTCTGAGGAATGGTGTTCTATGTTGCCCTTCGAGGCATGATAAGATGATGAAGCTGTTCTTGTGCCTATGATCTTCAAGTACTATCATGAGACCCCATTAGGGGGGCATCTTGGAATCTTTAAAACTCGTGAAAAGATTCGTGAAAGGTTCATCTGGAAGGGTATGGACGGTGAAATCCGTGAACTAGTAAAAGCTTGTAAATCTTGTTTGCTCAGTAAACCCACCATGTCCACCAAGGTAGGCCTTTTGTCTTCGCATTAAGCGTCGCGCCCCATGGAACGCCTGTATATTGATTATGTAGGACCCTTCCCCCAGTCAAAGGGAAATGCCAACAAGTTCATCTTTGTATGCGTAGATGGTTTTACAAGATTTTCCTGGTTATTTCCGACTAAGCTGGCTACCGCTCAGTCCACCATTACTTGCTTAAATTCTATTTTTGCCTCTTTTGGTCCGTGCCAATATATTGTGTCTGATAATGCTAAGGCGTTCACATCCAATCTTTTTCGTAAATTCTGTTTTGACTTGTTCATCTCTCATGTAACTACTTCTGCTTATTACCCTCAACCATCTCTGGCTGAACGGGTTAACCGTAATCTCAGGTCCGCGCTTATTGCCTATCATCATGAAGATCATTCCAGGTGGGACACGTCCCTGCATTGGTTAGCTTTTGCTTTGAATTCGGCGGTTCATGAATCACATAAATTTACTCCAGCCTCTTTGATGTTCAAGTTTGTTCCCAACACGCCGCTCTCTAACCTCTGGTCTCTGAGTGACATTCTACCTGAGACAATAGATCCGGACAACATTAAAGATCTTTGGAAGAAGGCTAAAGCCAATCTTAAAGTGTGTCATGAAAAGGTTAGGGAAAGGTATGATCGTGGACGGAGACCCACCCATTTGAAGGTAGGTGACCAAGTAATGGTCAAGAATTTTGTTCCCGCGGGCAAACTTGCCCCAAGATTCCATGGGCCGTGTGTCATTCTCGATTTCCTTACGCCGGTTACGTTGTTATTAAGCAATCCAGCCACCGAGAGGATATTTAGGGTTCACTTGTCGCAGGTGAAACCTGTATAATTTCTGTGCTAACTTGCCTCATATTATCTTGAAAGGAATATGAAGGTTATATTTTTTTTTTTTTTTTTGAGTTTCACTTTAAGGTTTTCTGCCCCTTCTATAATATTTTGTTTTATATGTATGCATTTTTGTAAAACCTGCCCCGAACCGTTAAACTGCCATCCTGTCCTTGCCACGGCCATTACCACGCTCCCGTCTCCTGCTCCACTCTACACAGTGGCTTATTTAATGCCATGGATATCTGCACGCCGCTGGCCCCTCAACCTCTCCACAAGCCTGTGCCCTAAAAAAAAAAAGGATGATGGTCCAACTATTCTGCCGCCTAGCTTTAATGTTTCAGTGCCCCCGCAGCCGCGCGGCGCCGTGCAGCGACTGGGATAGAGGAAGGGCCCCCTCGACCCCAGCGAGGACGACATGTGCACGACGAGCCGGAGCTCTCCTCTCGGCCAAGGCTGATGTGCGGCGCACGACCTGCTACTGGCCCGTAGCCTGTATATGTTCACCGCGGGCGCGGCGTGCTTCTACACCTCTGCTCCCCTCATAGTGCGGGCGAGCGGTATCTCAGGGTACTTGAGGGGCCCGGGCGGCCTCCTCTGAATGCAAGCAGTGGCGGCTGGTCTGGCCGTTAAAATCATCAACGTTTGAAGTACATATCCAGCTATATGGACATTCCAGTTCAACATTACTACCTTTTCTTGGGAATTCAACAGCAATATTTGGTGGACTTTGAAAATTTTCCTCAACTTTAAAAACTAAAGTTTTCCTTCTGAATTCAACTTCTACAAACATAAAGACTTTACTTCACCAGTTACAACAAAAATTTTGAAACTGAATCAAACCAAATTAAGAAAATCTTATAAATACTTCTGCAATTAATCTCCATATCAACATCAAAACTTGGACCTTGTTTTCAAACAAATTTCATGTGTCACCCCTGGACGAACTTTTGCGGGGGGGGGGGGAGGTCTGTACCGGGCGGTACACCTCCACGCCGCTAATTTAAAATGTGCGCCAGTTGAAACTCCTCTGCTGGAGGAAGTCTGAACTTTATCGAGGGTATTAATTTTCAAGTTTTTCAGAAGATGTCACTACTTGGAAAGTTTGGAGTTTTTGAACTGTGCCACTTTTGATGTATTTTTGTTTTACCGGTAGTAAGAAGTGTGAACTTTCTCTTCTAGAGGACACTGCTGAAAAACTACAATGGTGCACCCTAGTGCGATGTGAAAGAACTGTTTTTTGGAGAAATTTTTATTTCAAAAGTTTGTTTCTTGTTAAATGTCTTTCTGTTATTGTTTAAGTTGGCTGTATACCCCTCTCTTTCCCTTTGTTTTGTATTTAGCCAATCCCGAATTTCTTTAATTAATTTCTGACCAATCTGATGTATCTTCCCCCAACTTGAATATGCTGCTTATCCCTAACCAATAAAGTGATTGTGGGCGGGTGTTTTCTTCCCTGAAACGCCTCGAACTTTCCGCGAGAGTATATAAACTACTGATTTTAGGGTCTCGGTGCCACTTCTGTTCCATCTTTTAGTGTGTAAAGTACATAGCAGGGGGCGGGAAGCGCCTCTTTCTTCGGCAGCGGTCAACTACAAGGTAATGGCCGATTAATAACTTCTTTCTTTGCTACCTCAGCAGTTTAACTCTCGGGGCGGGTCCGAAGTCTTTTTCAAAATGTAACCTTTTCCTAAAATGTAACTACTCTTAGCGTCTATTCTCTTTTAAAGCTACATATTGGGATAGAGAGTGCTTAACCCTCTCGAGCTCCCGCTCATATTGCTTTGAGGTGAACTTATTTCTCACAACCGATTCTTCCTTAATGTAATGTAAATTGTTCTTTTCTAAAGTCACCTCTGTAGTATGGGATTAGCCCTTGCATCAGTGGCCTAGAGCCAAATTAGGTTTTGAAACAAAGTGTATTAGGAGCCCAAGTTCGCCTCCTCTCAAATTGTTATTTTGGAGGTCATGTAATTAATCTTTTTCTCACTTAATAGACCTCAGTAGGTTGGGTATTTTACCCCTGTGTCTATGTCCTGAGAGGACAACTTGAAGGTGGAGTTTGGTGTGGCCTTTGAGAGGCTTAAAGTTTGAGAGCGAGTGGCTCTTTCTTGAAAATTGAGTGTTGTATGCCTCGAGGAGGCTTTTCTGTGTAATTTGGAGCAAGTGCTCCTGAGCATGAATGGGGTTTTCTGCCCCTCTGTTAAAACTTATTTTGGAGTAAGGTTGGGCTGATTGCCCAAGAATTGTGAAGTTGGGGCGCGAAGCCCAAATCCGGTGAAGATTATAACTACATTTTGTTGCCTTGCTACTCTGTACCTGCCATGCATGTCATTTCTTTATTTTGAAAAGAAAATATAACCTTGTTAATTTTACATGCACTCTAATTTCGTAGCTTGAGACCCGTTCACACCCGCACCTTCTTTCACCTCTAACTACCGCAAAAATACGGTAACAACAACAATAATAATAATAATAATAATAATAATAATAATAATAATAATAATAATCATAATAATAATAATCATAATAATAACCATGGTTCTACTTTCTTAGCGATAAGTACCATTATGAGGGGCCGATGACCTTGATTTTGGACCCGTTAGACAACAAGCATTATCGATTCAGTATTGTGCTTTAGAAGCTGCCCCTTGGTCAATAATACTATTGTTTAACGCTAGTTTCTGGGAATGTGGGGCATTGCGGGTCGAATCGACTAATTGTTTTAAATTCATATCCATCCATTAATTCTTCGTCATCACGTTTTAATTTCTGGTCGGTGGATGATTTTGTACTTTTAAATTCTCAATAGATTTCGTCTCATTCCGTACCATTATGGGCCGATGACCTAGATGTTAAGCCCATTTAAACTACAAGCATCATCATCATCATCAACATCGTCGCGATTCCAGGCGTCACTCGCGCACATCACTAGCTAACAGTCGAGTTGAATCTTGAGGGGAATGTATAGTGTTCGGAGCTTCGCCGTTAATTTTATGCCCCACGTTTTTTTTTTGTTTGGTATTCCGTCTGTGGAATTTTTACCGAGTGAGTTGGCCATGCGGTTAGGGGCGCGCAGCTTTAGTTTGCATTCGGGTGATAGTTGGTTCGAATCCCACTGTCGGCAACCCTGAAGATGGTTTTTCGTGGTTTCCCACATGCACACCAGGCTGATGCTAGGGCTGTACCTCAATTAAGGCCACGGCCGCTTCCCTCCCACCCCTAGCCCTTTCCTATCCCATTGTCGCCATACGAACTATGTGTGTTGGTGCGACGTAAAGCAACTTGTAGAAGTAAACATTTCCATGAATATCGTTAGTAGTTTTCCAGTCATTTTGGTTATCTATATACAGTATATAAAATAACAGTTTTGTCTGTACATTGCTTAGAATTTAAAAAGGATGGTATTTCTGTATCACTCGTGTCACCAGTGACAAGGAAATGAACTTTTTACTTTTCCGTAATTTCTGTCTGTCTGTCTGTATGTATGTATGTGTGTACACGCATCACGAGAAAACGGTTGAAGAGATTTTTTTTTTTTTTGCTAGGGGTTTTACGTCGCACCGACACAGATAGGTCTTATGGCGACGATGGGATAGGAAAGGCTTAGGAGTTGGAAGGAAGCGGCCGTGGCCTTGATTAAGGTACAGCCCCAGCATTTGCCTGGTGTGAAAATGGGAAACCACGGAAAACCATTTTCAGGGCTGCCGATAGTGGGATTCGAATCTACTATCTCCCGGATGCAAGCTCACAGCCGCGCGCCTCTACGCGCACGGCCAACTCCGCCCGGTTGAAGAGAATTTAATGATAATCGGAAATTCAAAGTCGGGGAATAAGTCGCTACAATATAGGCCATAAATAATTGTATTCACGCTGAGTGAAATGGTAGTTTAGGGGAAGGCCTAAAAGTCAATTTTCAAATATTTATGTTGTTAATGGTTGTATCTATAAACTCTACATAACTAAGGGTATACGGTATTAACTTTCCGATCATTTACGTCTCATATATTGTTACCGTACCGGCTATGATCACAGAGATATTCATGAAATTGAATTTTTGTTGCTAAGTCCATATCAGCGCAGAGTAACGAGAAAATCGGTAAACAGAAGTTAATGAAAATCGGTATGTGAAGTCGGAGAATAAGGAACTACAGTCTACGCTATAAATAAATTTATGAGACGCCCTAATATTACAGTACGTTGACTATTGTTGTGATGCGCTTTGTGTCTTCTGTTGCCACTCATCTCCGATAGATAGGATTACTGTTGCGTACCGACTATTTTTTTAAAATTTGCTTTACGTCGCACCGACACAAATAGGTCTTATGGCAACGATGGGATAGGAAAGGGCTAGGAGTGTGATGGAAGCGGCCTTGGTTTGAACTAAGGTACAGACCCAGCATTTTCCTGGTGTGAAAATCGGAATCCACGGAATACCATATTTAGGGCCGCCGACAGTGGGGTTTGAATCCACTATTTTCCGGATACAAGCTCACAACTGCGCGCCCCTACCACACGGCCAACTCGCCCGGTCGTACTGAGTGTAACAGCATGCCTGAATATTGGCGGGAATTAGATGAGGAGTTCGATAACTTTCTTCTTTAGCATGCCATTCCTCTGGTTCATAAATTTTCTGATAGTACTGGTACGTAACACACTGGTTCATCAGAGCATTCGAACTAATCAATCCCTACTCTGAGGCACTGATTGGAGTGAGCAGTGTGCACATTTAACGGAATGATGGCAGAACAGTGCGGTTTTCCGTTTGATCGAGTATTTTATATGATAACATTGCTTTTATTCGCTACACTCCTATTGACGTTTTTGTAATGACCTATGCTGACTTCAGTTAGGAAAACCACAACGTCAGTCTTTCTGATAATCCCGTAGCGAAGCACGGATACATCAGCTGGTCTCTCTATATGACAAATGTATTCTAGCATGAAATTCTAAGCAATCAGTACTCGGCGGCATTGTCGCGTTGTTTTCGGACTGCTTTCAGTCGTTGTATAGGACGAACTAATTTTTCATTGTCTTTGGGATGAATATTAGCGCATTTTTTTTAGCAGTGTTCGTTTCAATACTTCCTTCGAAGTTATATTTTCTTTCTCGTCCTGTTGTCAAGTTTACTCTACAAATTCTCAATACGGTTGAAGTCTGGAATCTGCGGTGGACTTTGAAGCTCCTTTGGACAGTTGAACAGTAGCAAGATTAGGACATTGCACGCTTTATGCTTGGGATAGAAAAGAAATGTGTCCCCGATCACAAACTTTTGTTAAACTTTGTTGTAAATTCTGTTTCCGGATGGCTAGGTAATGTTTGTGGTGCACTCTATGTTTCTTGCAACCCACGAGACGAAAAGCACGCCCATGCCATTACATTCCCACCTCCTTGTGTCATAGAAGGTTGCAAATGTTTCTGTTTTAATTCTTCATTTGGTTTGCGCCAAACCTTTCTCCTTCTATCAAATCCATAAATACTGAACTTGTTTTCGTGACAAAATACCCCATATTTCCACCAATCTGTGTCCTTACGTTCATATTACACGGCGAACGGTAGTCTTTCCTTTCGGTTCACTTCACCAATAAATGTCTTTTTCTTAGGCGTTTCGAAGTGTCCTCCGCACTGTTTCACGATAGGCTTAATTGCCAACTTTTTCTTATTATTCTTATGTTTCTTTCTCCCTTTCAAGTTGTGGCGCACTTAGTTTAGGATCTTTTCCTTTTTTTCTTCACGTTCAGTTAACTTATTCGGCTGGCCCGTTTAAGGTATAGACGCAATCCTGCCGTTCAGTGTCACTGACAGTGCTCTTTCTCTTATCCAACTTTTGTGCTATTTCTTTGCAACTGCGCCCATTTGCAGGCGCAGCCTCGTTTCGTTACTGCACACAGCAGTGATGCTCTTTCTCCCCCCACCGTAACTGGGTCGAATGTTCACATACAAAGACAGTAACCACTACGTGTGTGTATAGTACATCATTATTCCCTTTACTACCACTGTCAGAACACTTTACCACTTCAGCTGGCGTTAAAGAAAGAGATTCTTGATTGTCACAAGCCAGGGAAAGACTTGTTTCACAAAGAGAAAGGAAGTTGTCTGTTGGTCGTATTTACATTGAAGTAGGTATAATTCAAAGAGTAATGCAGAATGTTTGCAGAAGGAAATAGCCGTCTCTCACCTGATCGAAACAAAGACAATTCTCAGAGCGAAAGAGAATCTTCTGTTCAGCGGAACAGTTGCCAGTATGCTAACAGAACCAGACTTGTTAGTATGAGTGAGGGAAACTTTCCTGGTTTATGGTTCTGGACATTCCCAGCCCACATCCTTGCATGCGTCATGTAGAACTTGTCAGAGTTTTATCTGTAGGCATCTTTCTATTTCTGCATATGATTTCTGGCCCTTACAAACAACCTCGAATACGACGCAACCTAATACCAAATTTGCCTGGTAGCATGCCTGACATGCTGTGGGTGGGGGACGCAGACGAAAAACACATTCACGGTATCACTTGCCCGTCGTAAGAGGCGACTATGAGCGGCGACCAGAACCATGAGACTACTTGTAACCATCACGCGAGGAACATTATACTTGCGAGTAGTACCTCCATGCTAGGTACACAATAGGTTTGTGATTAATAGCACTTTTTGCTATTTGCTTTACGTCACACCGACACAGATTGGTCTAATGGCGACGATGAAATAGCAAAGGCCTAGGAATGGGAAGGGAGCTGCCGTGGCCTTAATTAAGGGACTAGGATTACTGTTGCGTACCGACTATTTTTTTTAATTTGCTTTACATCGCACCGACACAAATAGGTCTTATGGCGACGATAGGATAGGAAAGGGCTAGGAGTGTGGTGGAAGCGGCCTTGGTTTGAATTAAGGTACAGACCCAGCATTGCCTGGTGTGAAAATGGGAAACCACAGGAAACCATCTTTAGGGCTGCCGACAGTAGGGTTCGAACTCACTATCTCCTGGATGCAAGCTCACAGCCAACTCGCCCGGTGTGATTAATAGCAATAGAGGGTGAATCAGTATGGGTTTTACAGTAGGAACTCCACGGGATAGTAGGATTCCACTGATTGTTTTGAGTTCATAATCATAGTCTGTCGTCGTCTTTTTGCATCCTTGTCAGTGCATTGATTTTAGAATTATTTTTAAATTTCAATATTGTGAGTGGATCCGTAGATTATTTTAAATTCATAATCATCCTTTCATTCTTCATCATCACGTTTTCAATTCTGCTCAGTGGATGAGTTTTGGACTTTTAAATTGTCATTAAATTTCGTCCCATTTCATACCATTAGAGGAGAATGACCTAAATGTTAGGCCCCTTTAAACAACAATCATCATCATCATCATCATCATTTCTAGGGTAGTCTCATTTTTCGGGGATCAAGGACGTTTCGGTTTCCTTCTGCATTCTTTCATTTTCTTGCGTTCTCTCTACAATCACCCACTTGAATAATTATCCTCTCAAGATCGATAATGAAGACGTATAGCTCCTTTAACTGTTAATAAAAATACTAATTACCGACTGTGAACTTGAATCTTCCACTTGTGACACGCTGGTAATGTATGTCTCGTCCAAGTAAGAAGATTTCTAGTAAGAAGATAAATTGGTCCGAGTCTTCTTGTGGTAAGAGCTGCAAGAACTAGTGTATACGTGTTTCGAGCCGTCCAAGCGGCAAGAAACAGCTGGACTGGAATCATCCCTCGCTTGCTATCGCTTTCCTAGCCGCTAGCCCGAATTAATGCAATTCTACCAGCGTCCGCGCTGCCCACTTAATTGCGTGCAATAATCTGGATTTATGGACATCGTCAGGCCTTGCGCTCCTCCGGGCAAACCGACGTCATTTGTCTGGCAGGTACGTCGGGAATTTTTAGAGGATTTTTTGTTTGTTTTATACTTTAGCGCGGAGATAAAGTTTTGTTCAAAATACTTTTGCCAAATGGCAGGTTGAGGAATAGCTGAAACAGGAATTACAATGGAACAGTAAAAGATCATATTTTTGTAACTTTACCAATCACACGTACGCTTGCTCAACACAGATACTACCATAATTACATTCTGTAATCTTGAAAATATCTAAAAAATAAATTCAGAAAACATTGTAAATATTCCACGTAATCACAACACTCAGAAAAACATTATTATTAATGCAATTATTGCTGTAAACATAACCTTAACACCCAGTCTCCTATTAAAATATCCCTTATAACCTACATCAAATCTTAACGCAAGACAGTAAACTGTAAAATGAAAATCGTAAAATTACATCTTTATATTGTAACACATATGGAAAAATGTAAGTTGTAAACTGGGAAATTGTAACCTAGAAAATGGTGACTATGAATTGTAAACAGCACATTCCAACTAAAAATGGTAAAATCTTGTAATTGTAAATTGTACAATTTGAAAAATCAATAAAGTACTTAGCCAGAGGCCGAAATCGCCACCCATCTCTCTCACCGATTCAAACCTCCCCACCCACCTCCTTACTCCTCCAAATCTCCAAACTTGCCGAATCTCCTGGCCAGAGAACATTGCCTTCTAGTTGGCCCGCCTCTCCCCTTCGGGGAGGAGAATGAAATCCCTTCCTAGGTCCTAGGTCAACATGCTATTTATAGTTTCATTTGCTCCTTCCCGAGTTGCCTTCCGAATTTTTATTTGTCAAGGAGCAAAGAAGTGGGCAAATTTATAATAGTTACATTTGTTTTAATACTTACAGTATATGCACACAATTCTCAAAAATAACCATACTTTTGAGTCCTTCTTTTCTGTACAATATCAACTATTTATTAAAAATAAATTGTCATGTTCAGCAATAGGACATGCTTCCTTCCTCATCTGGACCATATTCAACTAAGTCACTTCAGGAAAATCTCAATAAATTCCGATGAAAACGGGTTGGACACAAAACATATTAGCACACACACATTAAAAGAACCCTTAAAACATTATGCTGTGATTTTTGTAGTATTAATGATTGGTATTGGTTGGTTGTAATGATTGGCTGATCCACTCGAATGCGATGAATGCACTTGTTTAAATAAATTGAAGTAAAATAGGAAGTAGGGTAAGTCCGGATAATTTGGACCTGCGTGTAATTTGGACCGATCATCAAGACTGCCGACGGTAGCTTTATTCCTGTAAGTTGTTTTGCTAATGGAATTAAGACTGAAAGGGGAAGAGGAAAATAATTTTAATACTCACATTGTTTGTAATCTTATACGGTGACAAGTAAGTGTACTGTGAAGTAGTTATTTCACCCAAGGGGGTGTTTAGCTTTTACAAGTACTGATGAAATATCTAGGTAAGTTTCATTCATACATTTTAAATACTTTGCACGCCGTGTAATTTGGACCGTTGAAACACTTGTAATAATTCCCTTTCTTCGAAGTTTTACGGGTGGTTCTAAAATAACTAGTTTTATAATTAGAGGCCGGTCCCACGGTGTAGGGGTTGGCGCAACTCCCACGTAACCTGAGGCCTCGGTTTCCATTACCTGGATCTGAGGGCTGGTTCGCTATTTGCCTTACGTCGCACCGGCGCAGATAGGTCTTACGGCGACGATGGGGCAGGAAAGGCCTAGGAATGGGAGGGAAGTAGCCGTGGCCTTAATTAAGGCACAGTCCCAACATTTGCCTAGTGTGAAAATGGGAAACCACGGGAAACGATCTTTAGGGCTTCTGACAGTGGTATTCGAACCCACTATCTCCCGAATGCGAGCTCAAGCCGCGCGCCCCTAACCACTCGGTCAACTCGCCCGGTAGCTGGTTCGAGGTCCACTTAGCTACGTGATTACGTGAAAACGGGTTGGACACAAAACATATTAGCACACAAACACATTAGAAGAACCCTTCAAAACATAATGCTGTGATTTTTGTAGTATTAATGATTGGCTGATCCACTCGAATGCGATGAATGCACTTGTATGTGACAAGTACTGTATTGTGACGACCATTTCATTCAGTGCAATAATTGCAAATATGTGGGCTTACAAAAACTGTGCCAAAATTCAGGATGACTTGTTTTGTCATTGTCCTACATACCACAAGTGATAACCACAATTTATAGTGTCGTATTTTATTGCTTAGGATTTCATAATAAGTTCATTAAATACCTTATAAGTGTTTATATTTTCCAGTCCAAATCACACGATAACAAATGTTAGAATAAATATTACTTTAAAACAAATCGTAAAGATAACATTAACTTTTATTTTCACCAAATAATTTGATACATTATACTAATTATCGTGTAAAAAATTGATACATTTTCATTAAGGTCAATAGTGTTATGGACGTTTGAAGTTAAGTGGACCAAATTACACGGACTTCCCCTACGTGAAATGAGGCTGGAAAGAATCTATTTTCTAGCAGTGTGGTGGACGTTGCTATCATTAGAGTGTATTATATATTCCTCAATATGGAACATGATCCAGTATTTGGTGTTGTGATAACATTATGCTTCTGTATTTGGTAATGTCGAATTTAGAAAAGAAAGAAATGGAAGGTACGAATTGAAATGGTGCTTGTGAAAAAGGGGTCGTTATCCTTTTTATTAGGGACAGTGGGCTGTTTTATCGTAGTATTTTCTACTAGTCTTTATATTATTGTTATTATTTTATTCTATTGACTCTGTTCTTAAGTCTGTTTTTATATATATTAATGTGTTTTTAATATTCATTTGAATAATACAAATTACCGGTACTGCCTTATTCTACCGTAATCTAAGGCTTTGCGATTTAGATCCAATGATTATTTTAAACTCATCATCATTTTCCACCATCGTTTGTTTTAAATTATAGTCAGTGGATACATTTTAGAATTTTAATTATCATGCCATTCCGTTTCCCTTGTACGTACATGTTAGGCCTCTTTGAACAACAAGCATCAATGACTGGAGTCTTGGGGAAGGAATGGGCTACAATATGAACATAAATAAGTCCAGAACAAAGGTAACGGAGTGCAGTCGAACGAAGTCAGGCTATGCAGGAAAGATTAGACTAGGAAACGAAGTCTTAAAGGAAGTATTGATACTTGTATTAACATAACCAACGATGGCAGAAGTAAGGAGGACATACAATGCACGCTAGCACAAGTAAGGAGGCCCTTTCTTAATAAAATAAATTTGCTCACTTCGAACATTGATATAAGCATTAGAAAAATCTCTTTTATTATTTTCATCTGGAGTGCACCATATCATGGACGTGAAATATGTAGCTCAAAAGATTTTGAAATGTGGTGTTACAGAAGAACTTCATTGGGGTAATCACATAAATGGGATTATAAATAAAGGGTACAGATCTCTGTATATGGTTATGAGGGTGTTTAGGGGTTGTAGTAAGGATGTAAAGGAGAGGGCATATAAGTCTCTGGTAAGACCCCAACTAGAGTATGGTTCCAGTGTAAGCGACCCTCACCAGGATTACTTGATTCAAGAACTGGAAAAAATACAAAGATAGCAGCTCGGTTTGTTCTGGGTGATTTCCGACAAAAGAGTAGCGTTACAAAAATGTTGCAAAGTTTGGGCTGGAAGGAATTGGGAGAAAGGAGACGAGCTGCTCCACTAAGTGGTATGTTCCGAGCTGACAGCGGAGAGATGGTGTGGAATGACATTAGAAAACGAATATTTTTGAGTGGCGTCTTTAAGAGTAGGAAAGATCACAATATGAAGATAAAGTTGGAATTCAAGAGGACAAATTGGGGCAAATATTCATTTATAGGAAGTGGAGTTAGGGATTGGAATAACTTACCAAGGGAGATGTTTATAAATTTCCAATTTCTTTGAAATCATTTAAGAAAAGGCTAGGAAAACAACAGATAGGGCATCTGCCACGCGGGCGACAGCCATGCAGATCAGTATTGATTGATTGATTGATTGATTGATTGATTGATTGATTGATTGATTGATTGATTGATTGATTGATTGATTGATTGATTGATTGATTGATTGATTGAAGAATGCTTAAGGTGAGATGAATAGATTCAATCACAATTGAAGAGATACTGAATGGAATCGGTGAGAGGATATCGATTTGGCTAAATTTGACGAGGAGAAGTGACAGAAGACAAGTCAGTTTTTGAGGTAGGGGTAGACCAAGATATGAATATGACAAGCAGATCAGAGATGATGTAGGATGCAGTAGTTATGTAGGAATGAAAAAGGTTAACACAGGGTTGGGTGGCATGGAGAGCTGCATCAAACCACTCTGTGGATTGATGACTCAAACAACAACAAACACGTCTCGAAGGAGACAACGAGGCGGAAGCAATGAGGCGGAGTTATCGTAGTTTAAACATCCTCACATGTCGCCGACCTCAAAGGTATTCGAACCTAATATCTTGGGAACAGAATGGCAAATACTAAGCATCTGCGTCGAGAAGATTAGAGACGTTAGCTGAAGTGTGTAAGTTCGTGTTCGATCCCCTTCTTCATGTCAACGCCCACTCTGGGTGGGAAACACTTCAACATCCTCCGCAGAGACCAGACCTCTCCTCATACGAATTAACATCCTCGGGTATTTTTTGAATAATTTAGGCGGAAGTTATTTAATTAAACATTTTGTAAATTCATACTTTGTTACAATTTTTCAACCAATTTGTTCAATCAGTTACGTTGAATAATGGTTGTTATACGAGGAAAAACGGAAGACAACACCACGTAGCCGCGCTCTGCTACAATCTCGATTTCACCGCAAAACAGCGAACGCCTTCATCACTCAGCATGACGTCATCGATTATTCAATCGCTAGGCTAAGTGACTGTGGCGCTGACCTCACCCCAACTTGGCGGGTTCGATCCTGGCTCAGTCCGGTGGTGTTTGAAGGTACTTGGAACGTAAATGAACTCTTGCGGGATTAAATTCCGCCACCCCGGTGTCTCCGAAAACCGTAAAGGTAGTTAGTGGGACGCAAAGCAAATAACATTAATTATTAGATTATATTTTCACCCTACAACTTTTAGATATCACTTACAACTGCAAATGTCGGCAGCTCTGAAGATGGTTTTCCGTGGTTTCCCTTTTTCACACCAGGCACCTTAATGAAGACTACCGCCGCTTCCTTTTAACTCCTAGCCATATCCTATCCCATCGTCGCCATAAGCCCTATCTGTGTCGGTACGACGTAAAGCCAATTGAAAGAAAAGAATGACTAATCACAGGCAACGCCCAGACTCGTGGTGTTCTCACAGATTAGTATTGCTCCTAGGTAACGTAGACCCATGTTTTTTCTCACATGGTGGTACTAATCGCAAGTAATGTATACCCACGGTCTAACTCACGTAATGGTATTAATAACAAGTAGTTTCATGGTTCCAATTACGTCATCTGTTGGTTGCCCCTTTTAGTCGCCTGTTCCACGAACCTGCTACGCAGGCGTAGCAGGGGGAGAGGTGATACTCCCACGTGGCGCGTCCCAGGTGGCGGATAGGGGGGTCCTAACCGGCTTGCCGGCGGACTTGAGGGAAATAAAATACCTCTCGCGGACCAAACACACACCCCCTGTGGGTGGGGGAGGCAGACGAATAATACACCCACGGTATCCCCTGCCTGTCGTGAGAGCCGACTAAAAGGGGTGACCAAGGGATGGTTGTATTCGAACCATGCAACTACATGTGATTAGTACCACCACGCGGAGAACACCAAGGGTCGCTTTTACTTGTGCGTAGTACCACTATATTACGTACGAAATAGGTTTGTGATTAGTAGCACACAGGAGCACCGCGCGGTCGGCTTTTGCAGTACCTGTGATTAGTACCACCATATGAGCGGGACCATGGGATGATAGCTACCATGGTTCTGCCTTGCCTGTGATTAGTACCCACTATATGAGGAACACCTGTGGTTAGTACACTTATGTGATGAACACCATAGGTTTGCGTTGCCTGTGAATGGCGCCGCAGAGTGAGAAAAACATAGGTCTGTATTAATGTCGAATTTCATAAGCTTTGAGTAGTACAATAATGTGTGGAATACCGCAAGTCTCTGCTACCATTGATTAGTACCGCAACAGGACAGATACCATGGTTCTACATTACTAGCGATAAGTATCATTCTGAGGGGCCTTTGACTTGTATTTTTGACCTGTTTAGACACCAAGCATCCTCGATTTGCTTTGGAAGTGGTCCCTTGGTCAGTAATACTACTAACTATGATAGTTTTTTGAGTCGGATCGTCTGATTGTTTTAAATTCATGTTCATTCATTCATTCATTCATTCATTCATTCATTCATTCATTCGTTCATTCATTCTTCATGGCATTTTTTATTTTGGTCAGTGGATAATTTTGAACTTTTACTTTGTCGTTTCATTTCGTACCATTAGGGGCCGATGACCTCGATGTTAGGCCCCTTTAAACAACAAGCATCATCATCATCATCATCATTAGTCGCCTGTTACGGCAGACAGCTGAAACCGTGTGCGTATTGTTCGTCTGCGTCCCCCACCCACAGGGGATTGTGCAATAATTAGTACGAACCATAATCTCAATGAATGTTCCTCATATGGGATCTAGAGAATAAATGAATTCATTTGAGTGTAATTTTGCTTCATGTTTTAAACATGACCTTGCTGCTATAAAGGTGGATTTTCCTTTGCTCCCGATGGAGTTACGATGGCTGCAGGTGGAGTGTAAACTGCAGCGCCAGCGGCTTTATTGTTCATAAACCAGGACTTGAGCAATCGTTAGGATCAATCGAGAACCAGGGTTACTACCGCTGAGCTCGGAAATTCTCTTTAGAACGCACGTCCTTTTGCAGCGTCGGTGTATGTCGTTGTAGATGATGTAGCTGTACCTTACGATCATCTCACTAATATTCTGAAAATATACAAATGCTTCTTCCATGGGCTTACAACTGCTGAGATGTTTGCGTCTAACACAGTGTTCCAATTCCACAGACCTACTACGCTGGCGTGGCAGGGCGAGAGGTGATACTCCCACGTGGCGCGTCCCAGGTGGCGGATATCTCTCGTGGACCAAACACACACCCCCTGCGGGTGGGGGACGCACATGTAGAATACACCCGCGGTATCGCTTGCCTGCCGTACGAGGCGACTAAAAGATGCGACCAAGGGATGATCAAATTAGAATCATGAGCCTACTTGCAATTAGTACCATCACGAAGGGAACACCATGGGTCGCATTTACTTGCGCGTAGTACCCCTATGTTAGGTACGCACTAGGCTTGTGATTAATAGCGACAGTGTGTGAATCAGGATGAGGGTCTTACAGTACCTGTGATTCGTACCCTTATATGAGCAACACCATGGTCCGTCCGTCCGTCCGTCCATCCATCGTCAATAGTGTCATGGTGGCGTAATTTGCGGCTCACAATTCCAGGTGTTTTGAAGGTGTATAGTACTCTTAGTACGGTCCTGTGTGCAAGCATTGATTTAGTGAAGTGAAAGTGACCTGTGAATGTGTTAGGGCAGTGTATCTCGTTGTAGAAATATAGCATTTATTTCTTTTAAATCCATAAGTTTCGAAGTTAGGTTAGGTATGGCCGGAAGTAAGAAAAGCAGAAGAAATGTGGCGCGATCTTCAGCTGTCCAGGGTCAGGGAGCAGCTATGACTCGCACATCACGCTTGTCAACTGTTACCAGACAGCGTTCACAAACACGGTCAACCCTCCACCCTTCTGCTACTCTACCTTCGGCTGAACTCAAGCGCTCTCCCTCGGAGACTGACGGGACCACCACCACCTCGCAGGAAGCAGCGCCATCACTACAATCTGGCTCGACCCGGGCCTCACGATCGTCAGCTGTAAGTGAGCAGCTCTCCCTCACAACACCAACTAGCGGCAACACCAACATGCCGAACACAGAGCCCTCCTACATCACAGGTAACACTAATTTAACTGAAGACAAGATTGTGACCCTGGTGCAAGGTATAGTGGGGAACTTATTACAAAATAGCGACTTCCTTCAACCCTTGGTAACAGTTCTCGCACAAAAAGTTTGTGAAGAACTAAAAGAAACAATAGACTTCAATTCTAAAGTTATCAGCGATTTAAGAAATGAGTTAAAAGCTCGCGAAAATGAAATTCTGGAGTTAAAGTCTTTATTGAATTATAAAATGGACGAAATTGAACAATACCAAAGGCGAAACAGTATTCGAATTTTTGGGTTGCCCGAAGAATCTGGTGAGGATACAACTCACTTAGTGCTCAATGTGGCCCAAAAATTGAAAGTCCCCTTAAGCGCTGAAGATATTGACCTCACGCATAGGGTTGGAGCCCCTGGGTCTGGGAAGTCAAGGGCTATCATATGTAAATTTGTCTCCTACACCAAGAGATCGGCAGTTTTCCGTGCGAAGAGGCTGTTACGTGGATCCAAGGTGACGATTCGTGAAGATCTTACCTCTACCAGACATCTTTTGAAGCAGGCAATTTCCATCTTTGGCGAAAAGCAGGTGTGGACTTCTGATGGCACAATTATCGTACTACAAGGGGGTGTTAAACACCGTGTGAGAAATACTGTTGAACTTAAAAAGATCTCTCCTCGCTGAAGTTAAATTAGTATGTTCTATTCAGTATTCTTTTCTCTACTTTGCTTCAGGTAATCTAAAACTGTATGTAATTTTATTAGGACCTATAACTTGAGAACTTCCTGACTGTCTGATTAAATTTACAAACATATGTAAATCTGGATTTAACTTGAAATTATGAATATCTGCATTTAAAATGGAAATTATGAAAATTAACATTCATTAAATAAAATACACACTCGTCGAACCCTGTACCACACTTACTTGTTACCTGCTTGCTTACACATACGTTATTTGAAGGGCGCCAGCTGTCACTCAGTACAGCAATAATAGAATGAGACTCTTGACCATCTCTAGGGTGTGAGGTAATAAGCTTACTTTTGACAACATACCATATAAGTTCTGGGAAAAGGAGATTGGCGTTCGGTTTCCCCATTAATTTTGAGGTTAAGATATTTTACTGTAAATGAAATAAAACTATGAATTCGTTTGATAGAACAATATATATTCTTTAAATAATATATCAAAAAATAGTGAGTCTTGTTGCGATAAAACAGATGAGAATATGAAATTATGACATTGCAACTGAAAGAAAATAGGCATGAATTTGAATTCTTCTTGACCGGACATTTAACAATTTATACGAAATATTTCCCTCACTTATTCACTTGACTGTACCTTTAACACTTTGAGTGTAATTACGACGTAATCCATTGCTCTGGTGTTTACTGTAGATGTGTCACGCCTAACGTGGTGATACATCCTTGAGACTGCTTCTTCTCCATATCATCTGACTTCTTTGTAAGTCAATATGGTATGACCTCTTGGTAGGTCCAGGGTTGCCCTCTCTGACTCCTTGGTAAGCCTTGCGTCCGCGTCTTCCACTAAGTGACGGACCAACCATTTGGTCTCACTCTCTCAATGACCAATAATGGCTCACTGAGTCTTCACCATCTCTCGTTCACACTGGTTGGCTGACCACCTAAGGCCTCTTGATCTAGTAGACTACTTCACTGTACTGCATCCGTATAAGTAATGACTGACGCTACAATATGGAGCTACCTTATATAGACGTTGGTTGACACAACTACGTAATCTCCAGAAATAACAATGACATACTCCCACCTACGCGACAGATATTACATCCAGTGGTGAAATAGCCCGGAGGCTGACTCTCTGAGCGCATATTCTAAATAAAAACGATGACATAGCCAAGGCGCGGCGATGACTTGGCAGAATCGACACTGGTATAGCAATATAACAACGTCACTTCCAATCTCTGATATATACAACAATTCTCACTGTACAGGTATTGAGTGTTATACTACACATACGTATATATGTATACATCTAAGTGCAATCTTGCAAGCAACAGGCGATTGCAAAATTGAATAAAACGGATAATTACAATAATAGTACAATATCACAGATAAAATAATAATAATACTGACATAATAATAATAATAATAATAATAATAATAATAATAATAATAATAATAATAATAATAATAATAATACAGATAAAATCATACAATAATAAAAATACAGATATCATCTTGTAACGGGATTTGAACCGTTACAAACTGAATATTAATTTTCTGGAATTTTGCAACCAGCCAAATTCAAGCATGTCTTCTAAACTTAACTGTTCTGAAATTCACAAAATCATTGAAGATCTATCAGAAACCTATCCCTCCGATTTGAAAATAATTCACTTAAATGCACAGTCATTAGTTGATAAGGTACATTTCGATGAGTTTTTTGACTGCTTTGTTGATTCAAATATTAACGTTATTGCTGTAAGTGAGACATTTTTCAAGGGGTCCATTCCGGACTCAGAGATTAACATTCCTGGCTTTAATCTATATAGAAACGATAGATTGGGCAAGAGGGGAGGAGGGGTGGCTGTGTACGTGAGGAGCAATATAAAATGTAAAATAGTTCACACCTCCCCTGCAGAATATTGTCGTAAGCCAGACTATATTTTCCTAGAACTTGAATTACCTATAGGTAAAGTATTATTTTCATGCATCTACCGTCCTCCCAAAATTGGTTTCATGGATTCGTTTGTAGAGGCGATGTATAATTACGTTTTTCATTATAAATATGTTATACTTGCAGGTGATATGAATGGACATTTTGGATCAGGGTCCTCGGAAACTGTAGTAATCGATGATGCACTTGACTCATGCAATTTAACTAGAATACCATTTGATGACACATACCATACTGCATATTGCCATTCTAATCTCGATACCATAGCTTCAAATTGTAATGATACCCTTCTTAAATTTGGGCAGACCCCAGCGAGTGGATTTTCTGGACATGATATGCTATATGCTGTCTTCTCTATATCGACACCCAAATATGAAAGAAAATGGATCACATTTAGGGATTTCCGCAGTTTTAATCCTGAAGATTTTCGAAAAGACGTAATTTCCGCTCCCTGGTATGAAGTATTTTCTCAGCGTAATATCGATGATAAAGTCATCAAATTTAATTGTTTAATTTCCGCGTTGTACGACAAGCATGCCCCATTAAAACTAATTCGAGCCAAACACCCACCTAACCCGTGGATAACGTCTACAATTAAGAAATTAATCTCTGCGCGGGACAAGGCAAAAAGAAAGCACATCAAAACCAGGAAACCTGAAGACTTTGCAACCTTTCGCATCTTGCGTAATAAAACCAAACTCGCGATCCGTGATGCTAAAGTCAAACACATGCATTCTTTGTTCAGTAAGAGAACAACTCCGTCTGCTCTCTGGGGAACTATAAAATCACTAGGTATTGCTAAGAAAAATTCGCAACATACTTCCTCATTCATATCTGCAGAATTGCAAAATGATTATTTCTTAAAGATCTCACCAGTGAACAATTCTCACAGAATATCCGAAATTATTCATAGTTACATGAACACAAATGAACCTCAACATGATCTCTTTCACTTTTCGTACATTTACCCAGAGGATGTAGTCAAGGTATTTAAGAGCATGAATACCAAGGCTGTTGGACCAGATGGTATCTCACATCCCCTCCTAATGAACTGTTTGGATATAATCACTCCGGTTATAGCTCACCTGTATAATTTCTGTTTACAATCAGGAGTATTTCCAGCTGTATGGAAAATGGCCAATATAAGACCTGTTCCTAAAGTTCCTTCTCCTCAAAAATTTGACGATTTCAGCCCAATCAGTATTTTGTCAATATTAGGTAAAGGATTAGAAAGGATTGTTTACCAACAACTCACTTCGTATTTAAATACTCATTCTATTCTTAACACATTTCAGTCTGGTTTTCGAACAGGCCATAGCACTACGACGGTACTTCTCAAAGTCACCGATGATATCAAGTTTGCAATGGACAGAAAGGAACTAATGCTTCTGGTATTATTCGATTTAAGCAAGGCATTTGATAGAGTTCATCATGACCTCCTTCTGACTAAATTACGTACAATGGGCATATCTCTATCAGCACTCTCTTGATTTGAATCGTTCTTGAAAGGGAGATCTCAGCGTGTAGTATTTGACAAACAACATTTTTCTAAGTGGTCTAGTGTGCATTCTGGCGTCCCTCAGGGTTCCGTGTTGGGTCCCGTTTTGTTTTCGCTGTATATAAACGATCTGCCTGGAGTTTTACGCCACACGAGACATCATATGTATGCCGATGATTTACAGATCTATTACCATTTTCCTGTGAATCGTGTTGTCGAAAGTATTAGTAAAATAAATCTAGATATAGAAAGACTACATCAATATACACTAAGTCATAATTTACTATTAAATGAAAACAAAACTTTAGCTATTTTTCTAGGATATCGAAGAAACTTATCAAATCTTTTCAACAGGGACATTCCTCCAGTAATTGTAAACGGTTCTGTAGTCAAGTATCAGGAATGTGTTAAGAATTTAGGTATTCTAATGGATAACACTCTGTCCTGGACCTTTCATGCCAAGCACTTGATTAAGAAAGTGTCTGGCATATTGCATCAGTTTCGACGAAACTTGCCGTATCTTCCTTTCTCGGTGAGAAAGATGTTGATCCAAACTATGGTATTTCCTATTTTAGATTACGCCGCTGTAATTTACAGCGATATCTCTGAGAAATATAATAGCAAACTCCAACGTATTCAGAATGCCTGTGTTAGATTCGTCTTCAATATTCGTAAAGACTGTCACGTAACATCTTACTACAAAGCCGCAGAGTGGTTGAAACTCAGGGATAGACGATCATACTCAGCTGCTTGTTTACTTCTGAGAATTTTAAAATCTAATGCTCCCTCATATTTGATCAAGTCCTTTGTTCAGATGAGTCAAGTGCACGACCGGGACAATAGGTTTACAGCTAACACCCTTCAGGTTCCACAGCATCGTACGGTAAAGTGCAGTAAGTCGTTCATTGTCACTGCCTCTCAATTATACAACGATCTTCAACTATATGAAATTCAGCAAAGTAGTGTGGGAACTCAGAAAAAATATCTTACATACCGCTACCTTTCCACTTATTAAGCCATGTAAATGAATTTTCACCAAATTAATTAAATAGTACGAAATATCATAATCTCCTAGATACATTTTAGATGCTCAGTTTTACTCTTAATTCATCCTCGGCTTTAAAATTCTTAGGTTTCTGTTTCGTCTTCTGTTCCTTGTTAGTATAGTGTATGTTTATGAAATGTTAAAAGTATTATTGTAACCTCCTAGATGTTTAGTTTTTAATCTTATTCTTATATCCTCAGTAGGAAAATGTATCTTACGCTTTTTATGTATTCTTTTATTAGATTTTGTATGTTAGGTGATACATTTAAGTTAAAGTGGCAGTTAGTTACAGCCAAAGGGACCTCTGGTCCTACTTGTAATTAACTTTAAATAAATATATTTCTATTCTCTTCTATTCTATTCTATTCCATCCATCCATCCATCCATCCATCCATCCATCCATCCATCCATCCATCCATCCATCCATCCATCCATCCATCCATCCTCACGTTTTGAATTGTGGTCAGTGGGTGTTTTTGGGCTTTTGATTTGACAACTGGAAGGAACTGCGGTTAGAGGGGGAGAAGAAAAAGAGGGAGATATGAACAGAGCATGGACCGGCACAAACCAGGAGCTGAGACATTTTGTAAACTCTATGCAGTCCACGGCTACAATCACAGAATATGTATCTCGAAGACATATCACGACACGGACTCGATGTGCATATGTGAACTCTGTGGTAAACACTGTGACCGATATCACGTACTGTCGTGTAAAAATCGTATGAAATCAATCATAGACTTCTGTATTGATTAATGTATCCTAATACTGCACAACTTGTGCGCAATAAAGTTTATATATATTTTTGGGCTTTTGATTTGTCATTTCATTTCGTCTCATTTCGTACCAGTAGGGGCCGATGACCTCGATGTAATGCCCCTTTAAACAACTAGCATCATCATCATCATTAATGAAGATCACACTATACCCCTGTAGGTGGGGGACGCAGACGAAGAATACATCCACGGTATCCCCTGCCTGTCGTAAGTGGCGACTAAAATGGGCGACCAAGGGATGATGTAATTAGAACCATAAGATTACTTGTGATTAGTACAAATACGTGAGGAACATCACGGGTCGACGTACTAGCGACTACTACCACCTTGCGAAGAAAACAATGGATCTAAGGTACATGCGACCGTTACCCGTTTGCTAGGAAAAGCATGAGTCTACGTTATATAGCAACAGTACCATTATACGATGGGCGTTGCTTGTGATAGGTCGTTGGTGTCATCGTGTACATTCCACCGGTCGGTCTCACTGTGTTTACAATGGTTCGGCATTACCTATGAATAGTACAACTATGTGAGAAACACTATGTGATAAAAATCATGAGTCTACTTTGCCTGAGAGTAGTACCACTATGTGAGGAACTCTATGAGTATATGTGGCCTGTGATTAGGTCCACTAAGTGAGGATGAATACCGGCGCCGGTAATTCGTACCACTGTGTTAGGAATACCATGAGTATATGTGGCCTGTGATTAGGTCCACTATGTGAAGATGATTACCGGCGCCCAAGCAATGTTCCAGAAGACCTCCCGCATCGATGGCAGCGGTTTGTGGATAATTTAGGGGTCTACTTTGACGGTTCACCATAAAGCTTACTGTAGTCTTTGAGATTAAACATTATGTAGCACAGGAACACCTGGTGAACCTAGTCGGTATTTCACCACACTCTCATCTGTAAATGCGTGCCAAAAGGAAATGTTCCCATCAGTTTTACTCCAACCCTCGTATTACTGAACTACCATTATAAGGGAATGCGCACAGAAGGACTTGCTGTTGATGATGATTATGTTGATGATCTTACACACTTTTTAACCACAGAACGGACATAATAATTATAATGTTAGAAACGAACCGTGCACGGCCTATTGAACTTCTATTAAGTAATTTTTGTTTTAGGTTGGTCATACTGATTACCTCGGTTCGAGTAGGAGAGCATAAAGAAAAGAATTGTGCATTGTATTCTAAACGATCGTGACCTGTAAATAAGGTATAAGAAATAATAATAAAATTCAACCCTGCAAAATAATTTAAAATTAGTAATGTTATTGGTTATACGTCCCACAAACTAGTTTTACGGTTTGCGGAGACTATCTGAAGGAGGTCTCTAACGTGACGGTAAATCTAACAGTGTAGGGTTGACACACAGTACTGTATATGAGCACTTCCAAACACCGCCGGACTTCCACTCACAACGCCATCGCTCTGCGGTCTTAATTACTCAGGCAGATATGATCCTCCCGTTATTGTTTCATATTCCCATTTTTTCAGAGTTTAATAACACATTTTAATGCTTTAAGGAGATAATAATAATCTATCTTATATGGTTCCGCCTAGTCAATACCTATGTCATCACCATCATCTAAAGGCTTCGCCTTGTCGCTGCAACCATTGATCTCTTCTCTCTGCGATCCTTTTCATCTCTCCATAACCTTGGCATCCCATCATATTAACTACCTCTTCAATGATCTTCTTCCGTGGTTTCCCTCTGCCTTTCTTTCCCATCACCTTGCCTTCGAATAAGTTCTTTATGAAGTTATTATGCCGGAGAATGTGACCGAAAACTGATGCTTTTCTCCTTTTTATCGTTGTTATTAAATGTCTCTGGGTGTTTATTTCTCTAAGCACTGCTTCATTAGTTTTCTTCTCAATCCAGCTAGTTCTTGCCATCTTCCTCCATAGCCACATTTCCACTGCCTCTAGTCGTTTCACGTCCTCCTTCAAGAGAGTCCATCCTTCACAGCCGTATAGCAGCTCACTCCAAATGAACGTTTTGATAAATAATTTATTTTGTTCAGTATTTATGTGTGACAACAACATTTTTATCTACATTTTAATTTAGTTCAGTACATATTCTATTCCAATCCGTTCATCAGCCTTGTTAAAAATACTCTTAGTATATTAAAACCTTTCAATCTCTTGCTATTACATCTTTCCTAAAGTAATTGAAATACACGACCTTTAAAGTATTATTATATTTCATGTGCTTGTCATTAGACACAATTGTCGTGATATAAGATGAAAGTTCGCTACCGGAACCTTACTTATTCACTATTTGAAATTCTTAAACTGTTAAATTCTCCATTGCACAGTTCCTTGTATCAAACCATTGAAATGTTCCTCTGTTGGTGTACTAATGTCCCACTATTAGTCAGCCAGACCAATATACAATCAACCTCCTGTGGGTAGGGGACGAGGATGTAGATTATACCCCCGGTATCCCTTTCCTGTCGTAAGAGGCGACAAGAACGGTTGGCCTAGGCGCGGACATGGATTGTGACTTGTTATAATGTGTTGGAACCTCTGTGGACGGAAGGGGTTGAATACTTTCACAGGTAATCCCTGCCTGCCGTAGAAGCCGACTAAAATTGTCATGTGGCCACCGGTCCCCTCTTTTTTTTTTTGAGGATTATTGTATTCCGTTTCAAAATTCTTTATGTGCGTGCTGCTCCGGGACGGGCCTTTTACGTGCGCGACTACCCTCGAAAGCTGCGTCATGTACCTCCGCCTGACAACACAGGTCCCTGCACAGCCGAATGCCACAAGGATATATTATTATTATATATTTTTATTTGTATCTATATGGGAATGGGGTACATGCTATTGCGGGTCATTGGTGGAAGGGAGTCCTAGTGCTCATTGCCTCAGTTATTCCCGGGCAATACCTGCTTGAGACACCTGATCCGAGGGGGTGGCATGCGGGGAGGATTATTTAAGGAAAGGTTTCGAAACGTCTTCAGCCTGCCCAAGGTTGTCTCCCACCGAAGACTTTAACTTTTGATTCCTTGAGGGGTTCAACCCCCTGGGAACAAGCGCAGCGCGAAGGAATGGGATCCAGCTTCCCTAGGTTTCTGGTTGCTACCAGAACTGATGGAAGTGACTTCAAGCTGGTAAAGTCAGTTTTGTTTAGAACTGGAAGACGTGAAAAAAATTCGCAACGGTAGTTTGTTGCTAAGGACGCATACTGTTGTGTGAGCTGATCCGTTGCTCAAGTGCGACCACTTCGGCGATATTCCCATCGAAGTGGAGGAGTAAAATATCTTGAATCTGGTTCATGAAGTTATCTCCCACCGAGATCTCATCTTGAACACTGACGATGAGTTGATGGGAGACATAAAGCACCGTGGCGTGACACACCTCTGGCGTATTATGCGCAAAGTTTACGGCGAAGACTTTGCCACGGGTGCGTTCATTGTCTCATTCAAATTTTCAGTGTTACCAGAACAATTCAAGGTAACAACCTATCGCTGCGATGTGAGGCCGTAAATCCCACCTCCCCTGCGCTGCCATCAATGCCAGAGGTTCGGGCACATGGAATCTCATTACTCGAATCAATCTGTGTGTGGTACACGTGGCAGAGGAACTCACGATGCGAAGGAGTGCTCAACTCCTTACAGGTGCACTAACTGCCCTCGTTTTCACTCGACCCGAGATCGGAAATGTCCGGTATATCTCGGCGAGAAGATGATCGAGGAGATCAAGACACTGCATGGTCTTTCCTCTCAGGAGGCGCGCTGTAAGTTCATTTCTATGAATCCACCGGCCAAGACGCTAGACTACACGAAGGAAGAACAGAGTCTACCACGGTTACTAGAATAGACGGTAGGGGTCATCAGTTGGGTGCTTAGTAGCAGGCCACGCCTCCTGACGTCACGCGGTCCTCAAGTTCGCTAAACCAAGCAGAGCTGCATTAGTCTACTGATGGTGTTTACCTTCGTAACAGTGTACGAGTTTGATTTGTCTTTGCTGTGCCATGGTGTGTTGTGCTGTCGCTGGTTGCTTTAACCACGACAGACACCAGGAGGACTTATACATGGAATGTCATCGTTCTCCAAAGAACAGTGACATTAAATTGAAGTTGATTAATGCCTGTAAATTGGCTGATTCGTTTACTGTTGAAAATGTACGTGTGTGCTCCGTACACTTCGATGACTCGGACTACATAAGGGACTTGAAGAGTGACTTATTAAACCTTCCAATTAGACGTAACTTAAGGCGTGACGCAGTACCAGATTTATATTTGCCACTGAGTAGCAGGTAATGATTTAGCGCGTCAGTCAGTAAAGATCGTGAAATAAGGGCACAAAAGCGAAATCATCGTAAGGAGATACGGGAAATTTTACAATCACAAGCACCAATTGAAGCAGAAAATGTTAATAATGCAATCTTCAGTAAGGAATTAGATAACAAAAGTAAACATCAATGATTCTGTGATGAGAAAATTGTTGAAGTGCCTGCTGAATTGGAGTTAATTAGACTAGGAAACTGTGACTTAAAACATGAAAATAAGGATCTTCAGGACCGTCTTAGTGTAGCTAATACCGAGATAATAAAATTAAAAAGTAATGTTCAAGTTTTCGAGGGTACTTCTTCTGAAAGTCAACAGCAAGCTTTAGTAAACGGCAGAAGCTCAAGCTGGTCATCTGAGGACATTGCTAAGGCAGTCGCCTTACGGTCTATATCATTTTCTTTTGCTATTTGATTTACGTCGCACCGACACAGATAGGTCTTATGGTGACGATGGGACAGGAAAGGCCTAAGAGTGGGAAGGAAGCGGCCGTGGCTTTAATTAATGTACAGCCCCAGCATTTGCCTGGTGTGAAAATGGGAAACCATTGAAAACCATCTTCAGGGCTGCCGTCAGTGGGGTTCGAACTCACTATCTCCCGGATGCGAGCTCACAGCTGCACGCTCCTAACCGCACGGCCAACTCACCCAGTATATATCATATAAAGCACTGTGTTTTGTTAGAGACGTGATTAATTACCCTATTCCTAGCGAAGTTACAATCAAACGACGGCTAAGACAGTTTTCTATTTCTCCTGGATTCATTGAATTGAGCATTAATATCTTAAATATACAGTCAAGTCTTTTTACAAATTTTGAAAGAGATGTTCTCAGCTTTGATGAAATGAAGGTTAACAACGACTTGTGCTGTGATCAAAATGAAATTTTTTTTTTTTTTGCTAGTGGCTTTACGTCGCACCGACACAAATAGGTCTTATGGCGACGATGGGACAGGAAAGGCCTAGGATTTGCAAGGAAGCGGCCGTGGTCTTAATTAAGATTCAGCCCCAGCATTTGTCTGGTGTGAAAATGGGAAACCACGGAAAACCCTCTTCAGGACTGCCGACAGTGGGGTTCAAACCCACTATCTCCCGGATGCAAGCTCACAGTCACGTGCCCCTAACCGCACAACCAACTCGCCCAGTAAAATGAAGAAATGATTAGAGGACCCCATGACAATGTCCAATGAGAAGTTTAGCTCAAAAGTGGACACAACCCATCTACTACAATTTTGATACAGCGGTGTCAAGAGAACTGTTAGCAAAAGTAATTCAAGTCGTAGAAACCACTGCATTTAAAGTTAGAGCAGTTGTATGTGACATGGGACCTTCAAATAGGAAATGTAGGACTAATCTGAGTATTTCGTTGGACAAACCGTCGCTGGAAAACCCATCAAGTAAAGAACGCAACATGTGGTTTTCTTCCGATTTGCCTCATGTACTTGAATTACTGCGGAAGCATAACAATTGAAAAGTGGGCAATCTGTTACAAAAGAAGCATTTTCAGAATTAATTGAAATGCAAAGTGAGGGCGAAGACCTGCAATATGGGCATACCATATTCTTTCAATGAAGCATGTTCTTGTGACTGGAACGGAGAGGCAAAATGTATGGAAGGCCGCTGAACTGTGATCACTACTGTGGGTAAAGCAATATGCCACAACTTTCCAGAGCTCAGCTATGTAGGAGAGACTGTAATCACTATTAATAATGGATTTGACGTCCTAAACCCCGTGTCCACGTGTGTGGTACAAACAGCCTAAGGGAGTGCCCTAAAAACGAGTGACCCCTGACATTTCTTCAGGGGCTTTTCACCAACATTCCACCGGACAGTACACATTTAAAAATAATTTCTTATACAATAATATAATGTTAGGTTTTTACAATACTATTTAATACTAACAACCCGCCAAAGCAACGGTAAAAAGCATCCCGTGCGATTGATCATGTTTCTTTATTTTTACTAAGTAGTTTTAGGAATAAAACTGCGTATAAAATCGTTCTAAAATCACTGGATGGATAGAAAATACGAAAACCGAAACGTAAATACTTTATTTGCGTGGCGAAAGCTGCTAGAATTGTTCGTGTTAAGTGGTGTTATTATATTACTTGTAATGCTCTTAAAAATACTGAAATAAATTACAACATAATTATCTACACATAATAACTGGCAATTATATTTGACAGAATTGAAAAATATTAATCAAGTGGTTAAATAAAAACAAGCGAATCATTAACAGAAACGCACAATTACAATGGGTCGTCTTCACTGCTAGCTCGGCAGTGGAGGCCACATGACGTCACCAGCCAAAGCGAGCCTGCGCGTGACCCCTACCGTCCAGTCTAGTAACCGTGGAGTCTACCATTTTCGTCATTTACATTTTCTAAACCTGTTGCGATCGCTGCGTCCTTGGTTTCTGAAGGGCGGGGGGAGTGGAGGGACCATCCCACCTTCGACCACAAAGAAGTCTGTGCCGTGTGGGACTCTTAAGCCGGAACAGCAAGGGGGGAAGCCAAGCCTTGCCACACCGGTGGAGGTGGCATGGTCGACCAGGGCTGGGGAGAACGAAAGTGCCTCTTCTTCAGAACTTGTAGACACTCTGTTTCAGATTTGTGATCACTTTCGTAAACCTCATTTGTTTCATTATCATCACTTCCGTTGTTCAAGTCCATTTCCTCTACCTTTTCATCGAAAGACAACATTATCTGATCAGTGAATGCCATTATAACTTGTGTAAATTCACTATACTAGACTTAACTAAAGTTGGCGTCTGACAGGTAAGGTTGGAGGGAGGAACATTACACGTGCCATTTCACGATGTTGCCACATTCCACCATTCCTTTCTACATACTCTTACCCCTCGCTTCCGGCTCACTTGTTCCCTCCTTCATTCTGACCGCTGTGATCTGTTGTAGACTACCTGGCCAGGCGGTGTCGTCCCATTTGCGATCGCTCTTATACAAACAATCAGGTTCTTATCAGTGACAGTGACAGGTTTGGCAACTCCCAGTAAGACGGCCTGCCCTGAAGTTTTATCTCCATGGCAAGCATAGTCACCCCACCCTCGTTCCCATGGCAACCACACAACCACTCCCTTAATCCCGCCTCGGCAGGCAGTAACCGGACCTCCCTCTAAGAAATGTCACACGCCAACTCACAGTCACAGTATACGTCAGAACATAGTTTTAAAAATTATTGTAGTGTATTTAAGAAACTTATTAGAAATTGGACTGCCTATTCTATTATTTTGAGTAGTCTTGCCAATTTCGAACTTTAATTGTAATTTCCTTTTCTGTTTGTGCTTAGTAATAACCTGTTGTAATTAGAATACGTCTGAACGTTGTTTAAAATTATTGTAGTGTACTATCCTAGTATCTTATTAAAAATAGTGTGTTTATTCTATTACTGTGAAATATTTGTGTAGTGTAGTATCTGTAGTAACACTTTTACTAGAATTCTGTTGTAGTAACTAGGGTAGATTTAACTGCAGTTTAGAATTGTGTAAATCTTGTGTATTATTCTCTGTTTCCAGTAATTAACAGCCATTTTCACCCTGTTATGGTGTTGTAGGAGTACAACTAAGTAGTATTGCAGTGTAGTAGTAGCCTATATTAATTACCTTATTGTTGTGTGATCTTTGTGAACTATCCTAGACAATATTTCCTGTCATTTTTATTTTGCACAGAATAAGTCATCTTATATTTCCTTTTCATTATTTAGTAAAGAATGGCTAAGGAGTGCAAGTGTAGGAACTGTGGGTGTGGTCAGGCATCAAGGAGTGGACTTTCAAAGAGCATATAAACAAGCTGTAATACGTTTACGAGAGTGTTCAAGTTACTGCTTTCATATTATTATCTCCGTATCATCTAAGCACAATACATTCTTATCAATATTTCAACTTTAGTCTACAAACCACACTTTGTACTCACCTAATATCACAGTAAAACCACAGGAAACTGGAGAAGAACCAATAATTTATCAAGAAAAGCAAGACTTGAAAAAATTAAAAAGGAGGTTAGATTGTACAGCTGGTTACAAAGTCTAAAATGTATAATCACATATATGGCTACAAGTTTCGTAATCAATTACAGTCATAGCAAAAACCATTACTTTTACTAATAACTCACTGCTATAACATAGTATTATGCACATAAACAGAAATATTAACTTATCGGCTGAATAAACTCCGTGTGCTGCTATTAGCTATCGGAAATGCATTGTGGTTAAAATTTTGATTTAAAAAAACGCCGGCGCTTCCCTCTGATGGCCGTACTGATAACTAAGGGTGCGGTTAATGTTTGGACCACAAAGCGTTCTAACTGAACACGGATGATGATAAGGTTAAGTTTTGTAATTAAATACAATATATATTCAACCTTATCCGAGGTGGTTAATTAATTAACCACAATCCTATAAAGGGTTGTTGAGGAATGTGAAAATACGTTTGTACCTTTAAAGGCGGTAAGGAATTGTAAAGATCCAATATATTATAACAGAGAAGTAAAGATACTAATAAGGAGGTGCAGGTTGGAAAGAAATAGAGTAAAAAATGGCTGTGGAAGTAAGGAAAAATTGAACGAAGTTACTAGGAAATTGAATCTAGCAAAGAAGTTAGTTAAAGATAACATGATGGCAAGCATAATTGACAATCATACAAATTTTAGTGAAAAATGGAAGAGTATGTATAGGTACTGTAAAATGAAATGGCGTATGGCTTTTAGTGCCGGGAGTGTCCGAAGACATGTGCAGGTCTTTTGATCTGACACCAGCAGGCGACCTGCGCGTCGTGATGAGAATGAAATGATGATGAAGACGGCACATACACCCAGCCTCCCTGCCAGTGAAATTAACCAATGATGGTTAAAATTCCCAACCCTGCCGGGAATCGAACTCGGGACTTCTGTGACCAAAGGCCAGCAGGCTAACCATTTAGCCATGGAGCCGCACTGTATAGCTACTTTAAGGCAGAAGCAGGTTCCAAGAAAGATATTCCAGGAATCATTAATGAACAAGGGCAGTGTGTATGCGAGGATCTTCAAAAGGCAGAAGTATTCAGTCAGCAGTATGTAAAGATTGTTGGTTTCAAGGATAATGTCCAGATAGAGGAAGTATTAAAATTTACATATGACAAAAATGACATTTACAGTAAGCTACAAAAGTTGAAAACTAGAAAAGAAGCTGGGATTGATAAGGTTTCGGGTGATATACTAAAGACAATGGGTTGGGATATAGTACCATATGTGAAGTACTTATTTGATTATTGTTTGCATGAAGGAGCTATACCAAATGAACAGAAAGTTGCTATAGTAGCCCCTGTGTATAAAAGAAAGGGTGATAGACATAAAGCTGAAAATTACAGGCCAGTCAGTTTGACATGCATTGCATGTAAGCATTGGGAAAGCGTTCTTTATGATATATTAGACATGTTTGCGAAATTAATAACTGGTTTGATAGAAGGCAGTTTGGATTTAGGAAAGGTTATTCCACTGAAGCTCAACTTGTAGGATTCCAGTAAGATATAGCGAATATCCTGGATTCAGGAGGTCAAATGAACTGTATCGCGATTGACCTGTCTAAAGCATTTGATAGGGTAGATCATGGGAGACTAATGGCAAAAATGATTGTAATTGGACTTGACAAAAGAGTGACTGAATGGTTGGCTAAGTTTCTAGATAATAGAACTCAGAGAATTAGAGTAGGCGAAGCTTTACCTGTCCCTGTAGTAATTAAGAGGGAAATTCCTCAAGGCAGTATTATTGCACCTTTATATTTTATTATATATATATATATATATATATATATATATATATATATATATCAATGATATGTGTAAAGACGCGGAATCAGAGATAAGGCTTTTTGCAGATTAAGTTATTCTGTACAGAGTAATAAATAAGTCACAAGATTGTGTGCAACTGCAAAATGACCTCGATAATGTTGTGAGATGTAGTATTGTAAGCCGTAGTGTTAAGCACTGGAAATACTCAACTGTTGTGTGAAATTGTATGTGATGATGCTGGATTTAGAATGTTAAACTAGTAGTATTGTTTTCGTATTTTCTTCCCATGGAATTGCTTCTTGTACTCTTGTTGTTGTTGGGTAATTATGTTTTAACTTCATTATCACACTACTTTAAGTGATCATCGCTACCCGGATATTTCACAGTTGCGATGTGTTTGTTATAAATAATAATTATTCCTCTTCTTTTGAGCTGGATCTCGTTCTCAGCGTGAGTCTCTTGAAGCAACACATCAACTTTGTTTTCACGAAGAATCCTGGATGAATGGATGCTTTTAGCCTTGTTAATTCCCTCTAAGTTAAGCTGACAGATTCGAACTGATTTCCCAAGTGTACGAATTAGTCCGTGATTGACTGAAGAAAGATGAATAATAATAATAAAAATAAATGCTGCACTCATTTCCTGTGTACTTAATAAAGCTGTGCCTAACGCCATTCTGTCTGTGTTGTCACCTTTAACTTTTAATTTCATATCTGAAACCTCAATATGCTCAGTTGTTTTGCTGTCCTTTAATACTCGCCCGTCCCCGAAGCGAGCCGTAGGGGTGAAAAGAAGTAAATAATTATGAAGACGCAGGCGAGATTAAATTTTTGCCTCTATTTTTTATTTATCGGGGAGTGAGTTGTAAGGGAGCGCGGGTTGAGAAATAGCCTGGGGTACATAATGGTGGTAGAGGGCGTTTTGTTTACACGGATGTATATTGTCAGAAAGTGATGCGTCAAAGGCTAGATTTAATGAGAAATTTCTGCATTCTTGGGTGAAATCATAACGGCTCTATTTAAAAACTATGTGCTTCTTAATGCAAGGACCTGCGGGAGGTAAAAGCTTGCTTGTGTGGCCTGAAGGTAGTTACACTTTCACCCTCTCAGTCTGTCTGGGAGATGCTTAAATGTAATTACCATTAAGGCACAGCACCTTTCAATGCTGTCTCCCTGTCTCACTGATTCTTCTTCTTCTCCTTCTTCTTGTCACCGTGTTTTCGTGGATCACAGAGAGGTGAAAGAAGGCGCTGGTTTAAACTTTAAAATAAAGGTTATATTTCTTTCCAGAAATTACATTTTAATAACCAACAAGATTTCGGATACAGAGGTAGTTTTGTGCAAAATTGAAAAACAGAAAAACCAAGAATTGGTAAGTTACAATTTGAGCTTCAAGCTCATAATTTACAAAGGTCCCAACATCACTAATGTTGCGTTTAGACAGATAGTCAAGGAGACGAATCTCCCCAATTCCTCTCACAGGATATTGAAAACACAATTTTCAAGAGCCCTTTGCTCCAACATTACACAAATATCTATTACATTACAAGAAAGAGACTTTATGCTCTATGATTGAACCAAGGAGACTGCACTCTCAAACCCTCACAGCCTACTCAGATTAGATCGTCGTTGCCTCTCTAGGCACAACCTGTCTTCAACACTCAACAGATTAACCACTTAATATACAGGAGTATAGAAATACTCATTCTACCACGCTTTTATGGAAAGCAACGGGTTCAGTTACTGGCCCCAAACTCAAAACTGTATAGAGGCGTACACTTGCGCTCCTTGAAATCAAACGGTTAAAACCCTACTTGGACTTGTGGCCCGACGATACAGAGGCTAATCCTAAACTACTGAGGTGACTAGATGGCCAACTTAAGTTACACTTTACAAGCGAAAACGGTTCCAATATCATAGTCACCTCAAGATTGATTGAAGGGGAACTCGAGAGGGTAACGCACTCTCTATCCGCGGTTTTCAGTTTATGTACTTACGGCTTACTTGAACTTTTACATGAGAAGGAAGAAAGTTTATATTTTAGGGAATTGACTGTTACATAGTTAAAGATTGGAACCTTCCCCTCGAGTCAGCTTGCTGGGATAACTACTGAGAAGAAAAATGGTGGCCATTAGTTTAGCTGATGTTCTGCCTGCCGAAGAATGAAGCCCCCGCCTCCTCTCTTAACACAGACACTCAGTAACGCGACGACTTCTTTTGCTACTTGCTTTACGTCGCTCCGACACAGATAGGTCTTATGGCGACGATGGGACAGGAAAGGCCTAGGAATGGGAAGGAAGCGGCCGTGGCCTTAATTAAGGTACAGCCCCAGCCTTGGCCTGGTGTGAAAATGGGAAACCACGGGAAACCATCTTCAGGGATGCTGACAGTGGGATTCGAACCCACTACCTCCCGGATACGAGCTCACAGCTGTGCGCTCCTAACCGCACGGCCAACTCGCTCGGTAACGCGACGATCAATAAGACAAGTTAACTCGAAAAGGCGTCAGCTTTTATATCCGAGAGGAAGGTTCGAGAAGGTTCTGGACTAAAACCAGACACACCCTCTCATTTTATTGGACAGTCGAAAAGTTACAAGAAGCCTATGATTGGCTGAAAAATAAATATACAAAATATCTGATTGGCCAGAATCCAAAGTTGACGGGATGAGTAAGAAGTGTTGCAAACCTTGTAGTATCAAAAACAAAGAAAGAGAATTCAGTTCAGAAAACCTATGAACACAAAATTTCTTTAAATTTCTAGTTATTCCACTTTGCACCAGAGTGCATTACATCAGTTCTTAAATAGAGACATATATGGAAAAAAGTCCCAACTTCTTCAAATAGCTGTTGTAAACTTTAAGTGTAAGATAGCGTTCTTCCAGACGCTTCATTTAAATGCACGGGCTTGAGGTGTACCTCCCGCTACAATTATTATTACCGTTTTCCGTGACTCAAAGAAGAATATAAAGCGCCTAGTTTGAATGGGCAGATAAGCAATATTCAAAGTATAAGTTAAACTAGCAAAATTGCAGAAATTTTATTTCTTTCTTCTCTAATAGACTTTGGCTTAAGAGCAATGTTTCTCGATAAACTCTTACAACTTTGGAATAATACTGGACCTCATCAGCTCGAGAAAACAAAATAAGGGCTAAAAGCTATGGCAGCGGTACAACATGAGCCTATCGGCTCCTGCCAGGTACAAATATCAAGGGATTGAGCTCAGACTTACATGAACATGACCAAGTTGATTCATTGTCAATTCAAATAGAGGCTAGCCTTAAAATTTGAGAAGAGACCATGTCTCCATTACTACACTTCTGAACATACATTACAACCTATTTCACAATTCTTTTACAAGATCAGCCCCATAATGAGCTATTGATACAGTCTTTCAATGTACAGTATGGATAAAAAATTCACCTACTAGGTTGACTAAAAATCTTATATACAGAGGCCAAAGGCCTATAATACTTGACCACAGCAGACAAATTTTGATACAACAGGCCGATAAGTAATAAGTAGAAAGGAGTCGGACATCAAGAACTCCAAAGTGAAAAGATTCTAACTCTAAGTGCCCTGATGGCCCGATGAAGCAGAGGCAAATACCGTACTATGCGGTGACTAAGTAGAAGAAACAGTTAAAGCCGAAATACGTAAGTTCCATTTTAGAGTTACAGAAACGTAGTCACCCAATTTAATTTGAATTGGAGAATTACGAGAGTAATCACTCGTCCTCCCTCACATACAACCAATTTTCCATAAGGGAATTAATTATTTAAGTCCGGAGATGACCTTACATTAGAATGAGGAAAGAAAGCCCTAACGGTTACATTTGAAATGAAAGTTGCGAAAATCTTCCCTACACTTCACACACCCTTAAGTACACTTCCATAAGTTTATTCCACCATTCGTTATTAGTTGGAAATTCTTTGAGGCCGTAACCCCCCCACCTCCAACGATTCACAACGGGAAATAATTCTCTCTTTCACAACGCCTACTCAATCACAATGAAAATTCCTCGGCTTACCGTATATAACCCTGAGAATGAAAATGCCGCGGGTTACTGTGTATGTATATAGAGAAAGAACTCGAAAGTTCTAGATATTTCCAATCTAAGGATCGGATTGGACGGCTTCCATCAGCCGAAACATTACATTCTAGCTTAATATATGGTGGTAGAATTAGAGGAGTTGGTAGATGAATTTGTGCAACTTCGGACTAAAAATAATAGCACCATGCAAAACATTTTACCGCCGTAGAAATATAAACTTTCTTTCAGGACTAGTTAGGGGATGATCTTCAAGAGGTATCTTACTTATCGATGGTAGAGCCATCTAACCATAGAAAAATCTATTACACTATCTCAAAGTTAATAGTCTTTAACAAAGATGGACATAGTAAAAGAACAGCTCATGGAACACGTAAAGAGAGACACTGTGCCCCCATAATAATAATAATAATAATAATAATAATAATAATAATAATAATAATAATAATAATAATAATAATAATAATAATAATAATAATAATAATAATAATAAAAATAATTATTAATAATTATTAATTATTAATTATTAATTATTAATAATTAATTATTAATAATAATAATAATAATAATAATAATAATAATAATAATAATGTTATGGAATCGTCGTAAAGTATTACTAGTCGCAAGTAACGTCGGCTCACGGTGTTTCGCACGTGATGGTACTAATCACAAGCGACCTCATGGTTCTACTGTCATCATCCCTTGGTCGCCTCCTTTAGTCGCAATTCATATGTTATTGTTATTACAAATGAATAATTCAGATAGGCCTGGGTTTACTCGCACCACGCTCTTCTTTTTAATCTTTCTTAGCCGAACTACAAAGGTGCAGAGATTCAGCTGCCACAGCACTTCAACAATCTCTAAATAGTCTGTTAGTTTCCTTATCTTGATTCAATAATCGAGGATAAAAGTAGCTGCGAAAAAGAAATCAAACGTCGCATCGTTCTTGGACGTACATCTATCGCAAAATTAAAGAAGACCTGGAAAAATAGAGCAATATCTATGAATGCGAAGAAAGGATTTGTCCATTTGCTTGTGTTCTCGATCTTCCTGTATGGATGCGAAACATGGATCATAAAAGCTAAATACAGGAACCGAATCAACGCCTTCGAAATGTGGTGTTGGATAAGGATGTTACGAACACCGTGGACAGACAGGCGAACAAATGATCCTGTCGTCCAGGAAATTGGAACACAACAAAGTCTATGCCAAGTTGTATACCAGAGAATTCTGCACTTCTTTGCCCGTATTATGAGAAGAGAGGATGGCAACCTGGAAAAATTAATTGCCCAAGGAAAAGTTTCTGGCCAAAATGATGGGTTGATCAAGTAATGGAGAACATGGACTTACCATGGAGAATTACTGTCCGGGAAACGCAAGTTCGTACAGAATGGCATCAGCTTATAGAAGAAACAACAAATTCCTTTGGTCAGGATACTTAGTCATGAGTGGAACGACTGGAGAGAGAGACCCGAACTCAAGTAATTAATTGTTATTCTATTTTGATCTCAACGATATGAGGTTTCCGATGCCTGCTAGTAAGGAGAATTTCAGTCTTTGTCGAACGAACTCACAGCAGTTATGTTGAATATTCTGAATACCGTGCGATGCCATCTCTATTTCAGACACTACTCCTTACCTAAGCCTTTGCTATCAAGATCTAGTGTTTACAGTGCACTATGTCTTATGGTGGGGGCTATATCAAATTTGTTACTTTCATTGATCTGTTTCAGTCTCATCCTTGGCTTTGACAATATGAAAGTGACTGAGGTATGGGCGATGCTAGCAATACCAATCCTTATGCAGCCAGTCCCTGCTGTGAATGGTGTGAAAATATCGCTCATAGGGTCGGGTGGTGGATGCATTTCAGTGGGCTTGGTAGACTGATATGTAATAGCAACGGCTGGCTCGGTGAGGAAAGCAACGGGAAACTACCTCACTCCTAATTTCCCTAGTACGCGTCTTCAGTGACGCCTAGGCTATTTATGACAGCTGTTGGCGGAGTTGCAGAGGATCAAACCAGCCTTCGGGCTGAATACCCAACATATACATATACTCCTTTCCTAATTACTATTGAAGTATATACACTGACTGACAGACAGAGCAAATGCAACACCAAGAAGGAGTGGTCAGAACTTTATGCCAATTCCAGGGTAGACTGACGTCACTGAGGTATGCTCATGATGTGAAATGCGCCGCTGTGCTGCGCACGTAGCGAACGATAAATGGGACACGGCGTTGGCGAATGGCCCACCTCGTACCGTGATTTCTCAGCCGACAGTCATTGTAGAACGTGTTGTCGTGTGCCACAGGACACGTGTATAGCTAAGAATGCCAGGCCGCCGTCAACGGAGGCATTTCCAGCAGACAGACGACTTTACGAGGGGTATGGTGATCGGGCTGAGAAGGGCAGGTTGGTCGCTTCGTCAAATCGCAGCCGATACCCATAGGGATGTGTCCACGGTGCAGCGCCTGTGGCGAAGATGGTTGGCGCAGGGACATGTGGCACGTGCGAGGGGTCCAGGCGCAGCCCGAGTGACGTCAGCACGCGAGGATCGGCGCATCCGCCGCCAAGCGGTGGCAGCCCCGCACGCCACGTCAACCGCCATTCTTCAGCATGTGCAAGACACCTTGGCTGTTCCAATATCGACCAGAACAATTTCCCGTCGATTGGTTGAAGGAGGCCTGCACTCCCGGCGTCCGCTCAGAATTCTACCATTGACTCCACAGCATAGACGTGCACGCCTGGCATGGTGCCGGGCTAGAGCGACTTGGATAAGGGAATGGCGGAATGTCGTGTTCTCCGATGAGTCACGCTTCTGTTCTGTCAGTGATAGTCACCGCAGACGAGTGTGGCGTCGGCGTGGAGAAAGGTCAAATCCGGCAGTAACTGTGGAGCGCCCTACCGCTAGACAACGCGGCATCATGGTTTGGGGCGCTATTGCGTATGATTCCACGTCACCTCTAGTGCGTATTCAAGGCACGTTAAATGCCCACCGCTACGTGCAGCATGTGCTGCGGCCGGTGGCACTCCCGTACCTTTAGGGGCTGCCCAATGCTCTGTTTCAGCAGGATAATGCCCGCCCACACACTGCTCGCATCTCCCAACAGGCTCTACGAGGTGTACAGATGCTTCCGTGGCCAGCGTATTCTCCGGATCTCTCACCAATCGAACACGTGTGGGATCTCATTGGACGCCGTTTGCAAACTCTGCCCCAGCCTCGTACGGACGACCAACTGTGGCAAATGGTTGACAGAGAATGGAGAACCATCCCTCAGGACACCATCCGCACTCTTATTGACTCTGTACCTCGACGTGTTTCTGCGTGCATCGCCGCTCGCGGTGGTCCTACATCCTACTGAGTCGATGCCGTGCGCATTGTGTAACCTGCATATCGGTTTGAAATAAACATCAATTATTCGTCCGTGCCGTCTCTGTTTTTTCCCCAACTTTCATCCCTTTCGAACCACTCCTTCTTGGTGTTGCATTTGCTCTGTCAGTCAGTGTATTATTATAGAATGATACGTAAATAAAAAAAATCATCCACTCCCTGTGGGTGGAGGTCACAGATGAAGAATACACCCGCGGTATCCTCTGCCTGTAAAGAACTTGTAAATAGTTGGTTACGCACTTCGTTAATGATTTTTTGTAATAGATCAGCCAGCTCGTGTATGTTATTAATTAAATGTACATATTCAGGTAGAGTTGTCATTCGACAGCAGAGACTATTTAAAGGGATTGTATTTTTTTTTTGATTTTCAAGTCTGGACAAAGCAACAATAATTCTTGTACATATTGAAAAGTGTTGACCATGTACTTAGTGTGTTGTACATGTAAAACAGCATACACTTTAAAGTTTAATTATTATTACTTTTCGTTTCCTCTCTTACCATTAGCTGCAATGACCTACATGTTAGGCCTCTTTAAACAACAATTTTTTTCAATTTTCTTTACGTCGCACCGACACAGGTAGGTCTTATGGGACAGGGAAGCGCTATGAGAGGGAAGGAGCTGCTTGTAGTTGATTTCACCAGGACTAGGGAGCAAGATGCACTCCTGGAGCATGTAATATTGCGGTATTTCATTTTCTGGTAACATTGTAGAATGGACTTAGTTCTCTTTAAAGCGACCCCTGGTGACCTTGTTCTGAGCTTTCCTTATCCTTGCAACTTCTGCAGAGTTGACTTCCAAAGTGTCGGTTGGGATTAGTATCAAATACAGTCCGAATAAGTATGCAACGGCCATTGCCCCCTTAAAAATTCTATTATTAATATTGTTCCCTTTGTACTAAACTCTAAAATAAATCTGTTTTCGTGCCGCTCGATTTCTGTTGCTCAGCGTCCGGTTCCATGGCTAAATAGTTAGCGTGCTGGCCTTTGGTCACAGGGGTCGCGGGTTCGATTCCCAGCAGTGTCGGGAATTTTAACCATCATTGGTTAATTTCGCTGGCATGGGGGCTGGGTGTATGTGCCGTCTTCATCATCATCTCATCCTCATCACGACCCGCAGGTCGCCTACGAGCGTCAAATCAAAAGACCTGCACCTGGCGAGCCGAACATGTCCTAGGACACTCCTGGCACTAAAAGCCATACGCCATTATGTTTTGTTGATCAGCTCGACCTTTGGTACACGCAGCAGCTTCTTCCCTCATGTCTTAATATTCATGGCATTGTACACCATCAAGACAACTACACCACGAACCTACTACGCTGTCGTAGAAAGGGGCGAGGTGATACTCCCACGTGGCACGTCCCAGGTGGCGGATGGGGGTCCTTACCTGCTTGCCGGCGGACTTGAGCGAAATAAAATAGCTGTCGCAAACCAAACATGCAGCCCCCTGTGGGTGGGGGACGCAGACGAAGAATACACCCAAGGTATCCCCTGCCTATCGTAAGAGACGACTAAAAGGGGCAATCCAGGGATGCTGAATTCTGAACCGTTAGATTACCTGTGATTACTACCATCATGTGAGGACAGACAAGAGTAGACTTTTCTTGCGATTAGTACCACTATGTGAGGAATACCATGGGTCTGTGCGTAGATCACTACACGTTCATGGTATCCGTATATAATGTAGTATCCGCCACTATAACGGAGGCTTCAATGTTCACTTGGAACACCCGAAGGAGGGGTCTTTCAGCGTCTGGTTGTGGACATCTTGGGCCTCCGTTTCGAGGAACACCACGTGTCTTGTCTTTGCCTGTGATTAGTATCCACCATGTAAGCGACACCATGGGTCTGCGTTGCCTGTGATTAGTACCCACCATATGAGCGACACCATGGGTATGCGTTGCCTGTGATTAGTACCCACCATATGAGCGACACCATGGGTCTGCGTTGCCTGTGATTAGTATCCACCATATGAGCGACACCATGGGTCTGCGTTGCCTATGTGAGGAACACCATGGGTTTGCGAAACCTATGAGTGCCGCCATTATGTGAGAAACACCATACGTCTGCATTACCTTTGCGACGTACATTACCTGTGAATATACCACAGTTTGAGGAACATCGTGAGTCTACATCACTTGTGATTAGTACCGCTACATGAGAAATACCATGGTTCTACGTTACTAGTGATAAGTACCATTATGAGGGGCCGTTGACCTGGATTTTTGACCCCTTTCTACAACAAGCATCATCGATTCGGGATTGTGCTTAGGAAGAGTCTCTTGGTCAGTATATACCATTACCGAGCTCGATAGATGCAGTCGCTTAAGTGCGGGTAGTATCCAGTATTCGGGAGATAGTAGGTTCGAGCCCCACTGTCGGCAGCCCTGAAGATGGTTTTCCGTGGTTTCCCATTTTCACACCAGGCAAATGCTGGGGCTGTACCTTAATTAAGACCACAGCCGCTTCCTTCCCACTCCTATCCTTTCCCTGTCCCATCGTCGCCATAAGTCCTATCTGTGTCGGTGCGACGTAAAGCAACTAGAAAAAAAAATGTATATACCATTGTTTTAATGTGGTTTCTGGGAAGGTGGGGCATTGCGGGTCGGATCCATACATTGTTTTAAGTTCATAATCATTGTTCACCGTCGTCTTTTTGAATTCTAGTCAGTGGATTCAATTTGGAATTATTTTTAACTTTCAATATTGCGAGTTGCATCTGCTGATTATTTTAAATTCGTATTCATTCTTCACCATCACGTTTTGAATTCCGGTCAGTGGATGAATTTAGGACTTTTAAACTGTCATTATATTTTGTACTATTAGGGGCCTATGACTTAGATTTTAGCCCCCTTAAAGTACAATCATCATCATCATGTTCAGACAACTAACCTTCTAATACCACCACCACCACTAATAATAAATTTTATATTGCTATAATGTATCTAGGCTAAAGTAGGAGACTGTCTACACGACTCAATAAATTTCGGATTTCCGTTGAACATGTTCTGGTGAAGACGCCTGACGGTGGCTAGCTAGACAAATTGATAGGCCGGTCGCAGTGTTACTGAAAACATACAGAAATCAGAAAGTCTTCGGACTGTTATACCTGCATTTATCAGCTCTCTGCAGGTAATTTTTTCTTCGTATTACCCAGAATACAGTTCCGATAAGGAGACATTTGTACTAATGAACACCTACAGTATGCAACAAGGGTGTACTGCTTTGTGGCAACGTGATCTCAATCAAACATCGAGTAATATACGTAATTGCAATCCCAGCAGGAGTGGCCGCCCTGCCAGCTGCCCTAACCAGCACTAATTGCGCAATGAACTTACGGGGCAAGCCTTGGATCCTCCCTTACATGGAGATCTATGTTACTGATCATCACAGGATCAAAGTACGGCTCCGTGGCTGAATGGTTAGCGTGCTGGCCTTTGGTCACAGGGGTCCCGCGTTCGATTCCCGGCAGGGTCGGGAATTTTAACCCTAATTGGTTAATTTCGCTGACATGGAAGCTGGGTGTATGTGTCGTCTTCATCATCATTTCACTCTCATCACGACGCGCAGGTCGCCTACGGAAGTCAAATCAAAAGGCCTGCATATGGCGAGCCGAACTTGTCCTCGGACACTCCCGGCACTAAAAGCCATACGCCATTTCATTTTACTGGATCAAAATACAGTCGGGACTCGTTTCAAGCGCTGATGGCGAGCATACCAGGAATACTGTGGATACTATGCGAGGATTATATTTGTTTTTGAAGGACGTAACTGCGTTATTCTCGGTGATTATTGTCTGAAGTCCAAGTTAGCAACCGCCTCGAATCAGAGGGGACAAAAAGAACGTCGTGCAATGTTTTTAGGCTTAGAAGACGAGAGGGAGCAAGTCGTTCCCCTTTTAGAAGCCTCTTACGGGCTGAGTGGCTCCAACTTGGGAGGTTCGATCCTGGCCCAGTTGGGTGGTATTTGAAGTGCTCAAATTCGTGAGACTCGTGTCAGTAGATTTACTGGCACGTAAAAGAACTCCTGCGGGACTAAATTCTCACACCTTGGTGTCTTCGAAAACCGAAAAAATGTAGTTAGTTAAACGTAAAGCTAATAACATTATTATTAGAGAGTTCCGATTAATCAAAAGAAATGTGAGTGTGACCAAAGAATAATGGCAATACTCATGAATTATGAGCGAATGAAAGACATTGTAGATCTCTCCAGTAGGGTCTTCTAGGGACCTCGAGAACTTCATCGTTTGTTGTTCCTTCTTCTTCCTTCATCTCCTCACCATGCCTCCTTTTCCTCTCCTCACATCATTTTGAGCCTGTTTTCTTTACCTCTCAACCTTGGAATAATTTATCACTTTTTTTCTAAGAATCTTTCTTTCTCTCTGTTGCTTCTTCTTCCCTTATGTTTTTTCTTCCAAATCTTTCTTGACTTCATGAATCCAGCTTGTTGTTGACTTCTTGTTCCAAAGATGATTGAAGATCTGTTTGGTGAACCTGTTGTCGTCCATTCTGAATAGAATATCAATCGCCTCTTCCACATGGTTTCTGTTGTGTTCCGGTATATTTCATCGTTACTTCTTGATTTCCAGAGTTCAGCAGTTCTTATAACTAGCCAGTCCTGTGGTGTAGATGTAGCGTGTCAGTCTCTAACTCCAAGGCGCTGGGTTCGTTTTCCGGCAAGTTCAGGGAGTTTAATTGTGGACTGAGCAGTAGCCGGCGTTCACTTGATACGAGATTTTCTCAAGAAAGCGCACAGTGGTCACCATGGTTACAACCCGTATTAAAATGAAAGAATTCTCGCCTTAGAAGAACGAAGAGACCAGCAATAGAAAGGGAAGTTCCACGAAGGTTATTGGCAATAATTTAACATAATTTAAGGCTTTCGGAGGTGCTGAGGTGTCTCCTACCAGTTCTTTCATGTTCTAGACAATGTAGGAGGCTGACGTATTTGAGCACCTCCAAATACCACCGGCGGACTGATCCAGGATTGAACCTATCAACTTGAGATCAGATTCCAGGTTGAGAACTTCCCAGTTTCTCTTTCAAGTCGCTTCTAGCGATGGGCTTATAGCAATTACATCTTAAGGGGATAGACTGATGTAATGAAACATTCTACGCGCTGCTTGAAGCAGAAATAACTCTACTTCTCTTTCTTAAACACGTCTCAATCTTGAGTGCTTTGCTTCGAGTCACTGAACATGTAATGGTGAAAAACAGGTTTGGACTTGCTTATTTTCTTCAATTTTTTGTGTGCTTACGGCATTTTCCTTGTTTAGAATAATTTTCCAAATTATTCATATTTCCTCTTTTTCTTGTGAACAATTAGGCTGCGAATATTTCGGTAAATAAATTGTATAGTGTAATAAATTATGATTATTGCGGTTGCGTTACTATTCGTCGGGTAATTATTCCAAAGAAAAGTCAAAGAAAATCAGTTCGATTTGTTCTGGGTTATTGCCGACAAAAATGTTGCAAAGTTTGTGCAGGGAAGACTTGGGAGAAAGGATACGAGCTGCTCGACTAAGTGGTATATTGCGAGCTATCAGTGGAGAGATTGCGTGGATAGACATTAGTAGACGAATACATTTGAGTGGCGTCTTTAAAAGTAGGAAAGATCACAATATGAAGTTAAAGTTGGAATTCAAGAGGAGAAATTAGGGCAAATATTCGTTTAATGCAAGGGGAGCTTGGGGTTGGAAAAATTTACCAAGGGAGATAAAATAAATTTCCAATTTATTTGCAATCATTTAAGGAAAGGCTAGGAAAACAACAGATAGGGAATCTGCCACCTGGGCGACTTCCCTAAATGCAGATCAGTTGTGATTGATTGATTGATTGATTGATTGATTGATTGATTGATTGATTGATTGATTGATTGATTGATTGATTGATTGATTGATTGATGAAAAATTGTTGGTAAAGCCAAATGTTTCCTGTCTAAATCCTTTGCCATTATTTCCCTTTAGGACTCACGCGCCCCTTCAGTTAAATGTTCGTGTTTCCCTTCTTGTTTTCATTATAATTATTCGGATCTAAGTGGCTAGCTCTATCAGTTAATCTCTTCATGGTCAAGCTTCATGCGATAAATGTGTGTTGTCCATGACGTCAGATAAACCGTCGTTTCAAGTGTGGAGTAAACTTAGACGTATTTCGAGAGTACAAGAACCATCCTGAACATATACGCGTCGGCACTTTCTCCTTGAGCTCGTTATACTTTCCTGGTGTACTCTCTCAAATTTTATTTATCAAGATACGACCCAGTCACACACATGAATTTATAAATGTAAGGGTTGAACGTTGAGTTTAAAAGTATTCTTTTATTTACTATCATTAGGATTCATCAACTGTATGTTCTTCCCTTCAGAACTAAGACAATTGTCATCATCGTGTTCATGATAGTCATTTCAGGTGAGCGCAAATTACATATAAATAAGTTGAGATACTTCCCAATTTCTTCTCCAGTCGAGCTGGATCCAGCGATTCAATCAAAATGATATTCTCTCAGCTAAAGGAAATCGACTTCTACACCGGGACGCACAATACGAACTCTAACCATGAATTTTCATTTCGGAAATGTTTTCTTTATCTCATATTTGTGAGGGAGCGTCACCAATTCCCCTCCTCAGCCACCCACTAGCAGGAGAGGAACACTTAATGAAGAAGAAACAGTAAGAACAGGGTTATAATTAATTAAGTTCGGATGGAGGTAAGGGAGATTTCCAGTCCCCGTGACAAATTGTTCTCGGCACGAAAAACAAGAATTATTTCTTGTCGGAGAAAGAAATTTTTCCATTAAGGCTAATAAACCGTAATACATTAATTAAAAATATCTCATCATAGATGAAAATAAGAAGCGCGCAGAAATGTTTGCAATTATGAACTAAGTAATGTAAAGAATTCAAGGAGTTGAAAGGTGTTCTTGTAAGTTTGAACAGACAAATTGAAAAAATAGTTCGGCCACTCTGCAAGTACGAGAATGTTGAAGAAAGAACATGAAGTAAGGCAAAGAAAGAAAGAAAGAAAGAAAGAAAGAAGGAAGTAATGGAATTTTAGCTTTAGGTCGCCTAACTGCAACCAAGTTTGTTGCGTAGAGTTGTAATATTAAATTATTTTCTCAGTAACGCATTTACATGAAAAAGCACGTTGTTATTTATTAATGTTATGGCCTCAGCTAACGTGCGCAGACATTTCAATTTGACGCCATCTTGACAATTTCGACGTTCCGTTTTACTCCAGGCCCACTAGATGGCAGACCGAGTAAAACGAAACTCCCTTGGGCGTTTGTGGTTGAGATTTAATGAATTTTTCCGGGCAAACACCACATGTGTCAGCAGAGATCTTTTACATGCCGACGTCGTACGACATGGAGAGTCTAATGGACATTTTCCCACCCTTCAAAAATCCGACTATATCTGCCGGATTGAACTAAGTAATGTAACCCGGGATTCGGGGGCCGAGACGTGTGAATTAAATTCAATTTTACGGACAGCAGCCTTCCTGTCCGCAACCCTATGAGAAGAGGAAAGCATCAGTCTTGCATGTTTATGTGATGGTTCGTAGTGATAAGAAACACCCGACCCCAGTGCTAAGAGGAAGTTAGCAGACTTCAGCCCTACCAGGAGTCAAACCCGGGGTTCTTTGACCCGAAGAACACTCTGCGCACCATTCAGCAAAGCGGCCGGACTGAAACGTTTAAGTATAATATATTCCCTGAAAACTACGCTCTGAACACTTAGCCTATCACATCAATCCGATCCACTTCTAACGGAGCCTTATTGGAAAACGTGCGCACTTCAATATTTCTTCTCGCCAGTGCAAATGTCTGTTCCGGCTATTTCGTGGCGGAATAGGGAGGGAATATTCGCAATATCATGTTCAGGAAAATGAAGCTCTGCGCTATCCATTGAACGTCGGCACTTTCGGCTGTGTACTGTTTCCTTGAGCCCGTTAAAATCTACTGGTGCATGTTTTCCTCGACACTCTATGTGTGGAACACCATGGGTCTGCGTTACCTATGAGTAGCGCCGTTATATGAGGAATACAATTAGGTCTGCGTGTCCTGTCAGTAGTACCACAATGTGAGGAACACCGTGAGTCTACGGTACTTGTGATTAGTACCGCTACATGAGAAATACTACGGTTCTTCTTCACTAGCGATAAGTACCATCATTGATTGATTTTGGAATAATTTTTAAGTTTGAATATTGTCAGCTGGATCCGCTGATTACTTTAAATACATAATATTCATCCATTCATTCTTCATCATCACATGGAAGATTCATGAAGGGAGAACCTCCGCCCCCCTCCCCGCACCTGAACACATCCTTACGAAGGGCGTGGACCTCGCTGTAGTCTAAAACTGCCGTCTCCCTCATCCTATGAGATGATGAGCAGTCATCCGTTTTAAGAGGGATAGAGGTTTAGTTTATCCTGTTTAAATGTGACTTTTCTATTTGTTTAAAAAAAGTTAATTTATTTTTAGCTTTGTTTTAGTCGCCTTTGTGAATTTGAATGTGCTTTTAGAATCTGTGGTTTCATTTCAAAGACAATGCCTTAGCCATGTTATCATAAAAGTCAATCACCCCCTGTGAATTGGGTACGCAGCTGGAGAATACACCCACGTATACCCTGCCTGTCGTAAGAGGCAACTCTCAACTTGCGAGCGTATGTTGGCGACCACGGAGCCCTTTGCTGAGTCCTGGCATTGCTTCCACTTACTTGTGCCAAGTTCCTCACTTTCATCTATCCTGTCCGACCTCCCTTGGTCAACTTTTGTCCTTTTTTGACCCCGAAGGTATTAGGACCTTCGAGGCCTAGGGAGTCTTTCACACCCTTCGTGGTCCTTGCATTTCTTTGTTCGGTACTTCATTTTTCGAAGTGACGATCCCTTCTTTCTTCCTCTTTTCTGTCTCTCTCTCTGTCTACCCCTTGTGGGTGGGGGACGCAGACGAAGAATACACCCATGGTATGGCACATCCATGTGAGGAACACCACGCGAATACCGGCGCCAGAAATTAGTACACCTATGTTGGGAAAAGCATGAGTTGCCTATGAGTGGCGCCATTATGTGAAAAACACCATAGGTCAGCGTTACATGTGCGACGTACAATACTGTGAGTTGTAGCATAGTTTGAACACCGTGAGTCTTCGCTACTTTTGATTAGTACCGTAACATGAGAATTACAATGGTTAGTCTTTACCAGCGGTATGTACCATAATGAGGGGCCGTTGACCTTCATTTCGGCCCCCCTTCAGACAACAAGTATCATCGATTCAGGATTGTGCATTGGAAGCAGCCCTATTGTTTATGATAGTTACTGGGAATGTCGGGCATTGCAGTCGGGTCCACTGATTATTTTAAGTTCATGATCATCGTCTATCGCCATCTTTTCGAATTTTCCTCAGTGGATAGATTTTGGAATTATTTTTAACTTTCAGTATTGTGAGTTGAATCCTTTGATTATTTTAAATTCATATTCATCCATTCATTCTTCATTATCACGTTCGAAATCCTGCACATAGGCGATTTGCCTGCCATTCCCCGAGCTGTTGTGTAACAATGGAAAGGCAATTCCCTTGGACTACCACAACCATGATTGAACCCTCAAGCTCAGGATCATGAATAGGACACTGTATTACTGATCCGCCGGGCAACAGCTACGAACTTTTTCAGGTTGCCCACAAAGGGTCATAATATCGGCGGGCGTGACTGTGGAGGAGTTTCACTAACAATAGCTTTTCGTAAAGTATGAATCATCTAGTACCTCTAGTATGCCATCTTTTGTAACTGAGCTGTCGAAATCCATCTAAAACAGACTTCAATTCCGAAAATAGAAGACAAGGTATTTCGCAGAAAGTCCATCTGTTTTCTCATCAGCAGGACTGTTTCAGCTGCCCTCGTCCTTTGTATTGTACATATCTTCTGAATTCTATATGTAAATTATAAAAATTAACAAACATTTACATATAAAATAACTAATTCTGTCTGTCATTCAAAGCGATATTGAGAAAACAAGAGGGTTTCAGTTTGTGTCTTATTTAGAAGAAAATACAATGTACCTCTAACCACCACGACTTATGCACTTTTATAAAGAAAAATATGATTCTATCAGCGAAACCGTTGTCGCATATTCGCCATTATCACGTAGGTGCACAGCTATATCTATCTGCGTACACCGTGGCTTCTTTTGCCTGTCTCAGACATATTGGTACCTACCAGTTATGGGTCACAAGAACAATGCAATGGTGACTCTCATTCTTACCCCCTGTGAGTGGGAGACACTCGGTATCCCCTGCCTATCGTTAGAGGTGACTAAAAGAGACGACCAAGGGATGATTGAAATTAGAACCATGAGACATCTTGTGAGTGGTGCCATTACGTGAGGAACACCATGGGTCGGCGTTACTTTCCATTAGCACCACCATACTGGAAGACAATGGACCTAACTTACCTTACCCTTACGCGAGAAACACCGCGACGTTGCCTCTGGATTGTACCACTGAAGCGCGGTGGGAGGGGCGGACACTCGGCTGCGAGAAAAGCTGCCGTATTCTGCGCTGTAATATGTCGGATCACCCATAGAGTTAGCATTGGCGCCACCGTCTACGAGAGAATCACTGAAGCGAGCGGAGCAGCTCTCTCCGCTGTTCTCAGGGGACTTTTAAAACTGTGTGGGTATAGATATGGTTTAAATTTCTTACATGAAAAACATTCTCAGATACTGCAGTATACTTGCCATGCTTCTCACCAGTAAAAAAGAAAGCATAAGTACAGGAGAAATGCGTGATAAAAGAGGACGGTGTTCAGGTGCAGTTAATTAATACAAAATCAATTTGCTGTTCATATTAAGTCTTCTAACAACATACGTTTAGAAGGAGGGCTCGTATATTTCGCTATCTTTTGTGTAAATGGCCAGGACTTTGCTATAATTCTGCCTAATGACCGAAAATGTCCTCTCTCGTACGAAGCGGATGTGACAATGTTTAGGCCTAAAAGCGTTGGCGGGATTTTGGGGTAAAGTAGACAAAATATTGTCATTGCCGGTTTAGACGCTGGCTTTCTGAACCCAAGTTGGCAGGTTCGAGCCTGACTCAGTACGGTTATACTTGAAGATGCTCAAATATGTGAGACTCTTGTAAATAAATTTACCGGCACATGAAAAAACTCCCGACTCCTCAGCGTCTCTGAAAACCGCGTAAGTAGTTAGTGGGACGTAAATCCATTATTATTATTATTATTATTATTATTATTATTATTATTATTATTATTATTATCGATATTTTCTAAATGCCATTACAAGTGGAAATATGACACTCGCTTGTGGTTTCAGCCTATTATGGAGTTTATATTTAGCTTTCCCTGAAATATATGATTTGCTTTAAGATTTTAACTTGCAAAATGATTTTTGTTAATGGAAAGGGAAAGTGGTAAATTATATGATTGAAGAGAACTGAAAGAATACAATAATGTTTACAATTTTTACAGATGGACCTTATGGCGACGGTGGGATAGGAAAGGACTAGGAGTGGGAAGGAAGCGCACATGGGCTTAAATGAGGTACATCCCCAGCATTTGCCTCGTGTGAAAATGGGAAACCACGGAAAACCATCTTCAGTGATGCCGACAGCGGGGTTTTAACCCACTATTTCTCGAAAGCAAGCTTACAGCTGCGTGGCCCCCGCATTGCCAACTCGCTCGGTCAATACATATCATGATTGTATATAGTCCTATATGCCATTTAAGGGAATAATATTAACGAAAGTAAAGGACTCAGATGTTAACACGGTGTTGCACATTTAGGGCTAAATTTTAAAGTCTGGTAAGGTATGAATGCTACACGTACTATACGAAGGGAAAGCAACAAACTGCATATACAGAAAATATATTCATTAGCTTTTAATACTATAAATGCACACATAAACTGAAAAACGGAGCACAATTCCAGACTATCATGCACAAAGTTCCTTATTTTCTTTTTTGCTTTACGTCGCACCGATACACATATCTCTTACGGCGACTATGGGACAGGAAAGGGCTAGCAATGGGAAGGAAACGACTGTGGCCTTAATTTAGGTGTAAAAATTGGAAACCATCTTCAGGGCTGATGCCAGTGGGGTTCAAGCTGACAGCTACGTGGCCTAAAGGCTGCAGCCACTCGCTGGGTATCATGCACTTGGCCATTCAGTGAAAGGAAAATGTCATCTCTTATATTTCCTAAAACTTTAATTACGGTCTTCAAGGAAAGATCCAAAGAATCTCATTCACACCGACATAAGCTGCACAGGAGACTGGTATTTTCCTTCAGAGAAGTATATACTTCAATTTATCGGGAAGCTCCAGTAGTAACAGTGCCAAACAGCGCGCTCGTTCAACTTCGCACGCGACTGCAGCGCCCATGCTACCTCTAGTGTATAATATACTCACTCTATGGGGTCACCTGCCTTCAGAATTAGTCTGCGTTACCTATGAGCAGTACAACTCACCACGGGTCTACGTTGCCTCTTTGTGAGGAACACTGCGTTGCTTGAGAGTAGAACCACTATTTGAGGAGCACCATTGATTGGTCCGTCTTGCCTGTGGGTCGTACCATAACGTGTGATACGTCGTGGGTTTGCATTGCCTATGGTTAGTTCAACTATGTGAGGAACGCCATGGGTCTGAGTTGCTTGCGAGTGGTGCCATTATCTGCGACGCATCATGGGTCTGTATTACAAGTGACTAGTACTATTATGAGGGGCCGGTGACCTGGATTTTGGATACCTTTTTATAACAAGCATCATTTCAGAAAAGAAGGCATTGTGTTCTAGATACCTTACCTTACCTATAGCGCGACGGCCCGTTTTCGGGCCATGGCCTCCCCAGTTGCTCTCCGCCAAACTTGTCGATCTCGTGCAGCTACTCTCCAATTCCGGATCTTGAGGATATGTGCTGCGTCCTGATGTACACCATCTTCCCATCTGTTACGTGGCGTTCCCACAGGCCTTCTTCCTCCAAAGTCTCCTAAGAATACCTTCTTTGGGATTCGGTGTTCTTCCATCCTAATTAGATGACCTGCCCATTTAAGTCTCTTCATTCGAATGGCATGCGACAGGAGTGCCTCCCCATACAGGGAATATAGTTCATTGTTATATCTAATTCTCCATTCTCCTTGTACGCATATGGGTCGATACATTCTCCCCAGCATTTTCCTTTCGAAAGAATCTATCTTCTCCACGGCTTTCTTTCTTTGGGAGGGTCCACGTATCACTTCCATACATCACTATACTGCGAATGAGGGTTTTGTATAGCATAACTTTTAAGCTCTGATTTATATCTCTACTTCTGAAAAGTGGTAGTACTGCAAAGTATGCTCTGTTGGCAGCTTGAATTCTTGCCTGTATTTCCACCATTTCCTCATTCTTGTTGGTTAGATGTACGCCAAGATATTTAAATTCATCCACCACCTCCACTTTGGATCCTTCAGGGACAAGTTGGTCATTTGTATACTTCCTTCTCCGAGCCTGCACCATTACCTTCGTCTTTTGTTCATTGATCTTAAGTCCAATCTCTTTGCCTTCTCTACTCAAGTCTTCAAATGCTTCTTTAACTGTCCTTGTTGTTCTTCCCATCAAATTTATGTCATCAGCATATCCAACTAGTTGAGCTGTTTTGTACAGAAGTGTTCCACTGGTGTCCACCCTTAACTTTCTAATCACTGACTCTAGTGCCAGGTTAAATAGAATTGGTGCTAAGCCATCTCCCTGCTTCAATCCCTGATTCACTTCGAAGAAGCTGCCTACTTCAGTCTGAATTTTCACTCCCACCATCGTATTTCTCATAGTCAATTCCACCTGTCGCATCAGCTTTTCTGGTATCTTGAACTCTCTTAATATCTCCATTAATTTATCCCTGTCAACAGAGTCGTATGCTTGTTGAAAGTCGATAAACATCTCTACCACATCTATGCCCCGTTCCCAACACTCCTCCAACACTTGTTTCACAGTAAATATCTGGTCAATAGTGGATCTTCCCTTCCGGAACCCTGCCTGGTATTCTCCTAGAATTTCTTCCACCAGGGGTTCTAGTCTCTTCCTCAGAATGGAGGTGAACAGCTTATATACTGTACACAGCAGTGTGATCCCTCTATAATTTCTACATACCAACTTATCCCCTTTCTTGTATAATGGGCATATGATGCCTTTGCGCCGGTCTTCAGGCATTTCTTCTGTATTCCACACACTCACAATTAGCTCATATATAGCTTCTTGTAGTGTGGTTCCTCCGTATTTCCACAACTCTGCAGGGATTCCATCGATACCTGGTGCTTTATTGTTTTTCAGTTGCTGTATGGCTTCTATCACTTCTTGCATAGATGGTGCTGTGACTTCTGATTCATTTGTCTCAGTATTATTCCTTGAGGTAGTTGGTGTTTTCCCTTTCATTTCTACTGGGTTCAGGAGGTGTTGGAAATATTCCTTCCATCTATCTTAGATTCCTTCTTTATCTCCCAAAAGCTGTCCATTTCTGTCCTTACACATGTTTGTTCTTACCTTGAATCCTTCTTTCACTTCCTTAACTTCTCTGTAAGCCATGTAGCTATTATCTTCTTTAAATTCCTCCACTATTCTAACCATTTCATCATTTAATTTTCCTCTTTCTTCGACATACATTCCTTACTTCTTTATTCTGGTTTTCAACCTCTTGTTTCTTTACCCTTGTTGGTCTCTCTAGGTATGCTTTATATGCTTTATCTCTTTCTTCTATGGCTTTTTGGCATTCCTCATCAAACCATTCCTTTGTGTCCCTTTTGGGTACAATGTCTAGTGTGTCCTTTGCCACAGCCTTAACGCTTTCCTTCAGAGCAGTCCATTTGGTCTCAACCGTTGCTGTTTGGTCCTTATTATATTTCTCTACCAGCACTTCTGCCATTCTTTTCCCGTATCTTTCTGATACTTCCTTATTCTTCAGTTCACAAGTATTGTACTTTTCTATCCTAGTCATTCCTTCCTTTCTTGTTTTCATAATGCGGCACCTTAAGATTGCCTTAACTAGAAAGTGGTCGGAGCCACAACTTGTTCCTCTGAATGATCTGACATCCAAGATATTGGATGCCCATCTTTTCTCCATCATTACATGGTCTATTTGATTACAGGTCTTTCCATCCGGCGATATCCATGTTTGCTTGTGTACCTCTTTATGAGGGAAACAAGTTGACATCACTTCCATGTTTCTGCTGGTAGCAAGATCAAGCAATCTCTGTCCATTATCATTAGTAGTGTTGTGTAAACTATGGATCCCTATTATTCCTTGATATATCTCCTCCTTCCCAATTTGTGCATTTAGGTCTCCTATTATCATCTTAGCATCGTTTGATGGGATTGAATCTAGCACTCGTTCCAGTTCAGCATAGAACTGATCCTTGACTATCTGTTCCTTGTCTTCCGTTGGTGCATATACATTTACGATTGTTAAATTGTAGAATCGCATTTTAACACGCAATGTTGCCAATCTTTCATTTACTGCCAAAAACTCTAGTACATCATCTTTAGCTTGTTTTCGTACTATAAATGCTACTCCTCCTTCTTGTGCATTCCTTGACTTCCCACTACTGAATATTGTGTGGGTTTTGGTGTCCCATATCTCATCCCTTCCTGACCATCTAGTTTCTTGTGTGGCTGCTATGTCCACTTTGTTGACTTCTAGTTTCTACATCAGTACTTTCAGTGTTCCGGCTCGTAGAAGTGTGCCTACATTCCATGTACCAATTGCGTAGTCCATTGCCTTTAGCTTAGCTCATCGTTTATTCAATCCACCATTCCGAGGCATATTCTGGGGCTTCGCAACAGTTTGTTTTCCGGAGCGAGGTTGTTAGCCACCAATCCTGGAGGACCGATGTTTTCTGTTAGGGTTGTCTCTCTTAGCTGATTGGTTTCCATTTAAGCGTCGGGAACTCGCTTTCTGCCCTTACGTGACTTAGCCGTGTACCTTAAAGAATGTACCCGTTGCCCAGAGGCCACGGCGCGGACGTGCATGTATCGCACTTGGTAGGAATAAATGGCATTTCCTGTGTTTTGCTATTGCACTCCCATCAGCAAGAAGTGCACCCACAGGACCACATACTACCCCTTCGACCCCTTGTGTTCTAGATGCATGGTCATTTTTTCATCATCATTCGTTTTATATTTTAGTCAGCGGATATATTCTGAGGTTTTAATTATCGTTTCATTTCGTTGCACGTTGTACTCTTAGGGTACGATGACTGAGCTGTTAGGCCCCTTTAAACAACAATCATCATCATCATTATCAACGATGCTCTATGTGAAATAATGTGTCATTAAAGTAGTAACTCTGGAGAATATTCACAGCAAAAAGTCGAAGCCCCGTGAAAAAGGGAGAAAACAAGTCTATTGTCACAGCTGTATCACCAAAGATCTCTTCTTATGGCAGTGAATAAAATGCTCAGAAGATACTTCTAGGAAGGGTGTATTCACTTGGAATTACGAAACAAAAATGTACACATTTCCAGTTGCCTCAGTCATCCGCTCTTTGTGGTGGCAAAAAAGAGTAAAATGGGAAATAATTTGCCTACCCACCGCTTGAAATCCCATTACGAACAATTTAAAAAATCACAGCTGCGCCTGCTGCGCTAAACAGAACGGAGCCTGATGACGTGAGTGAGTTCTCTTTGTCCGCTGCGAGGCCGCAGATCCCATAGCGTGGCGGTATTAATTGCATAAGTTAGAGCAAACAGACGTGGGAGGAGATTAAATGGTAAATAGCCGTATATGTGAGGCTCAGCGAACAAATTAACGACTGCAATTATGTTATCTTTTGTTTCAAGTGGGCTGAATCTTGTCGCATTATGATAATGAACTAAGTTTGCTGCTTAGCACCAGGTGTCGTATCGTAAAGAAAGTTACACTTAATTAGGTGGAGATTTAAATTATAAAGTGCAAATTTCACGGTGTGTATTTTAAAGATACAATGACAAAAGTGAAAATAACCCGCTTTTGGTGGGGGACGCGGACGAGGAATACATCCACGATATCCCCTACTCGTCGTAAGAGGCGACTACAAGGGGCGATCAAGGGATGACTGATTAACAACCATGAAACCATCACATGAGGAACACCTTTACTTGCTAGTAGTACCACCATGTTAGGTTCACAATAGGTTTCTGATTAGGAGCAGCAGAGAGTGGTCCACTGTGGGTTAACATTACGCGTGTAATCACCACTATATGAGAACCACCACGCGTCTGGGCGTTGTCTGTGATTAGTACCATTATTGTAGAAGCACCACGTGTCTGGGCGTTGTCCGTGATTAGTACCATGACTGTAGAAACACCACGCGTCTGGGCGTTGACTGTGATTAGTACCATTATTGTAGAAACACCACGCGTCTGGGCGTTGTCTGTGATTAGTACCATTATTGTAGAAGCACCACGTGTCTGGGCGTTGTCTGTGATTAGTACCATTATTGTAGAAGCACCACGTGTCTGGGCGTTGTATGTGATTAGTACCATGACTGTAGAAACACCACGCGTCTGGGCGTTGTCTGTGATTAGTACCATTATTGTAGAAGCACCAGGGGTCTGGGCGTGATTATTGTACGTATGTGAGGACCACTATGGGTTTGCATTGCATGTGAGAGGCGCTATAATATGATAAACACCATAGGTCTCCGTTACCTGTGCGATGTACAATCCTTGTGAGTACTACGATAATGTGTGGAATCCCGTGAGTCTACGTTAGTTGTGATTAGTACCGCTACATGAGAAATACAGTGGTTCTACTTTAATAGAGATAACTACCATTACGAGTGGCCGTTGACCCCCTTTAGACAACAGGCATCATCGGTGCTTCAGAAGCAGTCCCTTGGTTAGTAACACTATTGTTTTAAAATAGTTTCTGGGAAGGTGGGGCATTGCGGCTCGGATCCATTGAGTGTTTTAAAATCATATTAATCCATTCATTATTCGTCATCATGGTTTGAATTCTGGTCAGTGGAGGATTCTGGACTTTTAACTTATCATTATATTTCGTCTCATGTCGTACCATTAGAGGCCGATGACCTAAGTGTTTGGCCCCTTTAAACAGCAAGTTTCATCTTCATCATCATCATCATCATCATCATCATCATCATCATCATCATCATCATCAATGTTATTGTTGCTGCTGGTACTGCTGTCGTTCATTTTAAGCCTTAAATATCTGGGAAAATACCAAAATCTGTTTAATAGAATACTTGGAGTAAAATGGCGGGACCAAAGTATCAATATTTTGGGAAGACAATGTCCTGAAGATGGGGTGGTATAATTCATTCACAGTATCCCCTATCTGCTCTAGGAGGTGGCTAAAATGGGAACCAGAGGCTCTCAACTTGGGAGCATTGGTTGGCGACGACGGGGCCGTTAGCTGAGTCCTGGCATTGCTTCCACTTACTTGTGCCAGGCTCCTCATCTTCAGGCTTCAGTGTCTCTGGAACTTCGTAAAGATGGAGAAGGTCTGAGCAACGAAGACGGGGTAGACCAAGCACAAGGTGGCTCGACAACGAAGGACTGAAAGGAGTGAGCGAAAGCTATTGAAGAGGCCACGAGAGTGAGCATTAAACAAGGAACTGTTATTCATTGCTTGATAACGTGTTTTTTGGTTCAGGTATATTAAAGTGTAATATGATCCAGATGTTTGGCCCCTTTAAACAACAAACATCATCATCATCAAGCTATTACGTTCCATCTAAAACCAATAATCACCACCAGCGTTAGCATGTTATAATCAGGACTCGGATGTTGAAGACCTCTAAAATGACCTAAAAATCCAGAAGAGAACCTAAGAAGTGGCAATGAGGATGTAAAAATTCGATCCATATTACTTCATGATTTTAGTTTTAATTACTTATTTAAGGAAGGAGTTGGATGGACTGAGGATATTTTATTCATAAGTTAGAAGTAACAGATATGAAAGTAGCGAGAATGATTGCTGGCACAAACAGGTGTGAAGAATGGCAGGAGGTTACTCGGAATGAGGAGATAAAGGAATGAGGTCTATGAATGAAGCTGTACGTATAAACCGGCTTCAGTGGTGGGGTCATGTGAGGCGAATGGAGGAGGATTGGTTACCTAGGAGAATAGTGGAATCTGTTATGGAGGGTAAGAGAGGTAGAGGGAGACGAAGACGACGATGGTTAGACTCAGTTTCTGACGATCTGAAGACAAGATGTATAGAACTAAATGAAGCCTCGGCACTAGTTGAAAATAGAGGATTGTGGCGATGTTTAGTAAATTCACAGAGGCTTGCAGACTGAACGCTGAAAGGCGTAAAGGTCTATACTGTTTATGTTTTAAAATGCAAAATTCTGCCAGGTACATATATGACCGAGATACTTCCACTTTCAGTCATTATATATTTTTTAGATTAATATAATTTAAAAATGGATTTATGTTTATGTTAAAAAAACTGCTTGCAGAATTTATAATGAAATGTTTTTCCGCCGAGAACGAATACAGCGAACCCGCAATGGACATCCTGGAGAAAGAAATTGAAATTAGGATAGTTGGCTTAACCACATTAGTGCTGGGTATTCAGCCCGAAGGCTGGTTTGATCCTCTCCAGCTCCCCTAACAGATAACCTAGGTGTCACTGAAGAGGCATACTAGGGAAATGAGGATTGAGCTGCTTTCCCGTTGCTTACCTCACTGAGCTAGATGTTGCTATTACATATCAGTCTGCCAAGTTCACTGAAGTGCATGCACCAACCGACCCTATGAGCAATATTTTCACACCATTCATAACAGAGACTGGTTGCATAAGGAATGGTGTTACTAGCATCGCTCATACCTCGATCACTTTGATATTGTCAAAGCCAAGGATAAAGCTGAGACAGGTCAATGAAAGTAACAAATTTATTCTAGCCCATACCAGAAGATATAGTGCACTGTAAACACTACATCCTTCCAGCAAGGGCATGGCCACACTAGGGATGAAGAAATTAGAATTTGGGAACCTCACCTGAGTTGGCTTTTCACTATATCACAATAATCGTCTCCAGGTGTAAAGCCTCGTCAGTTTTCCGACAGCTTGTTGTAAAACATCAAGAAACTTGTCTCCACATCAACGGATGTCAAGGGTTCATACGTGAAGCAACTGATATCTCGCTCTCCAAAAACACTCACTTCGAAATGTTCTCCTGTCAATATTTTACTTATCTTGCACGTAATTTGATACCCCTGTTTTTTTCCAAGCATCAGTTACATTTTTCACTTCACTCCATTTTCTCTCTCACTTCAGAAAGTATGTTTCAAAGGTGATGGAGAAGGGGCGGTAGAAATGTAGAAGGTGAAGTTGAAATAAGGGCCTTAAAATGTAAAAAGGACAATAAGCCAAAAAACACACAGAGGTAAAAAAGGACAAGGAAAACCCACCATTTTCTGGTCTACAATGACCGGAATGAACATATATTATGTTGGGACTTGGTATTCGGACGCCGGCCTTGTGGTGTAGCGGTAGCGTGCCTGCCTCTTACCCGGAGGCTCCGGGTTTGATTCTCGGCCAGGTCAGGGATTTTTACCTGGTCTTGAGGGCTGGTTCGAGGTCCACTCAGCCTACGTGATTAGAATTGAGGAGCTATCTGACGGTGAGATATCGTCCCCTGTCTAGAAAGCCAAGAATAGTGGCCGAGAGGAATCGTTGTGCTGACCACACGACACCTCGTAATCTGCAGGCTTTCAGGCTGAGCAGCGGTCGGTTGGTAGGCCAAGGCCCTTCAAGGGCTGAGGTGCCATGGGATTTGGTTTGGTTTTAAGTGAGACACCACGGGCTTGGCAGGCGCCCGTGATTAGTACCACTATGTGAGTGAAACCATGGGTCTGCGTTGCGTGAGCGTAGTGCGATTATGTGTGGAACAGCATGGGTCTGTGTTACTTGTGGGTGATACCATGAAGTGTGACACACCGTCGGTCGACATTACCTGCGATTAGTACCACCATGAGTCTACGTTAGCTGTGGTTAGTACCACTATAGTAGGAAGACCATGGTTCTGCCTCACCAGTGATTAGTACAATTGGGAGGGGCCGGTGACCAGGAGTTTGCACCCCTTTGGACAACAAGCATCATCTCAGAAAAGAAGGAATTGTGAATTGCATCCACTGATTCATGGTCATTTTCCATCATCATTCGCTTTATATTCTACTCGGTGGATACATTTTTAAGTTTATTATCGTTTCATTTCAGTACACCTCGTACCATTAGGGACTGATGACCGCTTTGAACAACATAAATCACCATCATCATTGTGTATGTGGTTGTACTTTTAAGGTCCAAACAAAGTGATTATCAGTGATACTCACCTGTCTTCTTGTGCATTAAATTTTACTAAAATTCTCTGAAAGCTTATGTAGTGAGGTAAATCGATCAAGCACTTTTGTTGATCCGTTTCATGATATGTTTTCAGAACATCTGCAAAAGATTTATATGAAACAAAACCAACTTTACTCCTTCATTATTGTTTCTAAAGGCCGCTGTCTGGACTCATCACATTTCTTCTATTTAATAACTAATCTACGAGCTTACATAGGAATAAAAATCAGGCTTTTGAACTCACCAGGTTTATTCCTGAACTGTTCACGTGCTTAGTTGTCAGCAGATTAGTTTTTAAAGTGCGAGTGCATCGAAAAAGTACCTAGTTTAGTTTAGTCTTTTGCCTTTCTTATATGGCAGGGCTCAGGCTATGAAGCCTGCTACTACGCCAAGCCATATTATACAACACAGGTATAGAATTTATAGAATAATAATGTGAATAGTGTACATAAAATCATTAGTTAAATGCCACATTTCTAAATATCACACACACTGTGGGTGGGGGACGCAGATGAAGAATACACCCACGGTATCCCCTGCCTGTCGTAGGAGGCGACTAAAAGGGGCCCCAGGGGCTCTCAACTTGGGAGTGTGAGTTGGCAACCACGGGGCCCTTAGCTGAGTCCTGGCATTGCTTCCACTTACTTGTGCCAGGCTCCTCACTTTCATCTATCCTGTCCGCCCTCCCTTGGTCAACTCTTGTTCCTTTCCGACCCCGACGGAATTAGAGCACTCGAGGCCTAGGGAGTCTTTCATTTTCACGCCCTTCGTGGCTCTTGCCTTTCTTCGTCCGTTACTTCATTTTTCGAAGTGATGACTCCCTAGTTTTTCTTCTTTTTTTCACTTTTTCCCCCCTGTGGGTGGGAAACGCAGACGAAGAATACACCCGCAGTCTCCCCTGCCTGTCGTAAGAGGAGACTAAAAGGGGCGACCAGGGGATGATTGCATCATAACTATGAAACTACTTGTGATTAGTACCATCATGCGGGGAACACCATGGGTCGCCTTCACATGCGAGTAGTACCACTCTGTTAGGTACTCAACAGTTTTGTGATTCCTAGCAGTAGAGCTGGGTTCACTGTGGGTTTCCAGTACCTGTGATTAGTACCATTAAGTGGGAAACACCACGGGTCTGGGCGTTGCCTGTGGTTAGTAACACAATATGAGTGACACCGTGGGTCTTCGTTCCCTATAATTAGTACCCACTATATGCGGATCACCACGGGAGTACCGGCGCCCGTGATTATTACACCTACGTGAGGAACACTATGGCTTTGCGTTGCCTATAAGATTCGCCATTATGTGAGAAGCACCAGAGGTCTGCGTTACCTGTACGACGTACAATACTTGTGAATAGTACCATAATGGAACACCGCGAGTTTACGCTACCTTTGATTAGTACCGCAACTTGAGAACTACCATGGTTCTATTTTATTAGTGATAAGTGCCATTATGAGGTACCGTTGACATGGATATTGAACTCCTTTAGACAAGAAGCATCTTCGATTCAGGATTGTGCTTTGGAAGCAGTCCCTTCGTCAGTAATATTGTTTCTGGAAAGGTGAGGCCTTGTGGGTTGGGTCTACTGATTGTTTTAAATTCATATTCATCCATTCATTCTCCACCTTCACGTTTTGAATTCTGGTCAGGATGAATTTTGCGCTTTTAAATTTTCATTACATTTCGTCTCCTTTTGTACCATTAGGGGCGGATGACCTGGATGTTAGGCCCCTCTGAACAACAAGCATCATCATCATCATCATCTAAATATTACTAAAACTAATTTACTTAACCTGTATAACTTTGAATCCTTATTGATTATTAAGAACTAAATATTACTTTCCTTACCCTAGTGATATCTGCTTTCTACAGGTTTGAGTAACAAATTAAACTTCTTTTCAATATCCTCCGAGTGCCTATGCCTCTAATTTCAGCTAGGATTGTGGTAGCAGGTACAAATGAGTTGTTGTAAGAATTATTATGATGAATGAACAAGAGTTATCGTGTGGATGACCTTGAGGGAGCTCTATCAGAAGGGGAGAGGTATGGAGATTGTCTGGTCTGCTTGTTTGCAGAACAGTGTGGAGAAGGGAACCTATGTACTGAGGTTCCCAGTAAATAAAACCATCCGCAGAATTACTTGATTCGAGAACTGGTAAGCTCCTAAGGGAAACAGCACGATTTGTTCTGCGTGATTTCCAAAGAATGTTACGAAAATGTTCCATATTTTGGGACTAGGTCGAGTTAGGAGTAAGGGGGTGAGCTGCTCGACAAAGCGGTATGTTCCGAGCTATCAGTGGAGAGATTGCGTGGAATGACATGTTTGACGAGTAAGGTTGGGTGAAGTTTCTGATTGTGGGAAAGACTATAATACGAAGATAAAGTTGAAATTATGGAGGACAAGTTGGGACAAATACTCGTTTTAAAGAAACTGGAGTTAGTGATTGGAATAATTTACCAAGGGAGATGTTCGAAAAATTTCCAACATCTTTGACATCATTTATTAAAATAAGTAAGCAACTCTCAAGGAATATGCCACCTAGATGACACTCTTAAATGCAGACTACACCCACGGTATCGCCTGTTTGTCGTAAGAGGCGACTAAAAGGGACCACCAAGGGATGATGGCATTAGAACCATGAGACTACTTGTGATTACGTGCGTAACACCAAGGATCTACGTTACATAAGCGCAGTACCATTACATGACAAACACTACGGGTCTGGGCGTTGATATTGGTAAGTGTCATCGCGTGCATTCCACCGGTCCGTTCCACTGTGTTCAGAATGGGTCTGCGTTACCTACGAGTAGTACGATTATGTGAGGAACACCACGAGTTTGGCTGTTGTCCGTGATTAGTACCACTATGTGAGGAACACCATGGGTCTGCGTTGCCTGAGGGTAGTACCACTATGTGAGGAACACCACGAGTTTGGCTGTTGTCCGTGATTAGTACCACTATGTGAGGAACACCATGGGTCTGCGTTGCCTGATGGTAGTACCACTATGTGAGGAACACCATGGGTCTGCGTTGCCTGAGGGTAGTACCACTATGTGAGGAACACCATAGCTCTGTGTTGCCTGTGGGTAGCACCACTATGTGAGGAACACCATGGGTCTGCGTTGCCTGATGGTAGTACCACTATGTGAGGAACACCATAGCTCTGTGTTGCCTGTGGGTAGCACCACTATGTGAGGAACACCATGGGTCTGCGTTGCCTGAGGGTAGTACCACTATGTGAGGAACACCATGCGTCTGCGTTGCCTGTGGATAGTACCATAATGTGTGATAGGCCGTGGGTCTGCGTTGCCTATGATTAGTACCAGCAGGTGAGAGGCGCCAGTAGTATACGTGGCCTGTGATAAGTACCACTATGTGAGGAACACCATGGATCTGCGCTATTTGTGATTAATACCACTATATGAGTTAGCGTGCTGGCCTTTGGTCACTGTGGTCTCGGGTTCAATTCCCGGCAGAGTCTGGAATTTTAACACTAATTAATTACGCTGGCACGGGGCTGGGTGTGAGTGTCGTCTTCATCACTTCATCCTGCGGACGTCAAATGAAATGGCCTGCACCTGGCGAGCCGAATTTCATTTCACTTTGCCACTATAGGAGGAACATACCAGTGATCGCTATTGTGAGGGGCCGGTGACCTGAAATTTGGACCCCTTTGGACAACAAGAATCATCTCAGAAAATAAGGAATTGTGATTTTGATTCACGGAATCTTTTGGATTAATGGTCATTCTTCATCATTATTCCTTTTAGATTCTTGTCAGTGAATAAATTTTGAAGTATTAATTATTGTGTCATTTCGTTGCAACTCATAGCATTAGAGACCGTTAACCCCTTTTAACAACAATCATCATCATCATCATCATCATCATCATCATCATCATCATCATCATCATCACATGGTATAAGCTTAAACGACTACTGGCTACTTTGGGTCAGCGAACCCCCTCAGAATAAAGATTGATATCAAATTCCTTTAGACGGCTGGAGGGGAATACAGAGTGACGGGTGAGAGCTAGCTGTGCTCGGGGATGCCCCTTTCTTGTCTTGAGGGCGGTCCGCTCCACTGTACCTGACTCGCGGGTTTAGACAGCTCCCACGAGACGGCTGAGGCGAGCAGATAAAATTTTTAGAGGTTAGAGGTCGACCCGTTCGCTGGATGCTCCAAATAATGAATGTGGACTCGACCAGGGTTTGCTGTGAACTACACTTCAACCACCGCATCCAAGAGACGGCCAGTGTGCTCTTCAAACTTTCCAATATTCTTGAGTAGTACATAATATACTCTTAAATCGACCTGGGTCGAGAGAACAAGGTCGATAGAAAGCAAAATAAGTGCACCATTTTTCTTAGTTAACATCATCTCGCGAAGAATATACGAGCATTCAAGTCTCTGGTACTATAAAGTACGTTGTTTAGAGGGAAAAAGAAAATTTCCTTTACCCCTGTCGGTGGTGGACGCAGATGAAGAATAAATCCACTGTATACCTGGCAGACGTAAGAGGCGAATAAAAGGGGCGACCAATGGATGAAACATTTTGAACCACGAGACAATCTGCAATTAGTACCATTGCGGGATGAACACCATGGGTCGATTTTACATGCGATTTGTACCACTGCATGTTCCTGCTGTGCTCCCTCTTAGAGCAATAATCACTACTACATGAGGAACTCGTACCAATACTGCTGTCTGTGATTAGTGTCAGTGGGAGAGAATTACTACGGGAGTTGTACCATTGTATGAAGAACACCAGGGGTGTGTGCTGCCTGTAGGTTGTGCTACAGTGTGTGATACACCGTGGGTCTACCTTGCCTAGTATTAGTACCTCTGTGTGAGGAACACCATGGGTCTTGTTCCTTATGAGTAATGCCGTTATGTATGACATAATCTGCGCCTACGTTACCTCTCATTAGTACCACTATGAGGGGGCGTTGACCTGGATTTTGGACCCCTTTGGACAACAAGCATCATCCCAGAAAATCAGACATTGTGAATTGGATGCACCAATTGTTTTGGATTCATGGTCATTTTTTGATCGTCATTCGTTTTAGATTCTAGTTAGTGGATACATTTTGAAGTTTTAATTATCGTTCAATTTCGTTGCACTTCCTACCATTAGGGGCCGATGGCCTAGCTGTTGGCCCTTTTAAATAATAATAATAATAATAATAATAATAATAATAATAATAATAATAATAATAATAATAATAATAATAATAATAATAATAATAATCATGATAATCATCATCTTCAGTCAATCCTCTATAAGTGCGCTACCTGTTTTCCTCATCACAGTGAGATCGCGGGTGCGAACGAAGACCGAAACACCGAGCAAGAGGAATGAACGCAGCCGGAAATCGATTCCGGGAACTTGTAAACCGAAGGCCGTGACTCCGTTCATTCAGCCAAGAAACCGAACAAGTACAATAATTATGTTATTCAGACGGAAAGTTTAATAAAATGTACGTGTTACATTTAAAATGTAAAGTGTGTGTCTGTCCCTACAGTGTTGTACATTGTTTATTTACCGCTGCGAACAGTCCTTTCGCTCTTCTGGATAACGTAGAGCCCGTAATCTTGTATGGTTAGACATCTAGTTGCTTGCTGTAGCAAAAATGTAACGTTGCTACAAAAAGGGAATTTCATTGCTGCTGAGTCATGTTGTTAATTTATTCCATTGCGGTGGAAAAATATTTATCGATTTTTACCCGTGAACGCTCTCTTAAGTTGTAAAATATTCTAAAAATTCAACACTGCAAAAAATAGAGAAGTAGAGTGAAGTGGAATAAAATTATTTTGTGTCTCGTATACATAGGTTGCTATAACCACAGGAATGCATTTTTGGTGAACTGCTTTGATAGTTAACGCGAAAATGTTTTAACAGCATATTATTTATAGTTTATCCCGTCTTGATTCTCAGATCCATTCCTGTGAATGATACTGTGTTCACAGTCCACTGTGTGCTGTGGTATGGGAAGAAAACAGTCTGCCGGACTGAGCAGCTCCAAAAGAGCTGTGGGTGCGGGCGCAGACGATGGATACACCCACGATATCCCCTGCCTGTCGTAAGAGGCGGCTAAAAGGAGCGACCGAGAGATGACGGAATTGGAACCATGAGACTACTTGTAATTAGTACCATCACGCGAGGAACACCATGGGTGGCCTTTACTTGCGAGTAGTACCACTATGTTAGGTACACAATGGGTTTGTGATTAGTAGGAGCGGAGAGTGGTTCACTATGGGTTTACAGTACCTGTGATTAGTACCACTATATGGGGAACACCACGGGCTCACGTTGCCTGTGATTAGTACACACTACGTGAGGAACACCACGGGATAGTACGAGTCCCTGTGATTAGTACACCTAGATGTGGAATACCACGAGATAGTACGAGTCCCTATGATTAGTACCCGCTATGTGAGCAACACCACGGGATAGTACGAGTCCCTATGATTAGTAGACCTAGCTGTGGAATACCACGGGATAGTACGAGTCCCTATGATTAGTAGACTTAGGTGTGGAATACCACGGGATAGTACGAGTCCCTATGATTAGTAGACCTAGCTGTGGAATACCACGGGATAGTACGAGTCCCTATGATTAGTAGACCTAGCTGTGGAATACCACGGGATAGTACGAGTCCCTATGATTAGTAGACCTAGCTGTGGAACACCACGGGATGGTACCAGTCCCTATGATTAGTAGACCTAGCTGTGGAACACCACGGGATGGTACCAGTCCCTATGATTAGTACACCTAGCTGTGGAATACCACGGGATAGTACGAGTCCCTATGATTAGTAGACCTAGCTGTGGAATACCACGGGATAGTACGAGTCCCTATGATTAGTACACCTAGATGTGGAATACCACGAGATAGTACGAGTCCCTATGATTGGTACCCGCTATGTGAGCAACACCACGGGATGGTACCAGTCCCTATGATTAGTAGACCTAGCTGTGGAATACCACGGGATAGTACGAGTCCCTGTGATTAGTAGACCTAGGTGTGGAATACCACGAGATAGTACGAGTCCCTATGATTAGTAGACCTAGCTGTGGAATACCACGAGATAGTACGAGTCCCTATGATTAGTACACCTAGCTGTGGAATACCACGGGATAGTACGAGTCCCTATGATTAGTACACCTAGCTGTGGAATACCACGGGATAGTACGAGTCCCTGTGATTAGTACACCTAGCTGTGGAATACCACGGGATAGTACGAGTCCCTATGATTAGTAGATCTAGCTGTGGAACACCACGGGATGGTACGAGTCCCTATGATTAGTAGACTTAGGTGTGGAATACCACGGGATAGTACGAGTCCCTATGATTAGTAGACCTAGGTGTGGAATACCACGGGATAGTACGAGTCCCTATGATTAGTAGACCTAGGTGTGGAATACCACGGATAGTACGAGTCCCTGTGATTAGTAGACCTAGGTGTGGAATACCACGGGATAGTACGAGTCCCTATGATTAGTAGACCTAGGTGTGGAATACCACGGATAGTACGAGTCCCTGTGATTAGTAGACCTAGGTGTGGAATACCTAGGGATAGTACGAGTCCCTATGATTAGTACACCTAGCTGTGGAATACCACGGGATAGTACGAGTCCCTATGATTAGTAGACCTAGCTGTGGAATACCACGGGATGGTACGAGTCCCTATGATTAGTAGACCTAGCTGTGGAATACCACGGGATAGTACGAGTCCCTATGATTAGTACACCTAGCTGTGGAATACCACGGGATAGTACGAGTCCCTATGATTAGTACACCTAGCTGTGGAATACCACGGGATAGTACGAGTCCCTGTGATTAGTACACCTAGATGTGGAATACCACGAGATAGTACGAGTCCCTATGATTAGTAGACCTAGGTGTGGAATACCACGAGATAGTACGAGTCCCTATGATTAGTAGACCTAGCTGTGGAATACCACGAGATAGTACGAGTCCCTATGATTAGTACACCTAGATGTGGAATACCACGAGATAGTACGAGTCCCTATGATTAGTACCCGCTATGTGAGCAACACCACGGGATGGTACCAGTCCCTATGATTAGTAGACCTAGCTGTGGAATACCACGGGATAGTACGAGTCCCTATGATTAGTAGACCTAGCTGTGGAATACCACGGGATGGTACGAGTCCCTATGATTAGTAGACCTAGCTGTGGAATACCACGGGATAGTACGAGTCCCTATGATTAGTACACCTAGGTGAGGAATACCACGGGGTAGTTCGTGTCCCTATGATTAGTAGACCTAGGTGTGGAATACCACGGGATAGTACGAGTCCCTGTGATTAGTACACCTAGGTGAGGAATACCACGGGATAGTACGAGTCCCTGTGATTAGTACACCTAGGTGTGGAATACCACGGGATAGTACGAGTCCCTATGATTAGTACACCTAGGTGTGGAATACCACGGGATGGTACGAGTCCCTATGATTAGTAGACTTAGGTGTGGAATACCACGGGATAGTACGAGTCCCTATGATTAGTAGACCTAGCTGTGGGATACCACGAGATAGTACGAGTCCCTATGATTAGTAGACCTAGCTGTGGAATACCACGGGATAGTACGAGTCCCTGTGATTAGTACACCTAGATGTGGAATACCACGAGATAGTACGAGTCCCTATGATTAGTAGACCTAGCTGTGGAATACCACGAGATAGTACGAGTCCCTATGATTAGTAGACCTAGCTGTGAAATACCACGGGATAGTACGAGTCCCTATGATTAGTAGACCCAGCTGTGGAATACCACGGGATAGTACGAGTCCCTATGATTAGTAGACCTAGCTGTGGAATACCACGGGATGGTACGAGTCCCTATGATTACTAGACCTAGCTGTGGAATACCACGGGATAGTACGAGTCCCTATGATTAGTACACCTAGCTGTGGAATACCACGGGATAGTACGAGTCCCTATGATTAGTACACCTAGCTGTGGAATACCACGGGATAGTACGAGTCCCTGTGATTAGTACACCTAGATGTGGAATACCACGAGATAGTACGAGTCCCTAAGATTAGTAGACCTAGCTGTGGAATACCACGAGATAGTACGAGTCCCTATGATTAGTAGACCTAGCTGTGGAATACCACGAGATAGTACGAGTCCCTATGATTAGTACATCTAGATGTGGAATACCACGAGATAGTACGAGTCCCTGTGATTAGTACACCTAGGTGTGGAATACCACGGGATAGTACGAGTCCCTATGATTAGTAGACCTAGGTGTGGAATACCACGGGATAGTACGAGTCCCTATGATTAGTAGACCTAGCTGTGGAATACCACGGGATGGTACGAGTCCCTATGATTAGTAGACCTAGCTGTGGAATACCACGGGATAGTACGAGTCCCTATGATTAGTACACCTAGGTGAGGAATACCACGGGGTAGTTCGTGTCCCTATGATTAGTAGACCTAGGTGAGGAATACCACGGGATAGTACGAGTCCCTGTGATTAGTACACCTAGGTGAGGAATACCACGGGATAGTACGAGTCCCTGTGATTAGTACACCTAGGTGTGGAATACCACGGGATAGTACGAGTCCCTATGATTAGTACACCTAGGTGTGGAATACCACGGGATAGTACGAGTCCCTGTGATTAGTACACCTAGGTGAGGAATACCACGGGATAGTACGAGTCCCTGTGATTAGTACACCTAGGTGTGGAATACCACGGGATAGTACGAGTCCCTATGATTAGTAGACCTAGGTGTGGAATACCACGGGATAGTACGAGTCCCTATGATTAGTAGACCTAGGTGTGGAATACCACGGGATAGTACGAGTCCCTGTGATTAGTACACCTAGGTGAGGAATACCACGGGGTAGTTCGTGTCCCTATGATTAGTAGACCTAGGTGTGGAATACCACGGATAGTACGAGTCCCTGTGATTAGTACACCTAGGTGAGGAATACCACGGGGTAGTTCGTGTCCCTATGATTAGTAGACCTAGCTGCGGAATACCACGGGATAGTACGAGTCCCTATGATTAGTACACCTAGATGTGGAATACCACGAGATAGTACGAGTCCCTATGATTAGTACCCGCTATGTGAGCAACACCACGGGATGGTACCAGTCCCTATGATTAGTAGACCTAGCTGTGGAATACCACGGGATAGTACGAGTCCCTATGATTAGTAGACCTAGCTGTGGAATACCACGGGATAGTACGAGTCCCTATGATTAGTAGACCTAGGTGTGGAATACCACGGATAGTACGAGTCCCTGTGATTAGTACACCTAGGTGTGGAATACCACGGGATAGTACGAGTCCCTATGATTAGTAGACCTAGGTGTGGAATACCACGGATAGTACGAGTCCCTGTGATTAGTAGACCTAGGTGTGGAATACCACGGGATAGTACGAGTCCCTATGATTAGTAGACCTAGGTGTGGAATACCACGGATAGTACGAGTCCCTGTGATTAGTAGACCTAGGTGTGGAATACCACGGGATAGTACGAGTCCCTATGATTAGTAGACCTAGCTGTGGAACACCACGGGATAGTACGAGTCCCTATGATTAGTAGACCTAGGTGTAGAATACCATGGGATAGTACCAGTCCCTATGATTAGTAGACCTAGCTGTGGAATACCACGGGATAGTACGAGTCCCTATGATTAGTAGACCTAGGTGTGGAATACCACGGATAGTACGAGTCCCTATGATTAGTAGACCTAGGTGTAGAATACCATGGGATAGTACCAGTCCCTATGATTAGTAGACGTAGGTGAGGAATACCACGGGGTAGTTCGTGTCCCTATGATTAGTAGACCTAGATGTAGAATACCATGGGATAGTACGAGTCCCTATGATTAGTAGACCTAGGTGTGAAATACCACGGGATAGTATGAATCGCTATGATTAGTAGACCTATGTGTGGAATACCACGGGATAGTACGAGTCCCTGTGATTAGTACACCTAGGTGAGGAATACCACGGGGTAGTTCGTGTCCCTATGATTAGTACACCTAGGTGAGGAACACTATGGGGTTGTGTTGCCTATGAGCGGCGCCGTAATGTGAGAAACACCATGGGTATACGGTACTTGAGCGTAGTACGTTACCTGTGAGTAGTACCACAAAGTGTGGAACACCGTAACTCTACGTTACTCGTGATTAGTACCGATACATGAGAAATGCCATGGTTCTTCTTTGCTTAGCGATAAGTACCATTATGAGGGGCCATTGACCGCTTCAAACAACACGCATCATCGATTCAGGATTGTGCTTTGGAAGAAGCCCTTTGGTCAGTATATAGGTATTGTTTTAAGTTGGTTTCCGGGAAGATAGGGCATTGCGGGTGGAATCCACTGATTGTCTTAAGTTCATAATCATCGTTTCATTTTTTCAGAATTCTAGTCGGTGGATTAATTTTTGAATTGTTTTAAACTATGAATATTGTGAATCGGATCCGCTGATTATTTTAAATTCATATTCATCCATTCGTTCTTCATCAACACGTTTTGAATTCTGGTCTGTGGATGACTTTTGGGCTTTAAAATTTTCGTTACATTTCGTGCCATTAGGGGCCGATGATCTAGATGTTAGGCTCCTTTAAACAACAAGCATCATCATCATCAGTGGCTCAAGGGTAGAAACCCTCCTTTCAGAACCCAAGTAGGCGGGCTGTAATTTGAAGGTGTGGCTACGGGCACATAAAAGAACTCCGGTGGGACAAAATTGCGGCATATCCGTCTCTCCGAAGACCGTAAAAAATTAGTGGGACATAAGTATAATAATAAATAATGTCTGGTTTTAGAAACAATGTTCCTGCTCTTCTGAGGTGGTGCTACCTAGGCTGCTTGCCTAACAATTTTGACATGATTGGGTTGCTATCTTACAGGGAAAGCGCTAATCTATTTGATTGTTCCCATGGCTGAGTTAATTTCATTTTTTCGAATGGCACTGAGCGTGTCCTGAGAGATTTTTAACATGCCAAGTACAGAATTACAGAATAGAACGTCTAGGCAGGGGATGGCGAACGTTCACCGACTTGTGTATTACTGTCTAGTGTGCCACCGGTTACTTTCCTCTGAAACCCCTCATTTAGATATCAGGTTGGGTTACATATAAATTCAATCCACTGAATGTTTCATCATTTTATTCTGCAAGTGTCACTGAGAAGTACATTTCAAAAACAGGTGTATTTTATGAATAAGCTAAATATTTGATTTAAACTAATAACATTAAAACGAAACATAGAATTAATTGAAACATGCTTCTGTATTAAAGCGTAATAGATGTTCAACCTATTTATTAAAATATGTTCGTGTGTCACAGGTTGACCAACCCCCTGTGGGTGGGGGACGCAGACGAAGAATACACCCACGGTATCCCCTGCCTGTCGTAAGATCGAATTAGAAACATGAGACTACTTGTAATTAGTACCGCCACGCGGGGAACACCATGGGTTGCTTTTACTTGCGCGTAGTACCACTATGTTTGGTAACAAATAGGTTTCTCATTACTGGCAAACGAGTGCGCGACGGCTTTTACAGTACCTGTGATTAGAATCACTGTATGAGAAACACCATGGGTGAGCGACACCAAGGTTCTGGCTCGTCTATGATTAGTACCCACTCTATGAGGAACACCACGGGATAGTACGAGTCCCTGTGGTTATTACACTTCTGTGATTAACACCATAGGTTTGCGTTGCCAATAAATGGCTCCGCAATGTGCGAAACGGCATAGGTCTGTGTTACATGTGCGAATTTCGTTACCTGTGAGTAGTACTATAATGTGTGAAATACCTCGAGTCTGCTACTTTTCATTAGTACCGTAACATGACAAATACCATGGTTCTATTATGACGGGCCGATGACTTACATTTAGACTGCGAGCATCATCGATTCAGTATTGTAATATAGTAGCAATCTCTTGGTCAGTGATACCATTGTTCTACGTCAGTTTCTGTGAACGTGAGGTATTACGGGTCGGATCCACAGATTGTTTAACTTCATATCTATCCATTCATTCTTCGCCCTCACGTATTGAATTCTGATCAGGGGAGGATTTTTGACTTTTAATTTTGTCATTACATTTCGTACTATTAGGGGTCGATGACCTAGATGTTAGGCCCATTTAAACAACAAGCACCATCATCAATAGGTTCACCATCCCTGGTCTAGACCTAAGCGATGTATGCTGGGAGGGATCGGCGAGATTCCAGCAGTTACCCACGCTGATTTGCGAGTTATGCGGGCCACCAGCAGGTACATGAACATTTCTCCCTTATAAAACTGAGCGACCCTGGCGGAAATACACACTTCAGGTTTCAAAGTAAGTTATTGGATTATACAGCATGAGTACTAAAACACACTGTCACCTTTTTTTCGTACCTGAACTTATATGTGCCATAACTGATGTGAAAAATATGTAACCAGTAAAGTATGCAGTCTGCATGACGCGAACGTTGTGCGTGGTGTATACAGCGCACAACGCTCTGTAAATGGTTCACTATTTTAGCTTTCTTCACTGCTCGGTGAACCTTTCCAATAGGAAGAACTATGAATGAATTAACAAGATAATTCTGACCGACCTTCAGAAATGGAATTCTCGAACTAGGATCGAAACAATGAAATTGGGATTGTGAGTCAGACAGTTTACCACTGATGCACTGGTTGTTGGCCAATAATGGTTTTGTTAGTTTAATGCTCGAATGTTTCTTGCAGTGTGGATTCTGACTATGCCGTCACAATTCCTCCATCTTAGACATGAAGACAGCAGGAATAAGGGGAACCACTGTGTTAACAAACCAGAGGCGCGGACTTTGAGGGGGAATAGAAAAGGCGATTTTTTCTTCAAAATGTTATTGGTCGAATGAATGAATGAAGAGTCCTTTTCTGCCATTTTCCCTCTTCCTAGATGGTGATTCCCCTTAAAACGTGGAGTTTGGCAGCCCTGAATCGAGAACTACACAGTAACAAGGTCCTCTCAGGTCTGCTGCGGGATGGGAGAGTCCGGTGAGTGGGTTTGCTAGTTGATTTTGTATCAAGGAATGAGATTAAAAAGAGAGAATTCCTCCAAAGAACTACGTTTCCCAATGGAGACTGTTCAGGTGGTTCATTTGGTGGTCGGCTAATGAACAATATACGGTTATAAGTCATGTATTCACAAAATGTGTATTTGAGAAACAAGCTCTATTATTGTTCTTTTTAAATTCAGCTTGTATGTGGATATTTTTAATATATGTGAATGTTTGTTTTAATAGCTATTCCTCATTTCACATGCCGGTCTTCATATTAATCATAGCCCCCCTCCCCAATGATCACCCTGTTTTTATTTATTTATCCGTGTCCGAAATCACTACAATATATTTGCAACTACTCTATTTACACTTTGTTTCTCCAGTGTTCAACTGCGAGATGACACATTCATTGGCTTCCACCAAATTCTTCATACTACATGGTTTGGGCAGATTTCTACAGATGAGAAGATGTCCATGATCTTGCTCTTCACCACACCCACACAAATCTTGATCACCTTATCCCCTACATTTTCAGGTTGGTTTTACATCGTGTCACTCCAGATCTTAATCTGTTAAGTGTCTTCCAATGTCCATATTGAAGATGATGTCCTGAAGCTGGCTTCTCTTTCACGTCCCATAATCCTACTGGCGACTTCCTTCTCCAGAGTTTCTTTCGCCGAGATTCGGCTGATGATGGGATTGACGTTGTTGTTTGTAGGAAGCTCTTCCTCGATTTCAATCTTGATGGGTGGGCGTGAAGTCCAAACATTGGATGTCTTGGATCTGTTTCTTGCTTCTTCTTCTTCTCAATCTCTGCTGTAACTTGTCTCCTAACATGTGGTGGTGCTACTCCCATAAGTGGAAAGGTCTTATTAACAGGAGTTGGTCGTAAGCAGCGTGTAACACGTGGAGGGCAACGTACACTTGCATTGTATGAGCGGAATTCCTCCAGACTGGAGCAGCAGAGAAACACAGGGCAAGGGCGTTAAGCTGCGCTCCCCATGTTGTGTGTGTGAGTTTGTGAATGAGATTATTTTTGCTGCATACCTTCATTTTGGTATCTATACAGTGCTCTTTATAAGTTAGGGCACGGTCCAACTTTACCCCTACATATTTGGGTTGATCACAATGGTTTAATTTGTGTCCTTTCCAGGTTACATTCAACTCCTTTCTTGTTTCCTTGTTGCGCAGATCGAATGCACATACCTGAGTTTTCTCCGGATTGGGTTTCAGGTGGTTCTCACTATAGTAGACAAAGGTTCTTCAAGAGCAGATGTCAGTTTTAATTCTACTTCTTCAAATGACACTCCTTGAGCAAAAAGAACTGTGTCATCTGCGTAGATGAAAGCCCTAGTTCTGGTGTTAAGTGGCTGATCGTTGGTATAGATGTTATATAATACTGGAGCCAACATACTTCCTTAAGGACGGCCATTCTGTTGATATCTCCATTGGTTTTCCTTGCTCCTTACAGTGACAAAAATGTCTGTTCTGGAGCAGGCGATAGTCTCTGGTTGTTGAATACAGCTTCCTTGTCATTCTCTTATGATTCACTGTATCATAAGCAGCCGTAAGATCAATAAAAGCAACTCCTATTATTTGTTTCCTCTCATATCCATCCTCGATATGCTGGGTTAGATTAAGTATCTTACCAGAATATGACTTCCCCGGTCTGATTGTTCCTTTATTGTCTTCCTGTCGATAGAATCAGAAATACGATTCAACATCACCCTCTCCAGAATTTTGAAAAGATGACAGAGAAGAGATACGGGTCTGATTTTTTTCGGGTCACTTGGCTCTTTTCCTGTTTTAAGCAAAGCCACAACTTTTGCTTTGCGCCAGATCTTTGAAATCAACATCCTAGTTACACACGCATTCATCAGTTTCAAAACCCAATTGATAGTTATGGTGCCAAAATGTTTTATTTGCTCTGATCTTATGTAATCCAAGCCGGCAGCTTTGTTATTTTTCATACATTTGATGGCACTTCTCAGTTCTTCTTCCGTGAATGGTGTGCCAACGTGGTCATTCTCCTCTTCGTACCGTCGGATTTTCATTTCTCTGGATCTTCTCGTGGTTTTGCCATTCAGCAATAGTTGATGGGCTATTTGATCAGGAGTAACCTTACTCAACTCCCAGGGCGAGACTGCAGGATCACCGTTAAGATTTTTTGGTAATTTCGAGGCTTGTCGACTTGAGCGTTTCATATCCAAACTTTCGAGAATGTTATACCATTTTTTTCTTGATGTTGATATAGCTTCGAGGAGGTGCTCTCCTGTTTGTATTGTATCCTCTGCGAAGGGATCAATTTCAAATAGCTATTAATATTTAATAAGGAGGGATTTTGAGTCCTTATAAAGTCCAGGTATGTACATACATTGTTCTACAACACCTAGGGATGTGTTTACGGGAGATGATTTTTACTAATTCCACAAAATCTAGGTAATTTACTGGATTAGGCTTGATTTTTGCTACCTCATCATCCAGATTTTGAGAGAAAGTATTCCACTGAGCTTTTTTGAAGTTGAACTGTCTTTTAAACATAACTTTCTCTGGTTTAACAACTGCCTGTACGGTACATATAAGAACTCGATACTGTATGCTTGGGGTACACAAAAGATGCCTCCACGAAGATTGTAAAGACAATCGGGCGTACCCTGGGCAATGTTGAGGAATACTCAGCGGCTTATTCTTCCATCACCGAAACACTAACTTATTCGTTATTATGAACTTCAAACTAATCACCCTGTAAGAAACGATGACCATAGAGAGAAACTCTCACTGTTGGAAAGAGGGACATAGTAAACAAATACTTCCTGTCGCTAAAGAGTTTTCATATTCCAGCTACACTTCCCCAAAAATTTCGTAAGAGTTTGATGGTACTGGAAAAGGATTTCAGTTTCCCAAATACAAGTTCCGTAAAATGAGCGAAGTATAAATTATGAAAGACGTATTTATTGCTCTTCGAAAGAAGGAAGAAATATTTATTTACCTCAGAAAGTATTGAAATTATAAAGCCTCAAAATATGGCTAAATTGTTCATTATTCAGCAGTTAGCACGTTACGAACATGCCAGTGTTCAATGTATTAACCAACAGAAATTCAAGAATTGTTTTCCAGTATAATGAAAACAAAACTTGTATCTTTATTTCGCCCTTAATGAAAGAGGTCTAGTGTTATTAAATATATAGAGTGGCCCAGGTAAAGTGTAACAAGCCAATATCTCTTAAATGAATAGAAAATACTTCAACGATCTTTCCTAATCCGCCTCCCAACTCTCTTTAGCAATATTAATAGGAGACAAGAGCTTAATATAGCATCAAATAAAAGCATATTCGAGAGGGGTGTAAATAGTCTCTTAAAGATAAGTTGAAGTGAAGGGATTATATCGACTTCTTGACCCAGGACGACTTGGCTATGAACATGGGAATTCTCATGGTTTTCGATTTGGACAGTTGTTATTAGTAGGCTGTGTATCTGATCTTGTTACCGTATATTTTGTTATGTTTGTTATATTTTATTATGAAAGTTTACGTGTGTTAATTAGTCTGTTGACAGTCCAGGTGAAATTTGCTTAGTGTAGTTGTATCTTGTGCTTCGTGTATGAATGAATAAATAAATAAATAAAAACACGATTTTTTCTTCAAAATGTTATTGGTGGAAGGGGCTTTACAACCTCTCACATGGGGAGTATTTTCCTACGGCCCTTAATGTGGCGTCTCGGTAGTGGCCCAACTTCAGAATTTTAAATGGAACCATGATTAAAAAAGAAGGTACTTATCATATTTGAATCGGTTAATTTTAAAATCCGTCAAGTCTCTCATTTCGTAATTGTCATGTTATGTGTGAAAATGAAAGCTGCAACACACGTTCAGGCAGTCTGATGGATAGATTGGATGTGAGGACACTCGGAACTGTGGGTATGTGTTGGAAATTCTGCAAATAATTGATTTTTTGGATTGCTGAGCTATTGTTAACTACAACTCCTGGAGAACTCTACTGTTCAAGAAGTCTGTCCTGTCGATTGAATCTCATGGGAAGGGATATGAAAGTAAAGTTTCAGGTGTCACATTATAAATATTTCGTGTATTCTAGGGACCACTACCCAGTACGTTGATGATCTTATAAGCTAAAACCTCAGGCGTCTTAACAGTACTCCCAGTGCGATTCTGATGGCAGAAAAAAAAGTGTTAACAGAAAGTTCCAATTAATGGAGAGAAAATGGAGGATTTGAAAAAAAATGGAAAGATTCATGCCGAATGAACAGGAAATTCAAAGTTTGTGGAAAACCGTGTATGACTGAGATATCACCGACAAAGAGACTGGTTAAAAAAGGTTGTTCATTTCAAAATCATTTCTACGGTGTGTACACTCATAAGAACGCAATTTTCGGAAGTTCCTAGCGATGTTTTTACTAATTGACATAGAAATTATTTTTAGATGAATATGTTATTGTAAGAAACATGTGATATTATATGATAAAGAATTCTTCATTAGGTTTTGAAATCGCTTTAGTCATGGCCATGTAAACCCGTCTTGGAACAATTGTAATATTTATACAAGAAAATTACACATCCACATGGCATGCTGAATCAAGATTAACATTTTAGAAGAAATAAAAGCATTTTAAAACTTCTCTACGTAATTAATTATATTTTAGTTTTCTATTTTCCCGCGAATGTACAATTCTTGACTTACGGGGTTTTAACATTAACCCGTCATTCAATTTATCTCTGCATGTCATCGTAACTGATACGTTAAACAAGCCTACACGCGCACTGAGGTTCTACTGGACTGCGTCGTGGCTTTCGGTTCACAGAGCGCCGAGTTCGATTTCCGACTGGTTTATTACTCTGATTGTGTTGAGCTCAATTGTCACACAGACAATCACCATACATCCGTCCATTTGAAGGTGCTGTCAGGAAGGGCATCCGGCCGTAAAACAGAAGCACTATTTGCACCCGGCCACCCCGCTAGCATGCGAGGAAGTCGACGGAAAATTATTAATGGTACATTTAGTATTTATCAAAGAGACGTTAAGTACAGAGCTGAAGAGACAAACCAGACTCCAGTGCGATTCGAACCCACAAACTTCCAATTGCACGTCGGATCCTCTTACCAACTGAGCCATGGTGATCTCGGTAATACTTGTTCAGTCGGAAAGAAATTGAATTGACCAAAAAAGGTCAACTTGCGCGCAGTCTGCATTTATAATGAAGCCTGTGGCTAACAGAACATATACAGTGTGATTCAGCAGCCCCTTCCAATATCGTTTGCTGCAGCCCAACTAACGTGCACATGGTTATAGCGGTGCTATTCCCCTGCAGGCGTACTGTATGATACTAATGTTCCGTGAGCAAATTTTGCACACGATTCTCAGTCCTAGCGAAATGTTATATCATCTGTTCGCAAAAATGACGCCTTGAAATAAGGTAGCAACGTCCTTTTACCATGTAACTGTGTTAATGTGTCGTGACTCGTGACCGGGTGTAGCGAAGAAGGGAATCGATGCATAAAACTAGGTAACAGTGCAGTAATTGAAGGTCCCCCCCGAAATAACGGTCTATGACACAAAACTAAAATGTTCACGAAACAGAAACAAATGTTGAATAATGAGACAATGAAAAATATATATATTGGAATAAATCAGATTACTTAAAAGGACACTGGGATCAAATTATCACGAATTAACTTTATTAAGGTAGTAAAAAAGCACTTTCTTACTTTGAAATATTGGAATAAGGGTCTAAACCACATTTTCGCTGTCTGATGATTTTACTTATTGTCAAATGAATCACTTCAAAGCACTATAGAATCCTCTGAATTGTTGAGGTTTATAGTCACACATCTTCAGTACGTCATTCTTTTTTTCCTTAATGTGCAGTGTTGAACCGTAGTGTTGTGGCAATTCTTGAGACAGGAGGAGTGTCTGATTCTTTCCCATGCCTTTGCTGGCAAGACGCAGTGTTTACAGTTCACTGTGTCCTCTAGCATGGGCTAGAGCAAATTTCTTACTTTCATTGATCCGTCTCTGTCTTGTCCTTGGCTTTGACAATATGAAAGTGACTGACATATTAGCGATGCCAGTAATACCATCCTTCTGCAGCCAGTCCCTCCTATGAATGGTGTGAAAATGTTGCTCGTAGGGTCGGCTGGTGAATGCATTTCAGTGGGTTTGGCAGACTGATACGTAATATCAACTTCGGGCTCGGTGAGGAAAGCAACGGGAAACTACCTCACTTCTCATTTCCCTAGTACGCCTCTTCAGTGATGCCTAGGCCATCTATGACAGCTGATGGCGGAGCTGTTGAGGATACAACCAGCCTTAGGGCTGAGGATTGAACATACATACATACACACATACATACATACATACTGTATCATTCTGTTAATTATAAGAATGGATATTTAACGCTGATAAAATAATGCGCAGCAGGACGCTAACTGCAAAGGCGTGATGCTATACCAAGCGTGGGAACTGAAGGGGATTCCCGAGGCAAGGCGAGGTCATGTGTGACGAAGAAAGAATATGTGAGGAAGAAAGAAAGAGAGATGGGATTTTGTCTGGGGGAGAGACCTGCCATCTTAACAGAGATTTTCAGCAGGAACAGACAGGCTCACCACATTACGGAAATTGAGTCGTAATTCCTATATTTGAAGGTTTCCCAGGAAAGTAAAAGGATGGAAATCAGTGCCAGAATTTTACGAAGCCATAGGTACATCAAAGTCTATTAATATATAATCGAATAAATAACTACGTGGGAGGCCGACTACCGTGAGAAAATATTTCGAGGCCACATGCCAATCTCAAGTTGTTTCCCGGGACTTCCCAGCACGTCGCGTGGGTTCCTGCATTCTATAAGAGCTGAGAATGGTGGGAGGAGGTATTCAGTCCATGATAAGATCGCTGTCCGTGCGCGTCGCGTCTCTGCTGATATTCGCGCCAGAAACCTTTGTCTAGGACAAAGATTGTGACTAATAAGTGTTGTGGCGATAATTTGATTCAGTAGCTTCGAGATTTGTAAAATTCCCGGTAGCAATTTAAGTAAATGACAATATGTAGACGTTTGCAGTGAGACCGCGAGTGTTTAAGTATTTGACGCAAAGAGTGTTACCTGTGTAGACTTTCATTATGAGGCGATGAGAGAGGAGTGGCGACGGGCGAAAGAATACCAATAACAATAAGCTAGGATAGTTGGTATTATTCCGGTCAGATGTAGAAGACTAGCTTAGTGGAGCAGGAATAGTAAAGTCAGTTTCGAGATTCCAGATATCCAGGACTGATTCCCATGTCAAAGGGAATAAATAGATCGGGAGGTGGTGTGCTGTGAATAAACTATTTCATTTTAGTGAAGAGCGGTGAGGTGTGCAGGAGACTGGTGTTACGAACTGCCGTCCACGACCCCAAGAAGACGACGAACGGGCCGCCCAGATGGAAGAAGACATCATGAACGTGGTACACTGGAAGACTGGACCTAAGGGATCGATCTGGGACAATGCTGCCGCCATGACTGCTTAAGCATTCGCAGTCAACCCGGACGGTGCGTAAGTGGTCCCCAAGATGATAGATAAGTGAACTATAATTAATATATATGTGTAGGCTCGGGGGGTTGTTATGCAGAAATACGGTTATTAATTTGTAAATATAGTAGGGAATATGATTACGGCCCATTAGGCCATTTATTGAGGTATTTTCTTTATATATTTTAGGGTAAGGCATAAACATTTTTATTTTATTTTTATAGAAAGCAAGGATTAAGGTAGCTTAGGTGATAGTGTTGCTGTACACATAGTCGTAGGGAAGCTTAATTACGAGCTTAGATCAATGTTTCTTAGTGCCTGACATCAGACGATATCTGCTTGTAATGATGGGTTATTAATGATAGTGTACCATTTCTTCATATTGTGGCTACTCCGACCACTACTCTTATACCTTCATATCTTCCACACAATATAAATAACATTTGTTTGAGCGCCAGTTGCTTTTTTAAGAAAAACAACAAAATTCGGTAGAGCATACCTCTTATATCAATTATCTCAAGGCGTGAGGTGATAAACTCACATATCTGGCAATATACAGGGATATGGATCAGGACAATATTAAATTACTGTTGCATTTCCACAATTGAGGATTGTACATGGAACTGAAATCACTTATTATAATTAAAAATAAAACTGAGTTTATGACTAAATTTACGTCACAATGAACAATCATTTACGTCTTTTAATTTAACAAAAGAAATATATCGTGAGATTTGCGGTACAAAGAAAAGGAAAATTTAATCTAAACAAAAAAGCTATTGGCATGAACTTGAAGTGAGATGTGATATCGCCGCTGATTACACTCTTCTTCATGTTATGAATGTATAACATGTCTGATGCTTTAATTACCTGTTGTCTGCATACACCGCTGTTGAACTTGAAAATTCTTGGGAAAACCTGTGAGCTGAAGTCGGGAGCCGTCTGTTGTTATCTTCTTATATAACAAGGAGTTGGCCTACATACCATGTACGCGTGTAGGGAGCTCCAATGTAATTACGTCCACTCAATATCTTTTAAATAATTGGAAAATATTATTGGAACATCTTGTGAAGTCCATCCTCACAAGAAAATGATGTTTCTTTATCAGCATAGTACCCGTCTCTGCTCGGATACAAGCACCACTTGTAGACTTCCTCGATGATTACTTCTTCAAACACCACTCTTAGCTCTGACCATCACTCGAAGATCACTTCTTCCATTTGATACATCTGACTGTTTCATATGAACTGCACGATATGAACTGCTTATGAACTGAGTACCATCAACTGAATAGATATGATGAACTGAGTACCTCTCCCTACCGTAGCATCACCTTATATCCCCTCGCGATGACGACTCATCTCCCCACTCACTGTTCATCCCTTCCACTTCCACATACAGTAGCTGGCGAATACTGACACTTGGTCGCAATCACGTGTCCACGCACTGATGTCATCAGTCACGCGCTGTCTAAGCGTACCCAAGCGGACCAAGAATGATTATACCGAATGCGTCACCGGGAAATCTCCTTGTACACAACATTCCCAGTTAAACATAGCCTCGATTGCAAAATACTATGCCAGCTCATCTAGCCAAAGTTACAAGCCACAGCATGACAATATGAAACCAACAAATCTCACTTACTACAATACAGAATAATTATAAACATATTCACTTAACCTATGATTAAATACAATAATATACGCGATACCTAATTATTACAGTCTAAATGATGAGAAACAGAATATATAAAATCTAATGAATCAGGTTAATAATAATAATAATAATAATAATGATAATAATAATAATAATAATAAATACAGAATGGAATCTGTAACCTAGTTGTACGGTTACAAAACGCCTCCCTCATGAAATAATCGATTAAATGAATCGATTGATTCATGAAATATCTACATAATCACCTGAAATCGAGTACACCATAGATACATGTATAAAATGCCCTTTACAAATTTGGTATATAGTATCATCCATCTGGATGTTCGTTGTTACACATATAAAACATTTATCAATTATCATTTTCACTTTGATTATACAGTATTATTTACATACAGATTACATTTCTTTCTCACTTCTGTCGTTTCAAACGTTCATTGAGTGTTCAAAAGTAATTCTCGAAGACATTTCATTATATACACTTTCTCCAAGCACTGGAGTTTATTGCACTGCCGTGCCTCACTTATTATCACAACACACGCTAATTTCACTGAAGTCCTGTTCGCAATGCCAGCTTCATAAAATATGGTGAATTAACATAATAATGAAAATTAATCAACAAACTCACATGATATATTTCTTAAGATTTCTTATATTGTATGTGCCTACGATATTTCCTTCCTTGTCTTCTAATGAATAAGCACATTTCCCAATCCGTTTCACTACGGTGAAGTATCCCTGATATAACAAGAAAAACTTAGAAAATTGACCAGCTTCTGCTGATGACGGGAGTGGCACTCTGAGTAAAACCTTGTCACCAAGCTCAAATTCATCCAATGTAGTCTTTTTCTGCTGGCGAATACGTTTATCTCCTGCTTTCTTTAAATTCTCCCTAGCCAGCTGGATATAAAAATCCTTAGTTTTCTCCTCTCCCAAGTCCAAACCTAACATACTCGCAATTTCATCAGTAGGCTTCTTGCCGTGATGAATTTCATAGGGCGTAAATCCAGTGGACTCGTGCAACGTGATGTTACACCAACGTTCGACATTACCCAACTGCGAAAACCACGAGTTGTGTTTGTCATGCACATATGCCCTAAATATACGTCCTATTTCACGCATCGTTCTTTCAACCATATTGCTTTGCGGGCAACGTACCGATGAAAATATAGTTTTGATCCCCAGTTCATTTAGTTTGGTATTCCAGATCTTCGAAATAAACTGGCTGCCATGATCAGATAATATTCTGAGGGGACATCCGAACTCAGGAATATATCTGTCCACGACCTGTTTGAGACAACCCCTCCCTGTAGCTTTCCTCAATGGGTACATCTTGACATATTTGCTGAAGGCATCAATCAAGACAAAAACAAATTGGTAACCATATCTGGATTTAACTAACGGTCCAAACAGATCAACACTAATAAGCTTCCCGGGTCTGTCAACAATAACAGCCTGCCTGGGCCCCTCTAGAAGTCTAGTCGGGTGCTTAGAGCGTTGGCAGAGATCACACGTAGCGAGTATTTTCCTCACGTTCCTTCCCATATTCCTCCACACAAAGTTACCCTGAATAGCATATAAGACCTTATTTGCTCCAAAATGACCCAGCTCCTTATGATAAAACCAAATCATATCCTCTTGCAGGGCTTTAGGTACACATACATTGAACTTCCCAGAATAACATTTCCGAGTGAGAAAACCATTACATAACTTATACGTAAATTTACCGTTCACTAGAACAGTACCTGGTTCCTTATCTCTAAGCGAGGTCAACAGTCCCGCCAACTCTTCTTCTCTTTCCTGCTCGGACAACAGATAACGAAGTCTATCTCTTTCTGCAGTATTATCAGTCATCGAGCCAACACAAATCAAAATACCTTCTTTCACCTCTAAAGAGACAGTATTTTCCTCCTTAGGGAGATACCTGCTGAGAAAGTCAGCCATAACATTATCTTTCCCTTTAATATGACGTATCTTAAAATCATATTCACTTATGGCTAAAATCCAACGAGTCATACGATTACTAGTTAGTTTATAAGTATTTAAGAATACCAAGGCCTGATGGTCAGTCCATATCTCGAATTTATTACCTAAAACATACATTCTAAACTTACTTAATGAATACATGATTGCAAGAAATTCAATCTCAGTGATCGTATATCTCTTTTCTGCCATACTGAGCCCACGACTTGCCAAGGAAACTATGCCTAAATTGCCGTTATCATCTCTCTGACATAAACATCCAGCAACTCCCTTCTCTGAACCATCAGTCATGAGAATAAATTCACGATCTGACATAGGATATCTCAACATAACAGCTTCATTAAATCCATCCTTTAACTTCTGGAAAGCCTCATCATGTTCTTTCCTCCACTTCCACTTCGCACCTCCTTTCAATAGCTCACGAAACGGCTCTAACAGCGTAGAATATTTACCCACAAAACGTCGAAAGTAATTACACATTCCCAGAAAAGATTTCAATTGCTTAACATTACGTGGAGTAGGAGTGTTGTTTATCTTGTCTAATCTCGTCTGTTCCGGTTTTACCCCCTGTTCAGATACAGTGTGTCCCAAAAATGTGATCTGTTGTGAACACAATGTCGATTTACTCAGTTTTAATGTAAATCCCCCTTCCCTGATTTTCTGTAGAACAATCTGTAAGTGTTTCATGTGTTCGTCAAACGTGTGGGATGCTATAACAATGTCGTCGATGTACATGGTCACAAAACTATCCGTATCTCTCCCTAATACTTTATTCATGGCTCTAACTAATGCTGCAGAAGAAGTACGGGTCCCGAAGGGCACCCTGGCGAACTGATACAAGCAATTCTTGTATGCAAAGGCCGTAAGTCGACGGTCACTTTCTCTAAGTGGAATCTGCCAGAAAGATGACGACAAATCAAAAGTAAAAAACCATTTTCTACCTTCAAAACGTTGAATAAGTTCCTCTACCGTCTCCGCCCTTTGCTGATCGGCTTCTATCCTCATATTCATTAATCTGCCATCAATGCACAGTCTTACCGTGTTATCCTTCTTAGGTATAATAACAAGTGGATTTAAATTAGGACTACATGATGGTTCAATTATATTATAATCTAGCATAATGTCAATCTGCTCTTCAACAGCGCTAGCGTATTTTAACGGAATGGGATATTTCGGTCCTACAAAAGTTGAGTTATCAATAACATTAAATTTGTGTTCGTAAAGATGTGTTCTACCAGGCCGATCGCTAAAAACATCACTATGTGATATCAATAATTCACACAATTCGTCCTTCTGACTTTCCGCTAAATTACATTTCTCCACTGTCTCATACAATTCATCTCTAGAATCTCTCTGTATAGACACATGGCAGACATCAATATTTTTCCTCATATTAGGAATTTCACAAGATCCTTCCGTACTAGAACACACTTTATTCGCACTAATTTCTGACAAAACATCATATGGTAAACTGACTTCCCTGCTACTCTTTCCCCAAATAAGATTGACATTACACAGATCAAAATTTAATTTAGCCTTGTGAGACGTTAACCAGTCGGTACCTAAAATAACGGCATAAACTAAATTAGGCACAACTAAGCATGGTTGGAAAATACATTCTCCACTTATGTTAATGGGGACAGCTATTTGTTTATTCACTCTTTGAGACTTGTTTCCAACAGCTGTTACTATGAACGTATTCCTCACTGGAATTTCTGCTACCTCATACTTCTCTCTTAAAACTTCTTCATACAGCTTGGAATTTACACATGACTTCTCACTACCAGAGTCCAACAAAATCTTAACTTTTCTGCCCCATATCAGCAGTTCAATCGTCGGTGTA